>NC_090448.1:7365714-7676339 GCF_031143425.1 Pleurodeles waltl | reverse complement strand
AAGGAGGCATTTCCTTACACAACCCCCCCTCCAAACGAAATAGAAGGAGACTAACCTTTCCCAAGCGAGTCTTCATTTTCTAAGTGGAAGAACCTGGAAAGGCCATCAGCATTGGCATGGGCAGTCCCAGGTCTCTGTTCCACTACAAAGTCCATTCCCTGTAGGGATATGGACCACCTCAACAGTTTAGGGTTTTCTCCTTTCATTTGCATCAGCCATCTGAGAGGTCTGTGGTCAGTCTGAAGTACAAAGTGAGTACCAAAGAGGTATGGTCTCAGCTTCTTCAGGGGCCAAACCACAGCAAAGGCGTCCCTCTCAATGGCACTCCAACGCTGCTCCCTGGGGAGTAACCTCCTGCTAATGAAAGCAACAGGCTGGTCAAGGCCATCATCATTTGTTTGGGACAGAACTGCTCCTATCCCATGCTCAGAGGCATCAGTCTGCACTATGAACTGCTTAGAATAATCTGGATCTTTCAAAACTAGTGCTGTACACATAGCTTGCTTCAGGGTGTCAGAGGCATTTTGACAGTCCACAGGTAGTTCACTTTCTTGGGCATTTTCTTGGAGGTCAGTTCTGTGAGGGGTGTCACTGTTGATCCATATCCCTTCACAAACCTCCTATAGTACCCAGTCGAGCCAAGTAATGGCCTAACTTGACTCTGAGTTTTTGGAGCTACCCAGTCCAGAATAGTCTGGATCTTGGGTTGGAGTGGCTGAACTTGGCCTCCACCTACAAGGTGTCCCAAGTAAACCACAGTTCCCTGCCCTATCTGACATTTAGATGCCTTGATAGAGAGGTCTGCTGCTTGCAGGGCCTGCAAAACCTTCTTCAGGTGGACCAGGTGATCCTGCCAGCTAGAGCTAAAGACAGCAATATCATCAAGATAAGCTGCACTAAAGGACTCCAAGCCAGCAAGGACTTGATTCACCAAGCTTTAGAAGGTGGCAGGGGCATTCTTTAAGCCAAAGGGCATCACAGTAAACTGGTAGTGCCCATCAGGTGTAGAGAATGCTGTTTTCTCTTTTGCTCCAGGTGCCATTTGTATTGGCCAGTACCCTGCTGTGAAGTCAAAGGTACTTAAGTATTTGGCTGCACCTAATTTTTCTATGAGCTCATCTGCCCTTGGGATTGGGTGAGCATCAGTCTTGGTGACAGAGTTAAGCCCTCTATAGTCCACACAAAACCTCATCTCTTTCTTGCCATCTTTGGTGTGAGGTTTGGGGACTAAGACCACTGGGCTAGACCAGGGACTGTCAGAGTGCTTAATCACTCCCAACTCCAGTATCTTGTGGACTTCCACTTTGATGCTTTCCTTAACTTGGTCAGACTGTCTGAATATTTTATTCTTGACAGGCATACTGTCTCCTGTGTCCACATCATGGGTACACAGGTGTGTCTGACCAGGGGTAAAGGAAAAGTGCTCAGCAGACTGCTGGAGGACTTGCCTGCAGTCAGCTTGCTGTTGGCCAGAGAGGGTGTCTGAGTAGATCACTCCATTTACTGAGCCATCTTTAGGGTCAGTGGAGAGGAGATAAGGGAGAGGTTCACTCTCTGCTTCCTGTTCCTCATCTGTGACCATTAACATGTTTACATCTGCTCTGTCATGAAAGAGTTTGAGGCGGTTAACATAGACCACCCTCTTGGGGGTCCTGCTAGTGCCTAGTTCCACCAGGTTGATGACCTGACTCTTTTTCTCAAGTACTGGGTAAGGGCAACTCCATTTGTCCTGAAGTGCCCAGGGAGCCACAGGCCCCAGAATCCAGGCCCTGCCCTGGCTGAAACTCAACCATAGCAGCCTTTTGGTCATTCCACATCTTCTGGAGTTGTTGGTTGTCCTCAAGGTTTTTGCTTGCCTTTTCCATGTACTCTGCCATCCTTGAACGTAGGCCTAGTACACAGTCCACCACATCTTGTTAAGGCACACGGATAAGTCTCTCCCAGCCTTCCTTTACAAGTGCCAGTGGTCCCCTAATAGGATGGCCAAACAGAAGCTCAAAGGGGGAAACCCTACTCCCTTCTGTGGCACCTCTCTGTAGGCGAAAAGCAGGCATGGCAAGAAGACATCCCATCTCCTTCTGAGCTTTTTAGGGAGCCCCATGATCATACCTTCAATGTCTTGTTAAATCTCTCCACAAGACCATTGGTTTGTGGATGGTATGGTGTGGTGAATTTATACATCACCCCACACTCATTCCGCATGTGTTTTAGGTAAGCTGACATGAAGTTGGTACCACTGTCAGAAAACCACCTCCTTAGGAAATCCCACTCTGGAAAAGATACCAATGAGTGCTTTTGCTACTGCAGGGGCAGTAGGGGGTTTTGCTTCTGTGTACCTGGTAGCATGATCCACTGCTACCAGGATATACTGGTTCCCTGATGCTGTAGGATGTTCAAGTGGACCCACTATGTCCACTCCCACTGTTTCAAAGGGGACCCCCACCACTGGAAGTGGAATGAGGGGAGCCTTTGGATGGCCACCTGTCTTACCACTGGCTTAACAGGTGACACAGGAGGTGCAAAACTCCTTTACCTTCTGGGACATCTTGGGCCAGTAGAAATGGTTAACTAACCTTTCCCAAGTCTTAGTTTGACCCAAATGCCCAGCAAGTGGAATATCATGAGCTAAAGTTAGAATGAACTCCCTAACTCCTGAGGCACTACCACTCTCCTAGTGGCACCAGGTTTGTTTTGGATCTCTTGTCTCAGTGTAAAGGAGCCCATCTTCCCAATAGACCCTGTGTGTTCCACTGACAGTCCCTCTTTCTTGCTCAGCTGCTTGCTGTCTTAGGCCTTCAAGGGAGGGACAGGTTTCTTGCCCCTTACACAGCTGTTCCCTTGAGGGTCCCCCTGGGCCCAAGTGCTCAACCTGGTATAGCTCCAGCTCCATGGACTCAGTTCCCTCAGGGGATAGAACATCTTCCTGGGAAGAGAGGTTCTGTTTCTTTTCCTGTGTTGAAGCTGGTACCCCAGTCTTCTTTCCCTTTCTCTTGGAAGGTTGGGCCATTATTTCAGACTCCAACACTTCTTTTTCACCCTGAGCCCTGCTTTGTGCCCTTGTCTTGACAC
This sequence comes from Pleurodeles waltl, assembly GCF_031143425.1. Taxonomy (NCBI): domain Eukaryota; kingdom Metazoa; phylum Chordata; class Amphibia; order Caudata; family Salamandridae; genus Pleurodeles; species Pleurodeles waltl. The sequence goes on along the minus strand of NC_090448.1, from coordinate 7,673,270 downwards.
ACACCAGTTCGGGGATACCCAGCATGGCTGCATGGGTCTTGAGCTCTACCTCAGCCCATGCTGAGGACTCCAGATCATTCCCTAGCAGACATTCTACTGGAATTGCAGAAGAGACTACCACCTGTTTCAGGCCAGTGACTCCTCCTCATTCTAAAGTTACCATTGCCGCGGGATGGGCTTTAGTTTGATTGTCAGCATTTGTGACTGGAAATGTCTGTCCAGCCAGGTACTGTCCTTGGGAAATCAGTTTGTCTGTCACCATTGTGACACTGGCACCTATATCCCTCAGGGCTTCTACTCTAGTCCCATTGATTAAGAGCTGCTCCCTGTATTTTTGCATGTTAGGCGGCCAGGCAGCCAGTGTGGCTAAATCCACCCCACCCTCACCCTAATGTAGCTTCAGTGTGAACCCTGATTTGCTCTGGGCACACTGTTGAGCCCACCTGGAGACTGGCTATTCCACTGCTAACTAAAGTAGTACTTGTTGTGGGACTTTTCTTGGGACAGGCCTTGTCTCCAGTTTGGTGTCCATGCTGACTACAGATTCAACACCAGGCCTTCTTGGGATCAAAGTTTTTATCCTTATACCCATTTGAGGATTGTGAAGAGGCTCAGAGCCCACCCTCCTGAGCAGGTTTTTGGGGCCCTGTTGAAGACTCTTTACTTTTTCCCTTGGATGTCTCACCACTCTTCCCCTGAGGAGGCGTTGTGACCCCTTTCTTTTGGTCACCCCCTGTGGAAGTCTTGGTCACCCTAGTCTTGACCCAATGGTCTGCCTTCTTTCCCAATTCTTATGGAGAAATTGGACCTAGGCCTGCCAGATGTTGATGGAGTTTGTCATTGAAACAATTACTTTACAGATGTACTTTCATAAACAAGTTATACAGCCATCATAATCATTTACACCACTGCTAGTTATCCAACCATCTAGTGTTTTGATTAAGAAGTCAACAAAATCAACCCAGGTCTGGCTCGAGGATTTTTGAGCCCCCCTGAACCTAATCCTGTACTCCTCAGTGGAGAATCCAAAGCCCTCAATCAGGGCAGCCTTCATGAGGTCATGGGATTGTGCATCTTTACCAGAGAGTGTGAGGAGTCTATCCCTACACTTTCCTGTGAACATTTCCCAAAGGAGAGCACCCCAGTGAGATCTGTTTACTTTTCTGGTTGCACAAGCCCTCTCAAAAGCTGTGAACCATTTGGTGAAATCATCACCATCTTCATATTTTGTTATAATCCCTTTGGGGATTTATAGGATGTCAGTATTCTCTCTGACCCTATTTATGTTGCTGCCACCATTGATGGGAGCTAAACCCATCTCTTGTCTTTCCCTTTCTATGGCTGGGAGCTGCTTCTCCAAAGCCAATCTTTTGGCCATCCTGGCTATCAGGAGGTCATCTTCCTTGAGGCTACCGTCAATGCTTCCAGAGGTACTGGTCTCCCCTGTGGAAGAACCAGTCTCTCTGACTGTGATTTGTGGAGTCAGGGTTTGAGGGACCCTGGCCTCCCTAACTAGGACAGGAGGGGGGAATTCATCCTCCTGTTCACTAACGTCCCTATCTGAAGGATTATCCTCAGAGGGGTGGTCCCTTGTGAACCCTGCCAAAAGCTCCTGGAGCTTTACTTTGGTAGGGATGGACCCAGTTTTTATCTTTTTAATTTTACAGAGAGACCTTTACTGTGACATACCTAGATGCAGGTAAGGGGTGAGGTTAAGTTCCACCACCATCTCTTCTGTGCTAGACATTATCACTCTAAAAGTTGGGATTGCTTTTTAAGAATCTAAAAACTACTTCTAGAACTTAAATCCAAACTTTTACAAACTTTTAAACTCTAAATGAAATGCTAACAGGGACTTACACAAGGCCCTAGCAGGTCTTTTAAAATTTTAGAAAAATAGTTCAAATTGCAAAAATCCGTTTCTAATGACAATTGTTGGAATTTAGTTGTGTGTTCAGGTATTGGCTGAGTAGTCCAGCAGATGCAAAGTCTTAGACCCTACCGCTGATCCACCAGTGTAGGAAGATGGCTCTGTATATACTATCTCAAAGTGAGAGATCGTGTGCACAGAGTCCAAGGGTGTCCCCTTAGAGGTTGATAGTGGCAAAATTAGATAATACTAATGCTCTATTTTGTAGTAGTGTGGTCGAGCAATAGGCTTATCAGAGGGTAGTGTTAAGCATTTGTTGTACACATACAGACAATAAATGAGGAACACACACTCAAAGACTTAACTCCAGGCCAATAGTTTTTATATAGAAAAATATATATTCTTAATTTATTTTAAAACCACGAGATTCAAGATTTGAGGTAAGTACATACAATGCAAGGTACTTCACACAGGTAAGTATAGAACTTTGATTCAAAGCAGTAGTACACACAGTTTAGGTTAAAATGGCAATAAGCTATTTCAAAAGTGGACACACTGCAAAAATCAACAGTTCCTGGGGGAGGTAAGTTTGGTTAGCTTTTGCAGGTAAGTAAAGAACTTACACAGTCTGTCTCCTGGGTATAGGCTGCCCACCGTTGGGGGTTCAAGGCAACCCCTAAGTCACCGCACCAGCAACACAGGGTTGGTTAGGTGCAGAGGTCAAAGGAGGGCCCAAAACACATAGGCGCCTATGGAGAGCAGGGGTACTCCAGTTCCTGTCTGCTGGCAGGTAAGTACCTGCATCCTCAGGGAGCAAACCAGGGGGGTTTTGTAGAGCACTGGGGACACACACACAGGCACACAAAACGCACCCTCAGCGGCATAGGGGCGGCCGGGTGCAGTGTGCAAAGTAGGTGTCGGGTTTGCTATTGGAAGCAATGGAGGGACACGGGGGTCACTTAGGTGATGCAGGCAGGGCACAGGGGGGCTTCTCGGGCCAGCCACCAACTGGGATGGGAAGAGGGCCGCCTGCTGGTCACTCATATACTGGTGGGTGGTTCCTCTCAGTCCTGGGGGCTGCGGGTGCAGTGCTTGGTCCAGGCGTCGGGTTCCTCGTTCCTAGGCAGTTGCGGTCAGGGGGAGCCTCTGGATCCTCTCTGCAGGTGTCACTGTGGGAGTACAGGGGGGTTGACTCAGGTTACTCACATCGTTGCAGTCGCTTAGGAGTCCTCTCTCTGGTGTTAGTTCTCTGGAGCTCGAACCGGGGACGTCGGGTGCAGAGTAAGAAGTCACATGCTTCTGGCGGCAAGAGAGAGTTCTTTGGAAGTTTCTAAAAAGTTGCAAAGTAGTTGCTGTTTTTGAACAGTGCCGCTGTTCTCGGTAGTTTCTTGGTCCTTCGGGTTCAGGGCAGTCCTCTGAGTCCTCAGAGGTCGCTGGTCCCTGTCGGAGGCGTCGCTGTGCAGGTTCTTTGAGTCTGGAGACAGGCCGGTGGGGCTGGGGCCAAGTCAGTTGTCGTCTCAGTCGTCTCTGCAGGGCTTTCAGGTCAGCAGTCCTTCTTTTTTCAGGTTGCAGGAATCTGATTTCCTGGGTTCAGGGTCGCCACTAAATACTAAATTTAGGGGTGTGTTTAGGTTGGACTTATTAAGACAGCTGTACCGGTGTTTTGTAAGGTGTGAAGAACTGCATGAGTTTGTGGTTGCTCCAGGCAATGTTTGTGGGACTATTGGGGAAACCATCCATATAACGGACCAGGAGACCATAAAACAAGCCAGAAACAGCCAAAAAACGGCCCACATACTGACCTGTCAGGCCCCCCTTCTGGCGCTGCCAGGTTGCCCCATAGGCCAGTCCATCCTGAGTACAGTCAGTGCAAATGCTTTGCACCAACTTCCGTGCCTCGTCCCTGGTTACCTGTTGTAAACCTTGGGGGCCAGATGTGGCGTACCAGCCAGAGCTGCCCACTTAGGAGCTGGGGAACCAGGGCCGGCTCTCAGCGTCAGCAGCTCAACATCCTGTGATTCTGGGCAAATCACCTAATCTCCCGCCTAAAAAATATGACTGTGTATTTGTGTGAGGTATTCGGTGCTCATGTAAATCTCTCCAATCCCTTCGGGTCGAGTTTGCACTGTATAAAGCTGCAAAAAAAAAAACAGAACAGTGAAGCCTGCAGAGCCCCCCCCCCCCCCCCCCGGCAGCTTCACAGTGACTGTGTCACGGGTATTTTCAAGGGGACCCAGACTTGCCCCACAGAGTAGGGAGGTGCATGGAGTGGAAAGGGACCCCACCCCCTTCAGCTTACACTCTTCTTCCATGTGGGGTCAGTTTTAGCCCGATGGTGACCTCGGTGGCAAGGGCGTCGCTTCAGGGGGTGGTTTGGGGTGTGACACCCCCAAATACATCTATTCTTGGCTTGGTAGTTGGGTCTGGGTCACCTTGAACTGAGGAGGTTTCATTCTCTTCATGTTTTGGAGCAGCACTACATATATATATATATATAGTGAGTGACTTCCATAAGCGCAGCCCCCCCCCCCCCCCCCCCCGCATCCGTAGACGCACACGTCACCGCTCTTCAGGGTTCACCAGCACTGCACTCCTGGCCTCGGAAGCTGCCAGTCTCGGGGCTCCAGGGGCACTGCTGGCGAGCAGACCCCCCAAAGGGGACGGGGTGGAAGCCTGTAAGCAGTCTAAGATCTTGCAGTGCTCAGGGCAGCACTCAGGACCTTTGTTATTTACCCGCCGGCGCTGCTTTACAGAAACAGACTCCCAAAGCTGGAGTTTGTGTTTGAAAAAAATATAAAATGATTCCCGCATCTTGGCACTTTTCTCCCAGGGCCTGGGGGTCATTTTATGTTCTCGGACCCCGGACATACTTGGTGACAAGGGGCAGTAAAGATCCATCCGACAGTGCAGATAATTACAAACAGGGCGGGGGGGGGGACGGATTGCTTCGGACAGACCCCCTCTCCCCGGCATCGGAGGGCGCCCCACACCCTCGGGGCACGCCTCAGAATGCCAAGGTAAGACGTGGGCTCCACTGACCCACGGCTGGCCGGGGAGACCCCTAGGGGCCCTGGGCCGGTGCGGCAGAGGGCGTCCTGCCCTGCACCCCCGCCCTGATCCCGCTGGACCCCCAAGACCCCAGCACTACAGAAAGGGTAGTCCGTGGGGTTGTGCGCCTGCACACAGACCGACTCCGCCTTTTATCCTTCCGAGCTCGAGAACGGCTGGCAGTGAGTTGGGTGATGGTAAACGGAGTTTGCAGAATTAAAATCTCAATGGTGAATTTTTGTGATAAAAGTTTACTGCGTGGAGTTGAGACGTTTGTAAACTTCGTATCAGGTGCAGGTTTTCTGGGTGTTTCCATCCAGTCGTGTTTTTAGTGCTTACTAATGACGTCAGCTATCGAGTGCCACGAGGCAGCTCACTTTGAAGAGGCACTATATCCTGCAGCACGGGGTGCTATTCTCCAGCGAGCCGGGACTGCATACTTCCTGCATGCTTGGACCCAGCCCCCCTGTGTGAACCCCTTCTCTGCAGGAATGTCTCCTCTCCAGACCTGTCCGTGACGTGTGTCCTGGTGATGGGGCGTCTCTGAGAAGGACTCCAGGTGCGTGCTGGACATGGTGAGACTCCCCTGAGGAATTCAGGCTCAAAATGTGGACTCGTGTCCAGCATGGGGTGCGGGGGAGGAGGCGAGACCCCAACAAGCACAGGTATCGGGGCGCACAGTGATTCTGGCGCACCGACCTCCATGTGTTTCCATCTCTTCGAAGAAGCGAAGACACAAACACAACCAATAGGTTTACATTTATGCGGTGCACACTCATAAAGGCACACAACGTGCACGTGCACACACTCACGTGTATCATACATGCATGTATGATGCCGTACTGAAAAGCAACAGAGATACAGGCTGCCTTGGGAGCAACCGACCACAATATAAACATCTTTACACACAGACCAAGAGAGATACAACCCACCCTTACACACAGACCAGCAGAAGTACAACTCATCCTGACACACAGACCAACAGACATACAGCCCATCCTGACACACAGACCAACACACATAGAGCCATCTTCACATAGACCAACAGAAACGCAAACATCCTGACACACAGACCAACAGAGATACAACCCATCCTGACACGCAGACCAACAGACATACAACCATCTTTACACACAGACCAACAGAAGTACAACCATCCTGACACACAGACCAACACACATACAGCCATCTTCACACAGACCAACAGAAACACAACCATCCTGACACACAGACCAACAGAAATACAACCATCTTTACACACAGACCAACAGAGATACAACTCATCCTGACACACAGACCAACAGAGATACAACTCATCCTGACACACAGACCAACAGACATACAACCCATCCTGACACACAGACCAACACACATAGAGCCATCTTCACATAGACCAACAGAAACACAACCACCCTGACACACAGACCAAAGAAATACAACCATCTTTACACACAGACCAACAGAGATACAACTCATCCTGACACACAGACCAAGAGAAATACAGCCTTTACACACAGACCAACAGAAGTACAACCATCTTGACACACAGACCAACAGACATAAAACCCATCCTGACACACAGACCAACACACATACAGCCATCTTCACATAGACCAACAGAAACACAAACATCCTGACACACAGACCAACAGAAATACAACCATCTTTACACACAGACCAACAGAGATACAACGCATCCTGACACACAGACCAACAGAAGTACAACCATCTTTACACACAGACCAACAGAAGTACAACCATCCTAACACAAAGACCAACAAAAATACAACCATCTTTACACACAGGCCAACAGAAATACAACAATCCTGACACACAGACCAACAAAAATACAACCATCTTGGCACACAGACATGCAAACATTTTTTACACACAAACCAACAGAAATACAACCATCCTGCCACATAGACCAACAGACATACAACCATCTTAACACACAGACCAACAGACACACAACTATCTTTACACACAGACCAAACGAAATACAACCATCTTAACAGACAGACCAACAAAAATACAACAATCTTGGCACACAGACCAACAGAAATACAACCATCTTGGCACACACACCAAAAAAATACAACCACCTTTACACACAGACTAAAAGACATTCAACCATCTTCAAACACAGACTAACAGACATAGAACCATCTTCACACACAGACTAACAGACATACAGCCATCCTGACACACAGACCAACAGAAATACAACCATCCTGACACACAGACCAACAGAAATAGAACCATCTTTACACACAGACCAACAGAAATACAATTATCTTTACACACAGACTAACAGACATACAACCATCTTCACACACAGACTAACAGACATACAACCATCCCGACACACAGACCAACAGAAATACAACCATCTTTACACACAGGCCAACAGAAATACAACCATTTTTACACACAGACCAACAGAAATACAACCATTTTTACACACAGGCCAACAGAAATACAACCATCCTGACACACAGGCCAATATTAATACAACCATCTTTACATACAGACCAACAGAAATACAACCATCTTTACACACACACGGGCCAACAGAAATAGAACCATCCTGACACACAGACCAACAGACATTCAACCATCTTTAAACACAGACCAACAGAAATACAACCATCTTTACACACACACAGGCCAACAGAAATACACCCATCTTTACACATAGCCCAACAGAAACACAACCATCCTGACACACAGACCAACAGACATACAACCACCCTTACACATAGACCAACGGAAATACAACCACCTTTACACACACAGAGAACAACAGAAATACAACCATCTTTACACATAGACTAACAGAAACCCAACCATCCTGACACACAGACCAACAGAAATACAACCACCCTTACACACAGACCACCAGAATACAACCATCTTTACACACAGCCCAACAGAACCACAATGATACTGACACACAGACACACAGACCAACAGACATACAACCATCTTTAATCACAGACCAACAGAAATACAACCATCTTTACACACACACAGACCAACAGAAATACAACCATCTTTACACGGAGACCAACAGAAACATAAACCATTCTGACACACAGATGAACAGAAACACAACCACCCTTACACACTGACGACCAGAATACAACCATCTTTACACACAGCACAACAGAAACACAACCATACTGACACACAGACAACAGACTTTTAACCATCTTTACACACAGACCAACAGACATACAACCATCTTTACACACAGACCAAAAGAAATACAACCATCTTAACACACAAGCCAACAAAAATAAAACCAACTTGGCACACAGACCAACTGAAATACAACCATCTTGGCACACAGACTAAAATACATTAAATCATCTTTACAAAGAGACTAACAGACATACAACCATTGTGACATACAGACTAACAGAAATACAACCATCTTTACACACAGACCAACAGAAATACAACCATCTGAACACACAGGCCAACAAAAATACAGCCATCTTTACACATAGACCAACGGAAATACAACCACCTTTACACACAGACCAACAGAAAAACAACCATCCTTACATTGAGACCAATAGAAACTTAACCATCTTTACACACAGACCAACAGAATACAACCAACTTTATACACAAACTGTTAGAAATGGAGTCTTTGGTTGGCAGTCAGGTTACCCTCTGTCCAAACAAGGACCCTCACTCTTGTCAGGGGTAAAGGAGAATCACCCTCAGTTATGCTCCGCTCACCACCTTGGTAGCTTGGCACGAGCAGGCAGGCTTAACTTCAGAAGCAACATGTAAATGATTAGTACCAACACACACAGTAACTCAGTAAAAACACTGCAAAATGGCACAACACAGGTTAAGAAAAATAGGCAATAGTTATCTAACCAAAACAAGACCAAAACGACAAAAATGCGACATACACAAGTCAAGTTCTGAATTAAAAAAAAAGTATAATAGTCTTTGTCACTCATTATAACATTGCGGTAAAAACCGCCTACCGCCGCGGCTACGGCCGCCAAAAGACCATCGCTGCGGCAGCCGTCTGCCATATTATGACCAAAGCCGGCTGTGACCATGCCGGCGGATGGCGGTAAGGTGGCACTGCTGCCAGCAGCATCGCCACGCCAGTAGACTGCCGCCAACCGTATCATGACACATGATACGGCCTGGCGATGTTCTGCTGGCCGATGCCCCGTCTCATCTCCTGCCGGAGGAACCCCTGACAACAGGTAAGTCAGTTGCTTCAATGGGGGGGTGGGAGGTGTTGTATGTGTGTGTTGGGGTGGGGGTGAATGCCTGTGCGTGCTTGTATGCAGATATGTGTTGCGTGTTGTATGTGTGTGCATGTATGGATGTGTGAGTGTGTGTATGTTGTGTTGTGTGAATGCATGTGTGCTTGTATGTATGTAAGTGTGTGTGGATGTGTGTGTGAATGGATGTATGCATGCATGGTTGAATGTGGGAATGGATGTGTGTATGCATGTGTGCGTGTGTGAATGAAGGTGAGTGTATGAATGGGGGATCTGGAGCGGAAAGGGGAGTGGGGAGGAAACCTGTGGAGGGGGAGGAGGGTGACAGGGAAGGGATTCCCTGTCATTGATAGTGCCTACCACCATGGTTTTCGTGGCGGTAAGGTTGCCATGAAAACCATGGAGGGTGGCGGGGTCATAATCCAGCCCGGCGGTCTTTACCGCCATGGCGGTCAGTGTGGTACATTAGCGGTTTGGCTTTAGCAAAACCACCAATGTCTTAATATGTAGAAAAGTACCATCAGCCTGTTGGCAGTACTTTAGTCCATATTAACGCCATCCGCCGGGGTCATAATGAGAGCCTTAATACTTAAAAAACAGCAAGAATGCTGTTATTTCATAAAAGTACCTGGGTAGCATCAAAATAAAGCCACACAGGCAAGTGTGCATCGAAAAAGGCCTGCGATGCAACAATTTCTCACTCGCAAGCAAGTTAGTGCGCCGTTCCTCCTCCGGTCGGGTTGGCATGCGTCATTTTTTCTCTCCCGCATAAGAGCGATGTGTCGATCCTGGGCAGGCACCTCGGGTCTGGTAAGGCTTTGCGTAGATTTTCCGTGCCCAGCGATGTTGCGTTGAAATCAGGTCTCACGGTGTCAAGAAACCATGCTGCTTGGGTCTTGCATCATTAGCAGCTGTCGCTGCGGGTGTTGTGCGTCATTTCTCCAGCCACTTTACATCGATCTTCCATCCGCGATGCAGGTGGAGCGTCATTTTATCCGCGAGGTCAGCGGCGTGTTGTTCATCAGCCGCAAGGTGGGTGGTGCGTCAAAAGTTTCCTCGAACGGCGGTCTTTCTGTGGATTTCTGTCCTTTTCCACCATCTGCACCTTTCAAGGGCCCAGATACAGGTTGGCAAAATCACTTGGCAAACAGGACTATCAGCAGAAAGCTCAACTGCTGGCAGAGAGAAGCTCATTCCAAGCCCTTGGAGATTCTTCACCAGTGGAAAGTCACACAAAAGTCAATTTTTGTCCTCTCTCAGGTAGAAGCAGCTGATGTAGGACAACCCAGCAAAGCACAGTCAAAGAGGCAGTACTCCTCCTCCAGCTTCTCCAGCTCTTCTCCCGGGCAGAGGTTCCTCTTGGTTGCAGAAGTAATCTTATTTTCAGGGGTTTTGGGTGCTTTTCTTATCCCCCTTTCTGCCTATGAAGTAGGCCTACTTCAAAGAGAAGTCTCTGTTGTTTTCAAGATCCTGGCTTGCCCAGGCCAGGCCCCAGACACACACCAGGGGGTTGGAGACGGCATTGTGTGAGGGCAGGCACAGCCCATTCAGATGTAAGTGACCACTCCTCTCCTCTCCTCCCTCCCAGCACAGAAGGCTCATCAGGATATGCAGGTTATACCCCAGGTCCCTTTGTGTCACTGTCTAGAGGAGAAGTGCAAATAGCCCAACTGTCAAATTGACCCAGATAGGGAATCCACAAACAAGCAGAGTCAGAGTGGTTTAAGCAAGAAAATGGCTACTTTCTAAAAGTGGAATTTTCAAACACACAATCTAAAAAACAACTTCAATAAAAGATGTATTTTTAAATTGTGAGTTCCAAGACCCCGAACTCCACATGTATATCTGCTCTCAAAAGGAATCTGCGCTTTAATCATACTTAAAGGCAATCCCCATGTTAACCTATGAGGGAGATAGACCTTGCAACAGTGAAAACTGAATTTGGCAGTATTGCACTGTCAGGACATGTAAAACACATAAGTACATGTCCCACCTTTAACATACACTGCACCCTGCCCCTGGGGTTACCTAGGGCCTACTTAAGGGGTGTCTTACATGTAGAAAAGGGAAGGTTTATGCCTGGCAAGTGGGTACACTTGCCTAGTCGAATTGGCAGTTTAAAATTGCACACACAGACACTGCAGTGGCAGGTCTGCGCCATGTTTAGAGGGCTACGTATGTGGGTGGCACAAACAGTGCTGCCGGCCCACTAGTAGCATTTGATTTACAAGCCCTGGGAACTTCTAGTGCACTGTACTAGGGACTTACTAGTAAATAAAACATGCCTACCATGGAGAAGCCAATGTACACATATAATTTATACAGGAAACACTTAAACTTTAGCACTGGTCAGCAATGGTAAAGTGTCCAGAGCAAACAAAACGGCAAAAACAGAGTCCAGCACACAGAAACAACCTGGGAAGTAGAGGCAAAATGTTAGGGAAGACCATGCCAATGATGCCTCATCTAACACAGACCATCTTTACACACAGACCAACAGAAATACAACCATCTTGACACACAGACCAACAGACGTACAACCATCCTGACACACAGACCAACTGAAACGTAACCATCCCGACACACAGACCAACAGACATACAACCATCTTTACACACAGACCAACAGAAATAGAACCACATTTACACACAGACCAACAGACATATAACCATCTTTGCACACAGACTAACAGACATACAACCATCCTGACACACAGACCATCAGAAATACAACCATCTTCACACACAGACCAACAGGAATACAACCATCCTGATACACAGACCAACAGAACTAAAACCATCACTACACACAGACCAACATAAATACAACAATTGTGACACACAGACCAACAGAAATACAACCATCATTACACAGAGAAAAACAGAAATACAACAATATTTACACACAGACCAACAGAAATACAACCATCATTACACAGAGAAAAACAGAAATACAACAATATTTACACAGAGACCAACAGAAATACAACCATCCTCACACACAGACCAACAGAAATAGAACCATCTTTACACACAGACCAATAAAAGTACAACTATCTTTACACATAGATCAACAGAAGTATAACCATCCTGACACACAGACGAACAGAAAGGCAGTGATCCTTACACATACCAATAGACATCCATGGAGACAGACCATCCTATGTGTGCAAACCATGACAGACCCACACAGGCAGATGAGTTAGGATACAAGCACCCATGTGTGCACACCAAGAGACAAACATAGATTGTTACACACAGACCAACAGATATAAAAGCACCAGGGTGCACACCTACAGCTATCTATTTACACATACCACAAAAGATACGTACAGCCACAGCACATAAATAGCCCTCATAGGGGCCACCGATGACATCAGAAGCATTCTCGACCGAGAAGTAAAGCAGCACTCATCCTCCTTGACCTCTCCACAGATTTTGATATGGTCTCCACCAACTCACTCATCAGAAAGCTTCAGCACTTGGTATCTGCGGACCGGCCCTTAAATGGATCTCCTCCTACTCACTGACAGAACTCAACAAGTCTACATCTCGGAACCCAAGAATCTCATCTGTGGAGTCCCTTAAGGATCATCAATCAGCCCAACACTCTTTAATATCTACATGATGCCCCTCGCTGACACCATCAGAGACCAGGGCATAACATAGTATCAACACACAGCTCATCCTTTCCCTTAGTCTCAACCAGCACCACCATAGCAAACTGTGCCAACTGCATAAGCAATGTTGCTCTCTCCACACCTAGATAATTTCCACTGGAAAGATGAAAGTTCAAGCTACTCACCCACACCTACAAAGCTCTCCACAGCACCGGCCCACCATACCTCAACCCTGCCTCAACTTCAACCAGCCCACCAAACACCTTCAATCTGCATCCCAGGCAAGAGCACCCCTCATTCACATCAAGAAGGACAGAAGCAGAGGACTCTCCTTCTAACATCTCGCAGCCAAGACCTGGAGTGACCGCCCGAAACACCTCAGAAACTGCCCCTTCCTCATGAACTTCTGAAGAAACCACAAGACATGACTCTTCCAGACAAAACAATCATGATCTTCTCCTCCCCCTCAGGCTTGCCCTACTCAGTGCTTGGATGCCCTAATGGTTCATTATCCATGCGCTATAAATCCAGATGATAACACAGACGAAAAGACATGCATGGGCCCATGGACACAGACCTAAGGCACACAAGCATCCAACAATGCTCACACATCAAATGCCTCAAGCACTGCTTGCCACCATCCAGAACTATATGACCAGCACCTACCTGTAGCTCAGCCCAACAAAGACAGAATTCCTAATATTTGCCAAGAACAATAAACAAAGTACAGTGCAAACTTTGCTTACTGACACGAACCTTGACTGCTTCGAACAGCATCTTTCACCAAATGCCAACCTACTTGGATGCACCCTAGGCACCAACCTCACCCTCAAGGAACACATTGCCAAAGTAACAAAGATAGCCTGGTGCCAGCTCTATCTTCTATAGGAAGTGAAACCATTTCTTCAATAAAACAACTTCAGAACTGTGCTTAAGCCCTCGTACCCTAACATCTGGATAGTGACAATGCCATACTCCTCTGGGTTACAGATTCCACACAGGCATCCCGTAGGGGCACCCTACATGTCACTATATGTCTCACCCTGGCCCCAAATAAATATGATCATAATAACCTCATACTAAGGGAATTCCAGTGATCCTCTTGTCGGCTCACACAATCTCCAAACCAGCAGAACCACTTACAAGCCCTTACGATCAGCATCGATGCTCATCTAGTGGTCCCTTCACACCCACAAGACACCATCACACTGCAGACTAAAAAAGAGTCATTTTCCAACCACGTACCCAGGATCTGCAACAACATCCCTGTATCCATCAGGGCCACCCCAACGCTGCTCCCATTTAGGAAAGAGTTGAAGGCGCAGCCCTTTAAAGAACACTACATGACAATGTGTGCTATGCATACTAGTGCAGTGTAATAACTGGCATGGCAATGTGTATCATCCATACTGGGGCAGTGGAATTACTGGCATGGCAATTAATGCTTTGCATACTGGTTTGGTGTAATAACTGGCATGTGCAATGCATGCTTTGAATACTGGGGCAGTTTAATGACTGGCACGGCAATGTGTGGCATGCATACTCGGACAGTGCAATAACTGGCATGGTAATGCAAGCTTTGCATACTGAAGTACTGTAATAACTGGCATGGGCAATGTGGCCTTTGCATACTGTGGCCATGTTATAGCTGGCATGAGAATGTGTGCCATGCATACTGGAGCAGCTTTGCATACTGGGGCAGTGTAATAACTGGCATGGCAATGCATGCTTTGCATATTGGTGCAGTGTAATAACTGGCACGGCAATGTGAGCAATTCATACTGGGGCTGTGTAATAGCTGGTAATGGATGCTTTGCATACTGTGGCAGTGTAATAACTGGCATGGCAATGTATGCTGTGCATACTGGTGCAGTGTAATAACTGGCATGGCAAAGCATGCTTTGCATACTGGTGCAGTATAACAACTGGCATGAGCAATGTGTGCTTTGCATACTGGTGCAGTGTAATAACTGGCATGGCAATGCAAGCTTTGCATAGTGGTACAGTGTAATAACTAGCATGGTAATGGATGCTTTGCATCCTGATGGAGTGTAATAACTCGCATGACAATTGATGCTTTGCATACTGGTGCAGTATAATAACTGACATGGCAATGCATGCTTTGTATACTGGTGCAGTGTAATAACTGGCATGGGCAATGTGTACTTTTCATACTGGTGCAGTGTAATAACTGGTATGGCAATGTTTGCCATTCATACTGGGGCAGTGTAATAACTAGCATGGCAATGCATGCTTTGCATACTGGGGCAATGTAATAACTGCTATGGGCAATGCATGCTTTCCATGCTGGTGAAGTGTAATAACTGGCATGGCAATGCGTGCTTTGCATACTGGAGCAGTGTAATAACTGGCACGACGATGTGTTCCATTTATACTGGGGCTGTGTAATAACTGGCATGGCAATGCATGCTTTACAAGCTGGTACCATGTAATAACTGGTTTGGCAATGCATGCTTTGTATACTGCAGCAGTGTAATAACTGGCATGGGCAATGCATGCTTTTCATACTTGGGCCGTTTAATAACTGGCATGGGCAATGCATGCTGTGCAAACTGGTGCAGTGTAATAACTGGCATGGGCAATATGTCCTTTTCATACTGGTGCAGTATAATAACTGGTATGTGTAGGAAAGTACCATCTTTCTTGGCATGTTACCCCCATTTTTACCTGTATGTCAGTATGTTTTTGCCTGTCTTACTGGGATCCTGCTGGTCAGGACCCCAGTGTGCATAGTTCATGGCCTAATGTGTGGGGTGTGTATAGCCCTTGACTGTGTCACTGAGGCTCTGCTAACCAGAACCTCAGTGCTTATGCTCTCTCTGCTTTTAAATTTGTCACTATAGGCTAGTGACTTCAGTTACCAATTTCAATTGGCACACTGGACCCCCCTTATAAGTCCCTAGTATATGGTACCTAGGTACCCAGGGCATTGGGGTTCCAAGAGATCCTTATGGGCTGCAGCATTTCTTTTGCCACCCATAAGGAGATCAGAAAACCCTTACACAGGACTGCCACTGCAGCCTGAGTGAAATAACGCACACGTAATTTCACAGCCATTTTACACTGCACTTGAGTAACTTATAAGTCACCTATATGTCTAACCTTCACTTGCTGAAGGTTAGGTGCAAAGTTACTTAGTGTTAGGGCATCCTTGCACTAGCAATGATGCCCCCACATAGGTCAGGGCCAAGTCCTGGGACCTTGTGAGTGCGGGGACACCATTACACGCGTGCACTACATATAGGTCAATACCTATATGTATTTTCACAATGGTAACCCCGAATATGGCCATGTAAGGAGTCTAAGATCATGGAATTGTCCCCCCATTCCAAATCTGGTATTGGGGAGCCAATTCCATGCATCCTAGGTTCTCCACCATGGACCCCCAGTACTGCCAAACCAGCTCTCTGAGGCTTGGTGGCCTGCCACCTCACAGACAGGGTTCTGCCCTCCTGGAGTCTGAGCAGCTTAGTCCTAGGAAGGCAGAACAAAGCATTTCCTCTGAGAGCAGGGTGTTACACCCTCTCCCTTTGGAAATAGGTGTTACAGGCTGGGAAGGGGTAGCCTCCCCCAGCCTCCGGAAATGCTTTGAAGGGCACAGATGGTGCCCTCCTTGCATAAGCCAGTCTTCATTGGTTCAGGGACCCCCAGTCCCTGCTCTGGTGCGAAACTGGACAAAGGAAAGGGGAGTGACCACTCCCCTGTCGATCACCACCCTGGGGGTGGTGCCAAGAGCTCCTACAGTGTGTCCCAGACTTCAGCTATCTTGCTTTGCACAGTGTGGGAACACTCTGGAGGCCTCTGAGTGGCCAGTGCCAGCAGGTGACGTCAGAGACCCCTCCTGATAGATCCATGCCTGATTAGGTAGCCAATCCCCCTCTCAGGGCTATTTAGGGTCTCTCCTGAGGGTTTCTCTTCATATTCTGCTTGGAAGTTTCCATCAGGAATCATCTGCAACTACTATTTCATCCTCGGATCGACCGCAGACTGCTCCAGGAACCGCTGTAACAGCAACAAAGTATCCAGAAGGGCTACTTTTCCTCTACAACTTCAGCTCCAGCCATCAACTGCAACAGTTTCCATGGTATGCACACTCTGGGGACTCCCTGTCTTCACCCTGCACCAGAAGGACCGAAGAAATCTCCTGTGGAGTGACAGAGTCACTTCCCTGCTCACGCAGGCACCTTCTAATTCGACAACTGGTTCTCTTGGACTCCTCTCTTGGTAATGAGCATGCTCCTTTGAACACAGGTGGTGAACCCCTTCGACACAGACCGTCCTGAGGTCCTGCTACCCCAATTTGGAGTAGGTAAGACCTTGCCTTCCCAGAGAACGACAATACCCGTGTGCACTGGGTCTTCTTCACCTCCTGAGGCCTCTATGCACTATTTGCAAAATTCCTTCATGCAAAGCCTGACCCAGGTCCCTAGCACTCTATGATGTGATGCTCAACTCACTGAGGTGTTCTCGGGCGGCATGGGAACTTCCTTTGTAGTATTGCACCAACTGCATTTTGCACCTCTTTTGTCCCCATGTCCTGGGACTCCCGTGGGTGCTATCTGGTGTTCTGAAGGCTCTCTAAAGTGCTGATAGCCCCCTCTTCCTCCTCACACAGAGTTGAGGCCCCCAGGTCCCTCCTGGGTCTAAATAGCACCACTTTGACACAAAACGAGACTTTGCCGGAACCAAGGCTTGTTGGAGAAATCCAGTGCCAAAACTCGCTGCATCCAACATCTCTTCGTGGGAGATCTATTACATCATGCAGGAACTCGCTGACATCTTCCTTGGGTGCATTTCTGCAGTCTTCGTCCAACAAGGGACTCTTCTTTTGCACTATCTTCTGGTTTGGCAGGGATCTTCACACCGTAGGACATCTTTTGCATTATGCAGGAACCCGCTGACACCTTCCTTGGGTGCATATCTGCAGTCTTCTACTAACCGGGGACTCTTCTTTTGTACCATCTTCTAAGTTGGCAGGGGCTCCTGTCCTTCCCCGAACTTCTTTGGACTTCTGGACTTGGTCTCCTTTCTTTGCAGGTCTTTGGCTCCAGGAATCCACCATTTGTTGTTTGCAGTCTTGCTTGGTTTTTGCAATCACTCTAATCATGACTTGTAGTGTGTCCTAAGGAAACTTGCAGTACTTTACTCCTGCTTTTCTGGGCTCTGGGATGGGGTAATTTACTTACCTTTACTGTATTCTTACTCTCCCAGTGATTCTCTATACTCTACACTTGTCTAGGGGGGAAGTCATGATTCGCATTCCACTTTCTTAGTATATGGTTTGTGTTGCCCCTAGACCTATTTTCTCCCATTGCATTCTATAGCATTTCCTAATGTTTGCACTATCCTATGTCTAATTACGTGCCTTATTTTGGTGTCTAGTGTATAATACTTACCTCCAGAAGGAGTATTGTCTCTAAGATATTTTTGGTACTATGTCACCCAAATGAATACGTTTAGTTTTGGTAACACTGAGTATTGTCTTTACTTGTGTATAAGTACCGTGTAACTATAAGTGGTATTGCAGGAGCTTTGCATGTCTCCTAGTTCAGCCTAAGCTGTTCTGCTATAGCTACCTCTATCAGCCTAAGCTTCTAGACACTGACTACATTTCACTAATAAGGGATAACTGGACCTGGTGTAAGGTGTAAGTACCAAAGGTACTCACTACAAACCAGGCTAGCCTCCTACGGTATGGCAATGTTTGCCACTCATACTGGGGCAGTGTAATGACTGGCATGGCAATGCAAGGTTTGCATAGTGATGCAGTGTAATAACTGGCATGGTAATGGATGCTTTGCATACTGATAAAGTGTAATAACTGGCATGGAAATGTTTGCCATTCATACTGGGGAAGCGTAATGACTGGCATGGGCAATGCATGCTTTGCATACTGGGGCAGTGTAATAACTGGCATGGGCAATGCAAGCTTTGCATACTGTTGCAGTGTAATAACTGGCATGGCAATGCAGGCTTTGCATACTGGTATAGTGTAATAACTGGCATGGTAATACATGCTTTGCATACTGAAGTACTCTAATAACTGGCATGGGCAATGCGTGCTTTGCATGCTGGTGCAGTGTAATAACTGGCATGGCAATGCAAGCTTTGCATACTGGTATAGTGTAAAAACTGGCATGGTAATACATGCTTTGTATACTGAAGTACTCTAATAACAGGCATGGCAATGCAAGCTTTGCATACTGGGGCAGTGTAATAACTGGCATGGGCAATGCGTGCTTTGCTGCTGGTGCAGTGTAATAACTGGCATGTGCAATGCAAGCTTTGCATACTGATGTACTCTAATAACTGGCATGGCAATGCAAGCTTTGCATACTGTGGCAGTGTTACAGCTGGCATGGTAATGTATGCTGTGCATACAGGGGCTGTGTTATAACTGGCATGGGTAATGCGTGCTTTGCATACTGGTGCAGTATAACAACTGGCATGGCAATGTGTATCATTCATACTGTGGTAGTGTAATAACTGTCATGGTAATGTGTGCCATGCATAATGGGACAGTGCAATAACTGGCATGGCAATGCAAGCTGTGCATACAGGGGCAGTGTAATAACTGGCATTATTTACACTTGATAATAAGCATGGCAATGTTCTTCATATTCCGAGGCAATATGTGAACTGGTAAGGTTGTTGGTGTTTTTATACATAGACAACATGGGACTTAACATGACAAGGTATATGTTTCATGATGGTGTAGTTCAGACACAGGTAAGGCAATGTGTGCAAAATGTCAAAGTAACCAGAGGGCAATGAGCACCAACAGAAGCCTCACCCATCTGCGCAACCCCCCCGCCCCAGCAACTCACAAATGTTTCCTTGCTCAGTAAGTCACATCTGGTGCAGTGAGCATCCTTGGACTATGTCAACTGGCCTCCCCAAATATCCGTGCCACACCAGGCAGCCATCACCACTGGTGCATTCATGGTCCGGGCACTGCGGCATCACCACAAGAGCATTCATGGCCCCTGGCACAATGGCATCACTACTGGTGCCTTCATGGCCCCCCCGGCAATGCAGCATCACCACAAGAGCATTCATGGCCCCTAGCGCATTCATGGCCCTGGCACTGCAGCATCCCCATGAGAACATTCATGGCCCCTGGCACAGTGGCATCACTACTGGTGCATTGATGGCCTGGCACAGTGACATCACCACTGGTGCACTGATGGTCGTGGCAAAGTGGCATCACCACTGCTGCATTCATGGCCCCTTGCACAGTGGCATCACCACTGGTGCATTCATGGCCCTTGCACAGTGGCATCACCACCGTTGAATTGATGGCCCTGGCACAGTGGCATCACCACTGGTGAATTCATGGCCCTGGAGTGGCATCACCACTGGTGCATTCTTGCCCATGGCACAGTGGCATCACCAATGGTGCATTGATAGCCCTGGCACAGTGGCATCACCACTTATCATTGATAGCCCTCGAGTAGCATCACCACTGGTGCATTCATGGCCCTGGAGTGTCATAACCACTGGTGAATTGATGGCCCTGGCACAGTGGCACCACCACTGGGTAATCATGACCCTGGCACAGTGGTGTCACCACAAGTGCATTGATGGCCCTGGAGTGGCATCACCACTGGTGCATTCTTGCCCTTGGCACAGTGGCATCACCAATGGTGCATTGATGGCCCTAGCATAGTGGCTGTTACGTACTGCGCTGGACTTCTCACCTCTGGATATCGGGTTGTCGAATACACCAAGTCTTCTACAGGTTCTGGATACTCCCAGATAAGGGTGACCCCTTCGAGTAGCCACGGTGCCGCTTGACAGGCTATGCCAAAGCAGACCGTACCTTCCAGAAGGAGTCCCAGAGGGAAAAAAAAAACAACACTGGGGAAAAAACCTCAAACAAGAACGCCTGAAGAAAAACAAGAAAAAACTGGACTAAACAACAGGAAACAAAAATAGGCAAAAATCTCCCAAGGCAAAAAGCAGGAACAAAGAACAGGCAAAAATCTTCCAAGGCAAAAAGCAGGAACAAAGAACAGGCAAAAATCTCCCAAGGCAAAAAGCAGGAACAAAGAACAAGCAAAAAAATTCCCAAGGCAAAAAGCAGGAACAAAGAACAGGAGTAACAGCACAACCAGAAGGAAGTGTTTGCAACGCAAGGTGGAACAAGACTGACTGACTTATATACTGGGAAAAAGGGAAGTGACATCACAGGAAAAGGAAAGAACACCATCTTGAATTGGGAAGAGCCCATAGACCAGTATAGGAAAAAGAAAGTAGTATAAAAGAAAAACAGAGCATGCTGGGACAAAAACACGAAGAAGACAAGATGGACACAACATGGACAGAGACAGGTAAAAAGACCAGACAAACCCACCAACAACAAAAAAAAGACAAAAAAAGGCTACAGGTAAGTGTAGCGCGACCGGGAGCGAAATATATGCTTCCCAGAATGTGTAGTCAAAAAACGTGGGGAACGGCGCTCCGAGTATTGGTAGCGCGTTCCATCCGCTAGGACAGAAAGAGACGCCGCGTCTGAGCGCGGCGTTACAGTGGCATCCCCACTGGTGCATTGATAGCACTCGAGTAGCATCACCTCTGGTGCATTCATGGCCCTGGCGCAGTGGCATCACCACTGGTGAATTCATGGCCCTGGCACAGTGACATCACCACTGCTGCATTGATAGCCCTCGGGTAGCATCACCATTGGTGCACTGATAGCCCAGGCACAGTGACATCACCACTGGTGCATTGATAGCATTCGAGTAGCATCACCCCTGGTGCATTCATGGCCCTGGCACAGTGGCATCACCACTGGTGAATTCATGGCCCTTGCACAGTGGCATCACCACTGGTGCATTTATGGCCCTTGCCCAGTGGCATCACCACTGGTGAATTGATGGCCCTGGCACAATGACATCACCATTGGTGCATTGGTGCATTAGTGCATTGATGCCCTGGCACAGTGGCATCACCACTGGTGCATTGATAGCCCTCGAGTAGCATCACCACTGGTGCATTGATAGCCCTGGCACAGTGACATCACCGCTGATGCATTGATGGCCCTGGCACAGTAACATTACCATTGGTGCATTGATGCCCTGGCACAATGGCATCACCACTGATGCATTGATAGCCCTCGAGTAGCATCACCACTGGTGCATTGATAGCCCTGGCACAGTGACATCACCACTGGTGCATTGGTGCATTGATGCCCTGGCACAGTGGCATCACCACTGATGCATTGATAGCCCTCGAGTAGCATCACCACTGGTGCATTGATAGCCCTGGCACAGTGATATCACCGCTGATGCATTCATGGACCTGGCACAGTGGCATCACCACTGGTGCATTGATGGCCTGGCACATTTGAGCAGCCATATGAAGCATCTTGGCCAAGTGAATATTCCTCCAACAAACTGGCACATCCAAGAGAACTCCACCTTGTTTCCTCAGCACCCCTGGCAGTCTGGTACTTTGAGCACCATTTTACTAGAGGAATGCTGTCACATTTCATAAATACTCTTTTGTACTTGGCAACACCCTGGAATTTTTAATAAATTAAAATCTGCAGTAAGTGCCCTGGCATTTGAAGGCATCCCTCTGGTCTCTAAAGGGCTCACCACATTTTAACAGACTATTAACTGGCACAGGAAAGTGTGGGTGTTGGAGAAGATATGCAGTGTGAGAGTCAAGGGCCTGATTTAACTATTGGCAGTAAGCATACCCTGTTGCGAGGGGGTATGTGTACCGCCCATATTATGGCCTGCCTGCCATATTTGGATGCGGTGGACATTTGTGGCTGCCCAGTGCCAACGCATGCGCCCTTGAGCCACGGTGCAATGGTGCCTGCACTACAGGCAGAATGTTTTTGTGCAGAAAGGGAGACCTTCCTCCACAAAAACAATCCTTAAAGGCACTTTCCTCTTTCAGGAAGTATTAAGGAGGAATAAAGATATTTCTCCGTGTCACTCCTTGGTCAGGGAGGATCATGCTATTGCCACAACTCTAGGTTTACAGACCTGTGTAAATCTGGGATTGTGTCAGAAACCATGGGAGGATGAGTGGGAACGCCCATTCTCTGCCTACAGAACCCCGATCTGCTGCCCCCAGCAGCTTGTCCGCAGTGGAGGAGCGTCGCCCCACTGGCTGAGAGCTAGCAGCTGAAAAATAAAAGGATATTTAGTTTTATCTTTCAGTTGCTGGTTAAGCTGATGCAGCATGTGCAGGGAGGAGCAGGGCTGGTCCATGGGGGGAGGAGTGGACTGGAGTGCACTTAAGTGTGCATGTTTGATTGACCGGCCATCTGGGTCACCAGCACAGGCTCCCCAGCAATCCTGGCGCTGCTCTCATGCTAAACCTAGCATGAGCGCAGCTTTAGGATTGGTCTGAGCAGCTCGGACTGCCGCTCAGACACAACCCTGGGGTCTGTGCAGTTTCTCTGGTCGAGCTGTTCAACACAGCCGGGCTGGAGAAACCTAAGTGCGCATGTTAGGTTGGTCGACCTGAGACAGACGGCCAAACACACATGCGCACTTAATGCACAGATTCCACTCACCTCTGCCATTGTGAAGGAGCCGCCCCTGAAAAGTTAGTCTAAAAAAAGGGCTGAGTTGTACCTTCATCTCATTCAAGGTGTGACAACAGATTAAAATAGAAATACCCGTGAAGAGATCGCTAAGACACATGCAGTTCAAATCAATACCCAATGTCTCAGTTAGGAATACCCCCACCCGCCACATTGGTGTCCCCAATCCACACCAGACTTCCACCCAGGCCTCTTTTCCTGCAAGCTTTGAGATGGCACAATTATCAAAACCTTTCTCCAGATTTATTAGGTTTGGGCCCTCAACCTCCATCAAATGTGCATTTAAATAGCATTTAATGCCAATGGGCTCTTGCACAAAGGATTAAAATCGTCTGTCACGCTAGCCTTCTCCATAATAAACCTATAAACACTGGGCTTTAAAACGTACAACCTTTCCAGGGGCTTCTTTGGCAAGAACCTCCAGCCCGCTCCTACCCCCCTCCACCCCTCGATGGGGCGTTCTTTTAAACCATAGCTACTTCTGCACGTGCTGGAGTGTGCAAAACTGTGATTATTCCAGGACATTTTGCGAATTTCATGAACATTTCAGGAAATGAGTCTTTGAGAGCACAAAGTTCTTGTCCCTCAGTAAACAGTATGAGGGCTTGAAATCGGGATCTCCCGGGGTCCCTGTACCAGATCCAGGTGGGTCACTGCAGGAAAATGCCTCTCTCTCTCTCTCTCTCTCTCTCTCTCTCTCTCTCTCTCTCTCTCTCTCTCTCTCTCTCTCTCTCTCTCTCTCTCTCTCTCTCTCTCTCTCTCTCTCTCTCTCTCTCTCTCTCTCTCTCTCTCTCTCTCTCTCTCTCTCTCTCTCTCTCTCTCTCTCTCTCTCTCTCTCTCTCCCCCCCCCCCCTCTCCCTCCCTCCCTCCCTCAAGTGTGCTGGGACCCTGCTTACCAGGCCCCAGCACCAGTGTTCTTTCACTAAAAAGGTACCATTGTTCGCACAATTGGCACAGCCCTGGCACACAGCTATGGGGCATAATCACATTATCATAGATGATGCGGCACCTAACAACACCATGGTAGCACCGTATTTATGATATGGTGCACCGTGGCGGTCGTTACGCCAATAGCCTCAGAATTTTTTACCCTAATGTGGGGCTTTGCTGCAATAGCATCAAAAATTTGACACTAGTGCAGCAAAGTGCAAGGCGGCCCATGGGTTACTATCGGTGCCTCATTTTAATGCCTGCTCTGAGCAGGCGTTAAAAATTATGCCAAAAATGGCACAGTGAAATCTTGTAAATTTCAGTGCGCCAATTTTGCAGGCCTCCTAGCGTCGGAACAAACCCGCTTGCATACATTATGCCTGGCGCGGGCATAATATGCTACAACGGGTTACAAAGTGGTGCAATGCATGCATTACACCACTTTATAAATATGACGCAACAAAAATGCCTCCCTAATGCCACATTAGGTTAAAAGAATGATGCTAATGTGGTGCAAGGAGGCCCTAGAGGCTCTTAAATATGCTGCTAAGTCCCTTGTAAAAGGTACCAGTGGTACCAAGGGCCCTGTGACCAGGGAAGGTCCCTCAGGGCTGCAGCATGTATTGTGCCACCCTAAGGGACCCCTCACCTAACACATGCACACTGCCCTTGCAGATTGTGTGTGTTGGTGAGGAGAAAAAGGCAAAGTCAACATGGCAGCCCCCTCTCTGGGGTGCCATGCCACAAAATACTGCCTGTGGCATAGGTAAGTCACCCCTCTAGCAGGCCCTAAAGACCTAAGGCAGGGTGCACTATACCACAGGTGAGGGCATAGATGCATGAGCAATATGCCCCTGCAGTGTCTGAGTCTATTCTTAGACATTGTAAGTACAGTGTGGCCATATTAAGTATATGGTCTGGGAGTTTGTCATTACGAACTCCACAGTTCCATAATGGCTACACTGAAATCTGGGAAAGTTTGGTATCACCCTTCACAGCTCAATAAACCCACACTGATGCCAGTGTTGGATTTACTGAATAAATGCACACAGGGTGCATCTAAGGGCAGCCCCTGTATTTCACCCAACCCTCTAATGTAAGGCTGATCGGTCTGCTCCTGTCTGCCACTAACAGACACGTTTCTGACCCCATGGGGCGAGAGCCTTTGTGCTCTCTGGGGTCAGAGACAAAGCCTGCTCTGGGTGGGGGTGCTTCACACCTCCCCCTGCAGTAACGGCAACGCTTGGCAGTGACTCTCAAAGGCTGCTGTAGTTTGTTCTGCTGCCCCAGGGCTCTCCAGCTAGTGGAGATGCCCACCCCCACCGTGGACCAAGCCCCACTTTTGGCAGTCAGACCGGCAGGAAAATTAGTAAACACAAAGAGGACTGACCACCTCAGTTGGGACCAATCTGGGGTGCCCAGAGCTGAGGTGACCCCTTCCTTGCAGAATCCTCCATCTTGTTTTGGAGGAGGATAGCCAATAGGGTTAGGAATGTGCCCTCCTCCCCAGAGGAAGTGGGCACAGGAAGGCTGTAGCCACCCTAAGGGACAGTAGCCATTGGCTACTGCCCACTGACGCCTGTAACGCCCCTAAATCTAGTATTTAGGGGCCCCCTTGAACCTTGCTCTTCAGATTCCTGGTGACCTGAAAAGAAGAAGGAGAATACGCTCCAGCAGAAAAGACTCCTGATGGCAACTGACTTGGACCCAGCCCTACTGGCCTGTTTGCTGCTTCAAGACTCCTGCTACAAGAAGAGGACTTGTCCTGCAGGATCAGCGACCTCTACAAACCCCCAGAGGCCTACCTACCTAAGGACTAAGATCTCCCAAGGACAGTGGCCCTGTCCACAAAGAAACCTCCAAGAAGGACTGCAGAACTGCTCCGGATCTGCGAGTCCTGCCCACTCTGCACCTGATGCCCACAGCCCATGTTCAGGTGGACCACCGGTCCAGAGAAGGTTCCCCAGCAATTCAGATTTCGAGTCCACCTTCGATAGACCCCTCCTGACCAACACCTGCAGCCTAAATACAGAGGACCTCCCTGACCACGACTGGATCAATTGAAGAGTTCCCTACACCTAAAGACACCTGCACCTGCATCCCTCTGGCCTTGGGGAACCCAACCGACGGTCCAGAAACGTCCAGTGGATCTCTCTACATACCTGTCCAGCTCCTGGTCTTCGTCAGCCGACTCCCTGGACCAAGCCTGCAGCATCTTTGTGATCCCTGGCATTCCCCCATTGTAAAGCATTGGGCTCCCAACATTGTTCTTGCGCCCTGCACCGGGCCACCCCCGTTCTGCTGAGGGTGTTTGTTTGGTGCTGACCTGTGCTGCCCCCCATGAAGTCACAGGTACTTACCTGCAAGCTGTTTCTTTCTAAGCGCCCCATATCCCTTAGGATTTCATTGGGTGCCCAACACCAACTTTGACCTCTGCAGCCGACCGGCCTCGTGTTGCTGGTGGTCCACCCTTGATGTCTTCCTAAACTCTGCCCTGTGGACGCCTCAACCCCCGAGGACTGGGATTGTAAGTCAAGTACTCACCTGCAAAGTGTTGTTACTTTTCCTCCCCTAGGACTGCATTGCTTTCTATGAGAAATAGCACAGGGGTCCACTATTGAAACTGAAAAGTATTACTGACCTGTAAACTGTTTTACCTTTGAACTCCACACAAAGTGCATTTGATACTTGAAAGTGATACTTTCTTGAAACTGTACTTACCTGCAACAAAGATCCTTTTGGTTCTAGAAATAAAGTAACAAAGTATATTTTTTGATACATAAACATTGGCCTGGAGTTAGTCATTGAGTGTGCGCCTCATTTCTAGACTGTGGCCCTCATTCCTACTCTTGCGGGCGGCGGTCTCCGCCCGCCAGGTGGGAACCGCCATATGGCCCTCCGCGGTCGAAAGACCGCTGGGGCCATTCCGACCTTCCCGCTGGGCTGGCGGGCGCTAACATTGTTAGCGCCCGCCGGCCCAGCAGGAAGGCGGCCTGCAACACTGAAGCCGGCTCCGAATGGAGCCGGCGGTGTTGCAGGTGTGCGACGGGTGCAGTTGCACCCGTCGCGCTTTTCACTATCTGCGAAGCAGACAGTGAAAAGCATGCTGGGGCCCTGTTAGGGGGCCCCTGCACTGCCCATGCCAGTGCATGCCAGTGGCATGGGCAGTGCAGGGGCCCCCAGGGGCCCCAGGACACCCGTTCCCGCCAGCCTGTTCCTGGCGGTGAAAACCGCCAGGAACAGGCTGGCGGGAAGGGGGTCAGAATCCCCAGGGCAGCGCTGCATGCAGCGCTGCCCTGGCGGATTCGCCCAGCCGGGGGAAATCCGGCGGGAAACCGCCGGACCCGGTTTTCTGACCGCTGCTTTACCGCCGCGGTCAGAATGGGCCAGGAAACACCGCCAGCCTGTTGGCGGTGCTTCCGTCATTCGCGGCCCTGGCGGTTTTTACCGCCAGGGTCGGAATGACCCCCTGTGTGTGTACAATAAATGCTTAGCACTACCCTCTGATAAGTGTAACTGCTCAACCACACTACCACAAAAGAGAGCATTAGTATTATCTACTTTAGCCTCTGTTAAGCCTCCGGGGAACCCCCGGACTCAGTGCACACTACATCTCATTTTTGTGTAGTGTATATAGAGCCAGCTTCCTACAGACACCACCGGCACCAGTCACACAGATTGGCTTTAGATGAACATCCGGGGTGACCATGGTGACGGCTAAATGTGCGCCTAGATTCCAAAGGGGGCTGTGGTGCTTTGTTAGGTCTGCCCTTTGTGACAGCTTGAGCTGTTGCGGAAGCCTAGTTTAAAACAAAAAAAGAAATTGTAATATACCTACATCGGCGGACTTTTGAACAGCTGGCTTCACCAGAAGTAGGTTAAATTGCCATTCACTTTTAGCTTTCACCTATCAGAGCTTGCATCATGGGCTCGTGAGCTCGCCCACTGTATCCATTGGCTCCCTTCACTCTGAATGACTGCACAAAGACATACACACGGTTCACACCCTGCTCAAGATAATGCCTTCCTTTTCAGCGGCAAAGATGGTTCAAAGTGTGCTTTATAGATATTGTTTTTAATTAACTTTAAATACCAGTTATTTATTTTGCCTGAACGTTGTGTACCTAGTTGGATGGGGATGTATTTAACAACTCTTTTTCATTTTTATTGCAGGTAGAAAGTGTTAAAAGTGACATTGTAATAATCTTGCTGCCTGAAATGTGGGTACTTGGTTACCTTCAAGTTGCAATTTAATGTTATCTCCTTCACAAACAGTAATAACAACATGCATGGCACAATTGCCAGTCTTTTTATTCACAAGAAACTTAGCTTGCAAAACAACCACAGCAGTAAATGCTTTTCCAATTTAATATTTTTATTTTCAGCTTATGGTAGCCATGTTTCAGTGGTCACCCATTTTTTAAATTATTTGTGTGGCATAGGCTTGAAATAAAAATAAACACATAATTACCACATTTCTAGTTTCCAAAGCCCAGACATATTGGCTTTGCCAATGCTTATTTAAGTTTCATATGTCATTCTCCCTCAGCCATTGCCTTCTGTAGGTCTAGAACCTCCAGCCATTGGTTCGAGGCATTGTCAGTCACATCTTGGACCAGCCAACAGTACATTCTACAGGTTGTGTGTAGGTTTCCTTCTAACTTCACTGATTGCATGAGGGACTATCTCACATTTGCAGTCAGTCGGAGAGTGGGTGGCAGCGCTGCGAGGTGAGCTCAGACACAAGCATCTGAACAATGGTTGTGACAGAAGGAAGCAGCCCTTTATTCCTGTAATATCCATTTTCAAAAGCTTTAGTCTACCCTTGGCTTCCTGTACACAAACAAGCACTGGCAAAGCCGCACTAAACAATCGTCAGAGCAATCAACTTCACAAATACCTGTTTCAACAAGCCACGCCTACTGCTGCACTTCTGTAACTCTGCAAGTTGTTGCATGCACTGCACACAGCTCAGCACGAGGCCCCTCGGGACAATGACCAGGTGTGCTGTGCACGTGCACTCCTTGAAGGGTTGTTTCCAGGTCTTCAAATCCACAACTTCTACACAGGCCTTTGAGCGCCACATGGCGTCTGCTGATGGCACTGCAGGCTCTGATGGCAAGCTAAGGAAGTCGGAGGGTTGATGTCACCTGTTCATATGAGTGGAAAATATGGGGGGATGGTGTGTGTGCGTGTGTGTTTGTGTGTGTGTGCGTGTGTGTGTGCCTGTGTGTGTGTGTGTGAGTATGTGTGTTTATGTGAGTGAAAGTGAGACACTCAGTGGGATGGAGTCAATGAGTGACAAAGGGTGATAGGAAGACTGAGTATGAGTATGAATGAAGGATAGTGAGGAAGGGAAAAATGACAATGAGTGTTACTGTGAGGGAGAATGACAGTGAGTGGTACTAGTTGTAAAGCTGAGTGAGTCACAATCTAATTTTGTCAGCATGAGTTTGGATGAGTGGGACTTAGAAGGAATGAGTGAGTAAGATTGCCACTAGGTGAGTCAGTGAGATTGTATGAATCAGAGTGAGATTAACTTAGAATGACTGAAAAAAGTGAAACTAAGAGAGACTGACTGAGAATGAGTGAGAGTGAGTGAGTCAGAAATGTGTGAGACAGAGAATGAGGCAGACAATACGTGAGATAGAGTGGGTCAGAATGAGTGGGACTAAGTGAGACTAGGGAAGTCAGTGTGCGATTGAGTGATAGGTGAGTCAGAATGAGATTAAATAAGGGAGACTGAGTTAGACTAATTGAGTCAGAGTGAGAATGAAACCGAGTGAGAGTGAGTGAGTCAGAGTGGGACTAAGTCACCCCCCCACAAACCCAAGCCATGTCACTGGCATTCAAGCCAAAGATCACCCCCCACCAATTTCAGAGGTCCCCCCCTGCTTGTGTACAGCACGTAGGTCAGTAGGCTGTGATTCCTAGCTGGGCACCGCTCACAGACAGCCTCACCACAATATTACCGAGTAATCCAGGGTGCCAGTCTTCCTTTGTTTTCAAGGAATGCACAATGCTTGCTACTAAGTGCAGAGGCACCAAGTGAGGGCAAATAAACCTCTATACGTCATCCATTCTATAGAACCTGACTTCAGAAGAATTGTACAACACAGGAAGACAGGAACACACTATCAAGTTACCCAGTGTAAACTACATTTCTAACTATATCCTAATGATATGAGACACTACACTCTGCATGAGCATGCCCCACATAATCCCAGGTGGGGCCCTTGTCACGCACATTCAACTTAAAGCTTAGCCCTGATTTCTGAGTGTAGGCCCAAGTCTAAGTTTAGACCTGAAGTCTAAAGTTTAGACCTGAAGCCTAATTTTAGACCTGAAGTTTAAGTTTAGACCTGAAGCCTAATTTTTGACCTGAATTTTAAGTTTAGACCTGAAGTCTAAGTTTAGACCTGAAGCCTAATTTTAGACCTGAAGTTTAAGTTTAGACCTGAAGCCTAATTTTTGACCTGAATTTTAAGTTTAGACCTGAAGTCTAAGTTTAGACCTGAAGTCTCAAATTTAGACCTGAAGTCTGAAGTTTAGACTCCAGGTCTAAAGTTAGACTTCAAGTTTGAAGTTACACTTTAGGTCTCAGCTTAGATCTCAGGTCTAAGTTTACCTTTGTGAATCAGGCCCATGGTGTCTAACCTTCATGCTCATGGCTTTGGTGCGAGTGAACTCATTTCCTGTTTTAGCGTGCTGGTGACGTAGGCTGTGTCAGTTCCTCTGCTCGGTTAATGATCACTAGCAGGCGCCATTCAAGAGTCGTCATGGTGTAGCGTGACACCAAATCACATGCTGCTGCGCCTCTCAATGATGGAAACTCTACTTAATGAAAACCCCCCCAGCCCAGTCGCTAGGACAATAAAGACATTTCTAGCTTACAGAACAATAATTATTAATTCTATTAAGGACAAGGAGGCGAGGATTATGCTTCTCTTCCTTTCCTGTAAAATTAACAGCAGCCAATCACAGTAAAACATGAGAAAAAACTACATCACCCATGAACCCCAAGTGCACCACAGTTACGAGGTCCAATCATCAACATCAACCTTTAACAACCTAGGACACCAGTTTGATATCTTCTTTCTTTGCAACCAGAACTGGAACAGGAAACAACACAGTTCGAAACATCATGCCTACTACAGGAGGGAAACATTTTCAATAGCCGTCACCGACGGGCGACTCCACCTCTCCGACTTCACAGGAAAGTCCAGAATCCTGATGACAACAAATCAGTCACCACACTGGGCTGTAACCTCTAAACAGCATCTGCAAGTATCCGACATAGTACATTGTGTGTGTTTTTTATCATTTCCTGTGGAAGCTGAAAACAAAAGTATAAAACCTGCCCTAACAACATAGGGGAAATAATCTAAAAAAGGGGGGGGGGGATTCAAGCAACATCTTATCTGCAAAATTGAAACAATTAAGAAAAATAAGATGTACATATACCTTACACAGAGAGAACTGTAATCAGGGTGGGATAATGCTCGCCTCTGCGTCCTTAATAGAATTGAAAATTCTTGTCATATAAGCTGGAATTTGTTTTATTCTGTCAGGAACGGAGGCTCCGATTATGCTTGTTCAAGGCTGTGCTACCACCACTGACGCCAAGTCCACAATCAGTTTATAATAGAAAGATTTAAAAGTCAATTCTGACGACCATTCTGCTGCTTTCATAATATCGCCCAATCAGGAACCTAATGAAAAAGTCTTTCATGCCATAGCTCCTCGCACTGAATGGGCTCCAAAAATGGAAATATCAAAGCCAGCTTCGGATAACAACCAGTGACTCCATCTAGCTAAAGTCGCTGAGGTTACAGGTCCACAGGGTTTTTGTAATGCAACAAGCAATTGGCCACCGGAGTCATCTCGAAATTCACTGGTGGCAGCCTCGTAAGCTTTAATGCATTTCAATACGCATAACTCTGGACTATTAGGAAAAACAAGATAGGAGACCATCCTAGTATTAAATTTAGTTCTCCTGGAAATAGAAAAAGATACTGCCTCTGGGGAAAAAATTCTACCTGACAGGTCTAGGGCACGAACGCTGATACTCTTTTGCAAGATATCAAGTAGAATAACAAAGTCAACTTGGCGGATAACTGCTTACATGAAAGATATTTGTTACAAGGCCAGTAATTCAAAAGTTTGAGGACCACGTTCACGTCCCCCAAAGAGGAATACTGAGACTGGGGAGGTTTGCACAGACATATGCCTCTCATGAGTTTGCATACCATAGGATCCTTACCCCTTGGTTTGCCATTACCTTGATTGCGCCCCACGGAAAATGCTGATCTGTAATTGTTAATAGACCTGTAAGCCAATCCGGAGTCTGCCAGGAAGAAAAGAGAATTAATCCCGAAGCAGACATCCGACCGAGAGGGATCAGCACTCCTTTCGTCATACCAACCTTCCCATCTATGCCATGCAGAAGGAAACCGTTTGTGGGTACTTGAAGCCCAGGTCTGGTGGCTGTAAGCGGAAGCCTCCTCAAAATGTCTGGCATTTTCCATCTCTTCCTGAAACCCTCCAAACCAGCAATTTGAGTTGCTCTGATAGGATCAAGGTGTGTGGAAGACCTGCTGAGTCCAGCAACAGCTTCTGGGGAGATGGGATTAGTAGAGGGATTTCACAAGACATCTCTAGAGCCATGGCAAACCACGATTGTGCCTTCAAAAAGGGAGTCATGAGGATGATTTCAGCCTTTTGATGCCTCACCCGAGCGAAGACTCTGGGGATCATACTGAACTGGGGAAAGGCATGCCCTGGGTGGGTGACAGATCCTGAAGAAAGGTGCCCATCGCCATTGCTTCCGGATCCAAACATCAAGTGAAGAATAGAAGAATCAGTTGGTTGAGCCATGAGGCAAACACATCCATAGAGCAGGGACCCCATCTGTGATTGAGTTTGTGCAAAAACTTTGGGAGTAGCCTGAAACCGCTGAATTCTTGGAAGTGATGGAAATGCCAATCTGTCACTAAATTCTTCTCCCCTGGGAGATATTCCGCTATGACGGAGATGCAATGTTGAAGGCAGAGGTGCCAAGAATCCTTGGCAATTTCCACCTGCATTCAAGAGTTTGTTCCCTCCAGTCTGTGGACATCCTGCTCTGCTGAGATGTTGTTCATCGTCAGCAAGATGCAACAATCTGTCCAAGAGGGGAAAGGCTCTCGATCATGAAGTAACCTGCCAGAAGTTCCAGGCAGTAGATGTGCAGCTGGAGCTCAGTCCCTGACCAATGACACCCCGTGGAGAGGTGCCTACATCTGGCCCCGATCTCCATCTCTTGGCATCTGACTCCAGAATTATAACTGGTGAACTGACAAAAATAGCTCTGCCATTCCAGGCATCCATGTGTTCCAGCCACCAATTCATTTCTATCTTGGCCTCAAAGAAAGTCAAACCTGATTTGAGTACACAATCCCTTCTGAAGGTGTTCTATTTGTAATCACTGAAGGGCCCTGTAATGGAGGGGACCTGAAAAGTTGGCTTAGACTTAAGATGCTAAAAGGCCCACAATACGAGCTACTGATCTCAACGTAATTGTCGAGCTGCGTAAGGCACATCGTAATTCCTTCTTGATATTCTGGATTTTCTGGGAAGGAAGGATTAATTGTGACTACACCAAATCTATCTGGAATCCCCACAATTCCATCTGTTGAGAGGGGGTCAGACAAGATTTTGTTTGGTTGATAATGAATCCCAAGTCCTGAAGTAGATGGATTGTCCAGGATAAATGGAGACTGTTGTGGGTAGCCTCCTGAAAGAACTAGATGTCAGGCTTATTATGGTTATAGTGGTTATATTTATTGCCCAATTACATATATTAGTCCTCTCGGTCTCCTCGGTATATAGTCTTTTAATTGTGTTATCTCCTCAAGGCCTCTAATGTTCTTCTTTGTTCATTTTTTGGTAGGTGTGAAGATGCTTTCAGCCTCTCGCTTCACCCTTCCCTTCAACCTAGAAGAAATATGAAGAGGATCCAAGATCAGGTAAGTGCACAGGTTGGGGTAACGGGGTGTGGTCCAGGAAGGTGCTCGTGAGGGTATGTGAAGGGGAGATAGTCAGGCAGTGCTCACACAGTGCTTTAAAAGTGAACCGCGGTGCCTGCCTGACCCCTTGTGCCTGTCACCCTGCCCCAAATCTCACTCACACGCCACCCCCTTTTGTGGCCCTGGTCATCATAAAAAAAGACCGAACCTTGTGATGCCACAACCCTACTGGGTCGTGGCTGGTATACACTCCATCTGCTCCTGGGATCCGTTGCTCCGCCTGAGTCTGTCGCTCGGGTCCCACGCCTTCCTCTTTCCTGCTCGTGGCATCCACGGGTCCTGTGTCTTCTCTCCGCCAACTCCTGACCTCCATGGGTCCCGCATCTTCTGTCCGCCAACTCCGGACCTCCACAGGTCCCGCATCTTCTCTCCACTGACTCCCAACCTCCAGGGGTCCAGCATCTTCTCTCCGCCAACTCCAGACCTCCACAGCTCCTGCATCTTCTCTCCACTGACTCCCAACCTCCAGGGGTCCAGCATATTCTCTCCGCCAACTCCCGACCTCCACGGGTCCTGCATCTTCTCTACCGCACTCTCGCTCCATCCACACTGCTCCGACATCGTCCCAGCCACACCCATGTCCTGCCCGGTTTGTTCTGCCTTTTTCTCTGGGAGTTACCCAGAAGTAGTCTTTGCTTCTGGTACACCGATCCTTTGACATCTCTGCGGGGCAAGAGGTAGGGTCCACTGCTGGGATTGTCACTGCAACCCTGTGACATTTACTGTCTAGGGATTTTGAGCCATAAGAAACAGGTGGTCAAGTTAGACAATCAATCTTGCACTTTTTGACTCTAAGGGCCTCCACAATGGGCTTCATCAGTTTGGTGAAACACCATGGAGCCGATGAAAGACCATAAGGAAGGACCTTGAACTTGTAGCAATGACCTAGCCAGATGAATTGGAGAAATTGACAGTGAGGGGCGAAAATGGGGATAGACAGGTATGTGTCTTTCAAGTCCAGACGGACCATCCAGTCGCCCTCTTGCAGTATGTCTTCAAGGAGGTGGCTCCCCTCCATCTTTAAATGTCTGTACACTATCCATGCATTGAAATCCCTCAAATTTAGCACTAGGCAAGAGCCTTCACCTCTTCTGCTGACAAGGAAGATGGTGCTGATGACACCTCCGGGATGAGGACAAGAAGGGCATATGGTGTCCTTCTGAAGAAGGGACTGAATTTCCCTTGACATGACTTCCTGCTCTTGTAGGGAAAATACAGTTCTAGAGAAGGTGATGTTTGGTGGGGGAAATGTAAAATTCGAGTTTGTACCCCTGGATCGAGTCAAAGATCCAAGAATCTTGGGATAGGATCCTCCAATTATGTACAAACAGCCATGTCCTTACACCCCCCCAAAATCACCTCTGAGAGAGGGAAGATTCTCACCTGAATATCCTGAATCTTGGGAATTCCCTTGTTGGCCTCTGTAATGGCCTCTGCGGAAGCGTTTACGTCCTCCACGTGCTCAGGAGGGGTATAAGGTACTGCTTGCTGACTGGTCTTGATAGTTTTCACAAGTGCATTGGAAATAATCTCATTGTGTACCCTGGAAAACACCTTGGCCTGATGATCGAGCCCTATATCGTCCGGCCCTGCCAAAAGGGTATTTCAAACTACCTTTTTTAATGAAAGGTGTGCCTTGACTAGAGTGTTATATGTAGCCGCAAATTTGGCTAAGTCTTTAACGAAGGGTCCTCCGAAGAAGCAAGGTCATTTAATTTTGCATCTATTCACATCAATACGGAGCATTGTCTTTCCGTGGAAATCGCCATATTGGCATTACCCTACTGGCAAACAGCTTACTGCGCCCACTCAATTAAGATATCTGGGTCAATAGATACACCTGACTCCTTGGCCTGGAAGCCCATTTCCTGTATCTTGGTGAGAGAGCCTGAAATGTCCAGAATTTTGTCCTGAAGGCATCTTTAGCCCATTTCTTCATAAAATTCACGATGGTGGGATCTACCTCCGGCATTTCAGAAACGTTACCAGCCAGGTCTGGTCTAGGGCAGTCTAAATGAAGCCCAGCCCTGATGTCTTTGTCAAAGCTTTGCCTGAGATGAGTTTGGACATAATCGTCTACCTCCTGGGTAGGAGTCAAATTAGAGGCTCGAGAGTGGACAATCTCTGTGGGATTAAAGGTGAGGACCTTAGGAGGGCTTGGTGCAGGTGCAGACTGATGGTCAGACCGTTTCCTCTTACGAGGACCCGGAGGGTCTACTGGTCACAATCACTGAAGTATTGTGAGGGAGGGTCAGCAGCAATAGGGTCAGAATGTTTGAAGGAGTCATGGGTAACCACATTTAGGAGGCACTGTACCCAGTTTCCTCCAAGAGTGTCGCTGACAGCTGTTCAAATGCCTCAGAATGAGGCCATCGTTTAGCCTTTGACTTCCCTTTGGAAGATTTAGATGCTGGGCCTTTAGGCTCTGTTGAAGGAGCGAAGGGTGGTAACCAGCCCTGTTGGCAGACAAAACTATTGAGATGTGAAGTGGGTGGACCCAGGGGCCTGGCCAGGGCTTTATTTACAGAAAGCTGGATGTTATTCTCTAAGGCCTCAACCAGGTTTTCTTCAAGGGAGGGCTGCATGCCCGGATATTCATTAAGATCTTCCTCAAATGGATCATACTGGGCCATAATGCAGGTGAAACAGACAGGTGACAACTGCTCAATAATTAAACAGAGGTAGCAAGGCTACACACAGGTGGAGTGCAACCCCAGCAGGGACAGTCAGTATATTTGGATAGAAAGTGGAGGGAGGCACTTGCTAATGCACTCCAGGTAGAGCCTTTTCCAAATTTTACTACCCAGGGTACACTCTGATGCCTCTGGGCATAGAGAGCATCAATGCAGCACCAGCAAAATAAGCTCCAGTAGCGGTAAGGAGTGCCACTACTCCCAGTCGGTAATGTCTCTCTGCCACTGCATTCAAAATTATGCACCGTGGCAGTGCAAATGCGCGCCAGTGCTCACAGACCCAAGGGACTGGAAATGGGACCGCGGGCCGTCGAGGAGTAATGGCCGTGTCCCGCTCCCCCTCCTGCGCCACAAGAAATATCAGTCAATCAGCATTTTTAAAGGGCGCTACTCACCCGTAGGGTCTCAAGGCTCTGTGGGGTAGGTCCTCAAGATTCAGTCGAAGAGCCGGGTCTTAATGTCCTTCCTCAATTGAGGTAGCGATGGTGACTGCCTGAGGTGGAGAGGCAAGGTGTTGCAACAACACGGGGTATGGTGGCGAACGACTGCTGGGAGGAGAGGAGGGGTCTGGCAGGGGAGTAAAAGGTGAGGCTGTGGTTGAGGTAGCTGGGTCCAAGGTTGTAGAGGGCCCTGTAAGTGAGTACAAGGAGCATGGTGTTGATACTCTTCTCGACAAGGAGCCAGTGGAGATCTCTCAGGTGGCCTGTGATGTGTTTTCACAGGGGATGTTCAGGAGGAGTCTGGCAGAGGCGTTTTGGATTTGTAGCTTGCACAGGTTCTTCTTGGTGTTTCCAGCATAGAGGGTGTTGCCGTATTGAAGTCTGCTTGAGTTCAGGGTGTGTGTCACAATCTTTCGGCAGTCACTCGGGATCCATCTGAAAATCTTCCAGGGGACGCTGAGGTTGCATGCGTGGTCTGTAGTGGTGGGGGGGCTGCCAAGTGTGGAGGGCCACCAGAAGTCTTCCGAGGACGAGGCTCCCGAGATGAGGATCTCGGTCTTGTCGGAGTTTACTCAAGGCAGCTCTCCTCATCCAGGTGGCAACTACTTTCATTATGTCTTGGTAGTTCTTCTTGGCCATTGTGGGGTTTTTGGTCAGGGAGATGATCCGCTGGGTGTCATCGGGTTAGGAGACAACATTAAATCCACAGTTTCCCATGACTGGGGTGAGCGGGACTATTAGATGTTGAACCTTGTGGGCCTCAACAAGGATCCTTGGAGTACTTCACAGCTGATCTCTGCAGGTTCTAAAAGGTGTGGCAGGGGTCTATCTCTCTGTGTTTTGCCTGTCAGGAAGGAGTGTGTCCACCGAAGGGTCTTGTTGCGTATGACTGCTGCATGGAGTCTGGAGCATAGGGTGCAGTGGGAGGATGAGGTCTCCTCTTTGGCCGTGGTCGAGGAGAGAGCGGATGTCTTCTGTAGCAGCAAGCAGGGTAGTCTTGGTGCTGTGGTTAGTTCTGAATCCCGATTGGGAGATGTCCAAGATGTTGTTGTCCTTGATGTGTTGGTGGAGCTGAGCATTTATTGCCTTATCTGCAACCTTGGCTGGGAAAGGCAGCAGTGAGATGGGGCGGTAATTCTTGAGATCCGTAGGGTCAGCCCTGGGTTTCTTTAAGAGCGGGGGGATCTCAGCATACTTCAAGTCTTTTGGGAAAGTGGCCGACTCCAGTGAGCAGTTGATGGTCTTGCAGATTTCTGGTGCAATTGATGCACTGGCTTTGCTGAAGGTGAAGTGGGGGCAGGGATCAGTGGGGTCTCCAAAGTCGATGCTGCTCATGATAGAGCGAGTCTCAACCATCATGAGTGGGGGCCCAGGTGTGCAGGAACTGTGAGGGTTCAGTGGATCCGAGTTGGGCTGTTGTTGGTGAGTTTGTAGAGTCTTGGGGTCCGAAGTGACGTAGATATCCTTGTTTTTCTGATGGAAGAAGGCGGGTAGTCTGTCTCAGAGGTCCTGGGATGGAGGGATGTTAGTGGCCTCAGCTTGAGGTTTAGTGAATTGCTTGATGAAGGCGAAAAGTTTTTTTGTGTCGTGAGTGGTGGCGTTGATACAGTCCTGCAGGGTGTTTTTTCTGTTGGCTCTAATGAGGTCAAGGTGGATCTTGTGGAAGATTTGAAGGCTGCAAGGTCCTCCGGAGATTTACTTTGATTCCTGGAGTGTGGAGTGAACCAGCTGGCTTTCTTGGTGGTGTCTTTCCCTGTGGTCTTTCCGAGTGGAGCTAGGGTTTTGGCGCAATTGGTGATCCATTGGCGGAGGTTGCATGCTGAGGTGTTGGCATCTGTTATGTCGGGGTTGGTGGGTTGCTGAAGGTGTTAATGAGTTGCTCCTCTGAGGTCTGGTTCCATTTCCTGTGGGGGGAACGGACGGTGTTGATGTGAGCTGTAGATGTGGTGTTGGAGAAATGGATGCAATGGTGGTCAGTCCAGGGTAGCGGTGTTGAGTCGTCGATAGTGACACTGCTGCTGGAGGAAAAGATGGGGTTTAGTGTGTGTCTGGCGATACGCGTTGGTGAGGAGACCAATTGCTTGAGACCAATTGTGTCAAGGTTCTAAAGTAGCGAGGAGGTGTTGTGGTCATGTTTGTCGATGTGGAAGTTGAGGTCTCCGAGGAGTATGTAGTTGGCTATGAAGTCGACGATAGAGTCGCTAAAGACTGGGTGTGGGCCGGGTGGTCTGTAGATGAGGGTGCCGCGCATGGTGGTCTTTGGGGTGACATGGACTTGGAAGTGCTCGTGAAAGTGAGCGAGTCTCTGCAGTCTAGAGAGCGCTCCCTAAAAAGGGAAAAAAGAAATTAGTAGCGCATACATGCTCCCTGTGGGATGTGCTCAACAGAAAGCACATAGAGAGCAAAGCGCAGCGACCTGAACTGAAATAGAGCCATACATTGTACAAGCGGACAAAGTACAAACGTGCAAAAATAATAATGTATATGATAGTACGGGGCACTTAACTGGCTGCGGAGCAGCAAAGAAAGAGGATATGAAAATGGTGCCCTAGGATCTTAAAGGCTGATGTTGTTGGTGATATGGACTTGGGGGCTCATGGGTGATGTAGTTTGTTCTCATGTTTTACAGTGATTGGCTGCTCTTAATTTTACAGAAAGAAGAGAAGCATAATTGGAGCCTCCTGTCCTGACATAGAATCTGTGGCATGGAACGAAGGGGTCTGATTGGGTACTTAAAACAAATGACTGATCAGAAAGTTCAGTTAGAATGAGGAGGGGGTTTTACAGGCCTTAATTTGAGTAAGAGAGAAAGATGGCAATAGAGTGAAGTGGGAAAATGCTGACAGATGTCCCCATGCAGCCATTACAACAAGTATTGCGCCAGCTGCAGGCACATGTCACAGCCTAGGCTCTGCCCTGGACAGTAAGCAGATTCCTTTCACTTGTGGGCTTACATTGCTCCCTTTTTGGCCTGGGTGCTATGTCTGGGGGTAGGGGTGCCCGTGCATCTGTGTGTGTGGGCGCCTGTGCATGCATTTTGCATTACCTGGTTGTGCTTCACCTCAGCCTCACTCTGGCAGAGGTGCACGCCCCCCTCAACTTTTCAAGTCTTCATGTTGATCTTGAAAAACTGCACAGTTGATTCAGCAACTGACCAAAATGCATCTGATCGTAGGAGAAGCCATCTCTCTGTGCCTCAAACTGTAAAAAGTGCAACAAAAAATGTTTATTGTAACAAGCATTGGTAACACCAACAGATCTGTCTTTAATGTGGTGCACGTTGCACTCTCACAAGCATGCCACTCACCCTGAAAAGGAGGGAGAACAAAGAAACAGCATCTGCCTGCTCTGGTGTGACAGAACATGGGAGCAACCAGGCGTGCATGAGAAGAAAAGGAATGAAGCATGTGAGATGGCACTTAGGGCTGATGCCGTGAACTGAGATGCTCTGGATAAGTGCCAGCAAGTGGCTTGTGGGCTGTGCAAAGTGCTGTAAACAAGATCCCTTTATTCATCGCTAAGCTGTTGAGGAAGTCCATCTGGGATTCAACAGACACATCCTGGGGTAAATTAAGTGACAGACAAGGTAGTTGCATTTCAAGCAATCTGAAGGCAGGTAGGATATTTGGCAACCAAAGAAAGACTGCATTTCTGTAACCCAAACAGCATGAGATAGCTGTCTGGGTCATCAACCTTCTCTCTTCAACACAGAGACAATGAAGAATGAAGAATTCCCCTTAAGCTTTGCATAGGGGAATAACGCATCAGTGGTCTGGTTGATGTGCAGGCAGAAGATGAGCGCTCCCAGCAGCACCAACACTTTTGGTCTTAGTGGAAGTGTTTGGGGGTGCGCCAATAGCCATTGAAAACCAAACAGAGGCCGGGGTCTAAGGATGGTTCCCTGAAACCAGCACCTCCATTTTATCTTCATGTACCTTCAGAAG
The DNA here is from genome assembly GCF_031143425.1 of Pleurodeles waltl. Classification (NCBI taxonomy): domain Eukaryota; kingdom Metazoa; phylum Chordata; class Amphibia; order Caudata; family Salamandridae; genus Pleurodeles; species Pleurodeles waltl. The sequence continues at coordinate 7,631,809 of NC_090448.1, read as the reverse complement.
GTTATTGGCAGCAAACATGTGACTGAAGCAAGACCTTCCTGAAGTTTAACAATTTTGTTGTATCAAGAATTGAATACCAACCGCGTAGTTAAATAAAGTAAAAACAAAAGGCTTAGGGCCTGCTTTAGAGCTTGGTGGAGGGGGTCACTCCGTCACACACCTAATGGAATTGTAATATGTTTGTGACGGAATAACCACCTCAGACAAACTGTAAATCAGGTGCTAAAACTGTAAAGCCCATTCCTATAGAATCTGTCCAGGAGTCCACAGTGTACAACCTTTTCCTTTTCATGCTGTGTTTGCTCGGGGGCTCTCAATCTAAAGCCCCTTCCTATGGTGGGTGTCCCAGAGTGCTCTCAATCTAAAGCCCCTTCCTACAGTGGATGTCCCAGAGTGCTGTCAATCTAAAGCCCCTTCCTACGGTGGATGTCCCAGAGTGCTGTCAATCTAAAGCCCCTTCCTACGGTGGGTGTCCCAGAGTGCTTTCGATCTGAACCTCCTTCCTACGGTGGTTGTCCCAGAGTGCTCTCGATCTAAAGCCCCTTCCTACGGTGACTGTCCCAGAGTGCTGTCGATCTAAAGCCCCTTCCTACGGTGGTTGTCCCAGAGTGCTCTCGATCTAAAGCCCCTTCCTCCGGTGGTTGTCCCAGAGTGCTCTCGATCTAAAGCCCCTTCCTACGGTGGTTGTCCCAGAGTGCTCTCGATCTGAAGCCCCTTCCTACGGTGGTTGTCCCAGAGTGCTCTCGATCTGAAGCCCCTTCCTACGGTGGGTGTCCCAGAGTGCTCTCGATCTGAAGCCCCTTCCTATGGTGGTCGTCCCAGAGTGCTCTCGATCTGAAACCCGTTCCTATGGTGGTTGTCCTTCCTATGGTGGTTGTCCCAGAGTGCTCTCGATCTGGAGCCCCTTCCTATGGTGGTTGTCCCAGAGTGCTCTCGATCTGAAGCCCCTTCCTACGGTGGGTGTCCCAGAGTGCTCTCGATCTGAAGCCCCTTCCTACGGTGGGTGTCCCAGAGTGCTTTCGATCTGAACCTCCTTCCTACGGTGGTTGTCCCAGAGTGCTCTCGATCTGAAGCCCCTTCCTACGGTGGTTGTCCCAGAGTGCTCTCGATCTGAAGCCCCTTCCTACGGTGGGTGTCCCAGAGTGCTCTCGATCTGAAGCCCCTTCCTATGGTGGTCGTCCCAGAGTGCTCTCGATCTGAAGCCCCTTCCTATGGTGGTTGTCCTTCCTATGGTGGTTGTCCCAGAGTGCTCTCGATCTGAAGCCCCTTCCTATGGTGGTTGTCCCAGAGTGCTCTCGATCTGAAGCCCCTTCCTACGGTGGGTGTCCCAGAGTGCTCTCGATCTGAAGCCCCTTCCTACGGTGGTTGTCCCAGAGTGCTCTCGATCTAAAGCCCCTTCCTACGGTGGGTGTCCCAGCGTGCTCTCAATCTGAAGCCCCTTCCTACAGTGGTTGTCCCAAAAGCCCCTTCCTACAGTGGGTGTCCCAGAGTGCTCTCGATCTAAAGCCCCTTCTTATGGTGGTTGTCCCAGAGTGCTCTCGATCTAAAGCCCCTTCCTATGGTGGGTGTCCCAGAGTGCTCTCGATCTAAAGCCCCTTCCTATGGTGGGTGTCCCAGAGTGCTCTCGATCTAAAGCCCCTTCCTATGGTGGTTGTCCTAGAGTTCTCAAAGTAAAAGCCATTTGTGTTGTATTCGTCAGAGATCACAATGTTGAATACTTTTCTATTGGTGTCAAAGAGTTTACCTTGTAAAACTCCTCCCTATTCCATTTGTCAGAGGTGACAACTTGCATGTCAGAGAGTTCCCTTCCTATTTTATATGTCAGAAACTCACAATGTAAAACTCCTTCCCATTAAATTGGGCAAGCTATAATCCCTTTCAATTCTATTTATCAGAGAGTTCACAAAACAAAACCCGTCCTAATGCATTTGGGGAATTCAGTTTGGAATGTGCCTGGGCAGTCAGTAGCTACTAGGCTCCAACTGTGTCAACGGAGCTCTTTCTCCTCTGGTGTCCTGGAGCCCAAGTGACACTTTTATCAGTTCAACCTCAGGGTCATGAGGAAAAGTAACCAGAGGCAAATTCAGGGCGGGGGCATGGCATAGAAAATCAAAACTCATCCACCCACAAAAATAACAATCAATTAATGCCCCGCCAAGGGTTCCTAGAAACGGAAAAGTACTGCAATGAACACAGAACTAGATACTAAGCACACAGTTACTAATGTCTACAAGATTTCAAGTTGAATTGCAAATTGAAGTTCCTGCTAACGGTGCCTTGCAGGATTGTAGGGTACAATTGATGCAGCCCTTACAGTTGGAAAATCAAGGCTGTAATTAGCGTCTGTGTGGCACCAGGTGACAATCTGTGCACCAAAGGGCTGTTTCCCTAAAGACCAGCAATTTTTTGTATAAGCCAATTACAATAGATAAAAGTTTGCACATCTGCAAAGTTAGGCCTACAGGCTTTATCCAGTCATTCACAATATGAGACGCTCGATTTGTGAAATTGCTACATTTAAAAATCAATAAAGTAAGCCAACTGGTGAACATAAACATGACCTTGTGGTCTCTGCCAAAAAAAACATTAAGCACTTTAGGCAGACCAAAAGTATACATGGACATGAACACAATGTCTCCCTCTGGAAACTCGAAGTATTTCCTGTGCAACTCTTTTCATTTGTTAGAGACTTTCTAACCCGTCAAACTCAATTTGACCTGGTGTTTGAGCGAGCAATGTGCCTATCAGTTACAACAAAAAACTACTTCTTAAGTGGATTAACGCACCTATTTTCCAACCTAATGCTAGCAGACAAGACACTCAGGGCCATATTTATACTCCGTTTGCGCCGAAATTGCGTCGTTTTTTTTGACGCAATTTCGACGCAAAACTAACGCCAACTAACGCCATATTTATACTATGGCGTTAGAGGCGAATAGCGCCAAAGTTCCCGGAATGTGCGTCATTTTTTAGCGTGAACCCCTTCCTTGCGTTAATGATATGCAAGGGAGGCGTTCCCGTCTAAAAAATGACTCCCAGGCCTTTACGTGGTATTTATACTCCCGGGCAAAAGCGACGCCCGGGAGTGGGCGTGGCTAAAAACGGCGCATTTGCGCCGCTTTTTAACGCCTGGGTCAGGCATGGCGTTAAGGGACAAGTGGGCTCAAAATGAGCCCAGAGTGCCCTCCCCTGCCCCCAGGGACCCCCCCTGCCACCCTTGCCCACCCCAGGAGGACACCCAAGGCTGGAGGGACCCACCCCAGGGACATTCAGGTAAGTTCAGGTAAGTTTTTATTTATTTTTTTTTTATAATATTTTGTGGCATAGGGGGGCCTGATTTGTGCCCCCCTACATGCCACTATGCCCAATGACCATGCCCAGGGGACAGAAGTCCCCTGGGCATGGCCATTGGGCAAGGGGGCATGACTCCTATCTTTACAATGATAGGAGTCATGTTGATGGGGGATGGGCGTCGTTAAAAAATGGCGCAAGTCGGGTTAAGACGATTTTTTCGACGTAACCTGACTTGCCCCATTTTAAGACGCCCATGCGCCATTTTCCCCCTACGCCGGCGCTGTCTGGTCTACGTGGTTTTTTACCACGCAAACCAGGCAGCGCCGGTCTGATTGCGCCGTCTAACGCCATTCCATAAATACGGCGCCCGCATGGCGCTTCAGAATGGCGTTAGACGGCGCAAAACTTTTTGACGCTAAACTGCGTTAGCGCAGTTTAGCGTCAAAAAGTATAAATATGGGCCTCAACGTGTGGGTTGTGTCACTGCCCTTTTCTGTGTACTCCTTCTTACAGCTGCTTTTCTGGTGGTCACATAAGCCCCCCACACAGCAGTACATTCAGGCCAGGCCACAAAACCATTTACATTTTAAAAAGTACATAGTTTGTCAGTCGGGTAACCAGGGGCCAGATGTATCAAACATTTTTGCGATTGCAAATTGGATTTGCCAATACATATCGATTCGGTATTAGGAAGGGGCGTGTCAAGGGCGTCCTTTCCTAATAACGAATCGCAGAGGTGTGTATGTTTGTTTTGTGACGTGAATGCGGTTGCAAAACAATTGCAGTTACCACCAATTTCAAACTGGTGGTAATCCATTCGCAGAGGGGAAGGGGTCCCCCGGGACCCCCTCCCCTTTGTGAATTCACGCGAAAATGCTTTTTAAGAGCAGGCAGTGGTCCCACGACCACTGCTTACTCTTGAAAAATGAAAAGAAAACTTTTCGTTTTACATTTTTAAACGCATCCCGTTTCCTTTAAGGAAAACCGGCTGCATTTTTTAAAAAAAAGGTTGCTTTATTGAAAAGCAATCACAGACATGGTGGTCTGCTGAGCCCAGCAGGCCACCATCCCTGTGATTGTAGCCATTCACATTGGCTCGCAAATTGCGACCTACCTCATGAATATTAATGAGGTAGGTCAATTTGTGAGCCCTTGCGAATCGCAGTATGAAACTCCTGGAGCTTCATACATTCCAATAGCGATTACTTCATTGCGATTCGCAAAACATCACAATTAGGTAATCGCTCTTGTAAAGAATGATACATCTGGCCCCAAATCCCTTGCCTACTAAAGTAATCTGTGGGAATCCATGTGAGAAAATACTTGTCATCAGGTTTTAACAATATAGGCATAAAGGCCTAATGGCCTTAACATATGCTTTTCACAATAAATAAATTAGGCTTCTTGCCTTTGACATAACTCTTTGTAATACACGGATCAGACCCATGGCTTCTGTGTGAGAGGACGGTTCTGACTATCTGGTCCGCCCTGGTTTTTCCTTTTTGGATCAACGGGTTTTTGATGTTTTACTGTGAGGGAGCCTCATAGTTCAGGACTGACCCATAGTAAACTCATGATAAAAGGCACTGTGCATGATTACCGCCGGTGCCGCCGTGCTAAGGAAAGGCTGCTGTGACGCAGCAAGAGTAGGAGGCCCAGGGCTGGTTGCACGTGATCATGTGTGCACACACGTGTGCACCTGTGTTAGGGCTGCACTGTGAGCATTCCTGCCGTGCGCAGCCCAAGAACTGCGCCTGGCGCAAAGGGTCTTTGCAGAGTGGGTGGTGACCTGGAGTAGGCCTTATGAGACGTGTACGAATGTGCGGGATAGATAGCCACTGTGCATACTGTCTTTTGATTGTAGTGTCTCCATTAAATGTCAATGGGAAAGGATGGCCTAGGGCGCAACTCCGCTCCTCTAGGGTCCACAGAGTCCAGAGTCACACCAATGTACACTGTAACCTGTATGAAAAGAATAATGCAGTAGGTTACAAAAGCTTAGTTGTGCAGCCAGGAATGTCATCTTTTTCTGACTCAGCTCAGGATTAGGGCCAATAACTGCTCTCTCCAGCTGCCTGAGCAGGCCATCATCAATCAGCCAGCTGTCATCCCTTGCCAGGAACTGGCCAGAGAGACCCAGGAAGGAATGTCAGGGAGGAGGAACTGAGACTTCCAGATCACATGTGGCAACTAACTCCTGGACGGCGCCATTTTGAGCTGTCCCAGAAGACTGTGCAGGAAGAAAGGGACAGGGGCAAGGAAGTGACGTCGCACAGCTGGATAGGCCAGAGGTGCAGGCCTGCTGCTCACTTCTTCCCCCACTTAAAAGGTCTTGCACAGGGGATGGCACTCTCTCTTGGCTGTGCTTCCCTGCAGGACACTGGGACTGAGGACGGGCGTCATGGACAACTGGAAAGGAGAGCCCCTGACTGCCCACTGGGGCAGGGACTCTGCCCCTGAATGACTTCAGACTCAGCAAGGTGCATGCCAGGGCCAGGTAAGATGGCCCCTTTACACCGGCTGAGGATCAGCTGGGGAAACGGAGAGTGTGCAGCCCAGAAGAAAAGGAAGGTACCCAGAGGAAAAACAGGCGCAGGGAGTCAGTGGGACTGCCTCCCTACTGATTTGGGAACCTTCTAGGCCAGGAGGCCTAAAAGAGGTGCTCCTCGTGGCAAGGGCCTGCCACCAGGACAGGAGCGAAATGACACCAAGATCGTCCAAAACGGCCCTTGGGGGCCTGTGATATCAGGAGAAGAAGGTCTGCGACCTTTGACCTTTTTGGAGGCAGCAACGTAGCATGTGGGGCTCTGCCCCGGCTCCAGACCGTGCCCCCAGCATAGGTCAGGGCCCAGGGGATGCCCCAAAAGAAGAAGAGGAGCTGGGGCAGTGTTGTTGCACTCTCCTTGTGGCAGAAGAAGGGGTCCGGGACCCCATCCCGTGGCCCCATGAAGGCTGGCCCACTGGAGAAAAGGAGGGGGAGTACTGTTGCACCCCCCCTCGCTGCAAGGGTGAAGGGGTCCTGGACATCATCCCGGGGCTCAATGCAGCCAAAGCAAAGCCGGGGACTGCCTTCGCGCTCCCTGTGAAAATGAAGGAAGGGCCCCAGACCCTATCCCAGGGCCCCACAAAGAACAGAAGCTGGAGGACTTAATCGCGTCCCCCGCAAAGATGGCTGCCGGCTGTGCGAGGGGCCGAAGATTAAGCCCCCTATGAAGGCTGCCCAGTGAGCCCTGGACCCCATCGCCAGGCCCTAAACCAAAGGGAAGCCGGGGAGCGCTGTCGCACTCCCCATGAAAATTCAGACACCCCAGGGAAGAAGGAGAGCGGTGCGCGAGGCCACGTGATTAAATCAAGGGAAACCAAAGCAAATCGGTTATCCCCAGCACAGCGGGAGGGCTGCTACTCTGATATGCATAGCGCCCCATAATGCCTTGCAAGGCACAATGTTTTCCTTGGCTCCTTTCCTAGCTTGTGGTGGCCCCAGGAAGATGGGGTCACCACCAACAGAACTCCCATGGAGAGTGGGAGCTGCAGGCCCAGCGCAGTCTGCCCCCAACACAATGTTTTGTGTCCCCACCCTGGGTTGGGTGAGACAAAAGAATGATAACCCTCCAAGGGTTCCAAAGCATTTTAAGTACGACCCTGCTAGAACTTTTGTTCTTGACTCATGGAAGCGCACCATCTAGTGGCAAAAGGATGGAATTGCAAGTGTTTTTATAGCAATGGTGGAAATCGTGCTAAGTATATTTGGAAAATGTGTGGTCCCAGTATGGAGACCAATGGTATGACTTGTGAAAGATCATATGACAAAGCACTCTCTAGGGGTGCAGGATGGTACTACACAATGTTAATCAGGAGTAATCTGAAAGTAATCTCAGAGTAATCGTAAGCGCACCAATCATTCCAAAATGCCTATAATTGTTCTTGTTCATGCTTATTTGAGTAATGAGGCTGGCAGCCACCACTAATTAAAGTAGATGTACTTTATTGCAAGACTTAGGTTCTCTCACTCCGAGTTACAGTCAGATGTTGCATTGGGTACAAGTAGATGTTTTGCCTTGTGGGTTGTTGGATTATATTTCTCCTCGGGCGAGACCAGAATGATTACGCAATGTCATGCAAAAGTAATTTCATTACCTTGTGTATATTTGTAAATTGTTGCATAGTGTTGAGGAGTGTGTGTGTAATAAATGTACTTTTACTTTATCAAAAGGAAAAGCACAGACTAGACAATCATTTATTGAGTGCCATGCTTGTGTGCTTGTGAATGATTACTAGCCCCCAACACCCCCCTTGAGTAAGCCTTGGACTGATCTGCAACGCTACCCTAAGACAGTAAGTGCTGAAATGGGGTGTTTGGTTCCCAGTGGTGGCAGAGTGCAGACCCATTACTTGTGCAGGCCACACAACTAATGACCCACCTTCCAACAGTCTGACAACATTCTTTCCAATGAAACAATGAGTCAACAGTCTTGAATATTGCCTTGTCACTACAAGCAATCCAGACCTACAGTATGGATTATAATCTGTGGAATACAAGTACTCTTTTTCAGTGGAAGCACAAACCTTCTGTCCAATCAAGTCCAGAAGGGAGGAAGATCAGCATGCGGGTGGAGCCAAGGGCCCTCTCAGTGGTGCTTCTTAAAGTTTGTTTTTGGTTGACCACATAGGTTGCACAAGCTGCACTGGCGGGCCAGACATAAAAACAAAGCTCTTGATAACAAGAGGATTGCAATAGAATTTCTGCCATAAAACATCTTATATCCTACCATCCTCTCTCCGAACCGGAGCTGCGGCTAGCCGTGCCATGTAGAAGAAGGATGCTGCGTTGGACTGGTTATCCATTTCCAAGTCTCCGGCCACCAACGTTTCTGGTGGTACCTGTCTAAATACAAGAGCACCATGTTGTCAGGACTCACATCTGCGCTCTATATCAAGGATCCAAAAGGCAGCCCTTAGTTCTACGTCAGGGCCATTGTTATGGCGGCAGAAAGCACAGCAACGTTAGACAGTTGAAGGCTGTGTCTCCTGGGACTGGCATGGCGGTGGAGCCGGGCACAGGCATGCATTCGCTTGTTACCTGGTCTAAGCAGTCAGCCTCCTCTTTATGATACAAGGACTGGACACAGAACAACCCCAATCGACTATGATGCTCTATAGGTGGGGCCTGGTCATCTCCTTCCTGCTCCGACTCATGAGTGACAGTAGAAAAGGCGACAGACAGAGAAGTCCGATGACGGTTGCCTCTAAGTGTCTTCCCCTTCCTTTAGGCCAGAGGACCCAAGGTGAGTGAGACTGACCTGCCTTTTTGTGCGATTGTTGCTCTGAGTTGTATTTATAAATTGTATTCACTTTGTGTTCCCATCTCCTGAACATACTCCCAGGAGTGTCCAATCTTGTTCTGCTGTATTTCTCAGTTACTCCTTTTTGCCGTGTCCTGAGACGTCTGTGCCTTCTAGGAAACTGGGTCTTATCTGTGGTGTTCCCATCACCGATCCCTGACTCCTGACTTGTGTAAATAATGCCAATGCAATTTAAAACTGGTAAAATTGACCCTGAGGTGCAGGTATAGAGGTCCTACCACATCTGGGGTATTAATAAGGGGCATTTCTTCAAGCTACTGTACACCCAAAGAGCCTCCCACCTTGTTGGAAGCAGAATTTTTTCATGTAAAAAACATCCTGAGGAAGGCTGCTTAGAACTGAACGTAGAACCTTTTCCACCAATATGGAAGAACTACTTTAGCTGCCACACACGTGAGCTAGCGGCATTCAGGCCGTCCCAGTAATACTAAGTGTAGCGTGTAAAGGCCGGATCGCTTATCGCCACTCGTCTCCCAACACATCACATTCTTGTGTTGATAACCAGGCTTCAGCCAGATCTCATGCACAAAACATTGTTCTAGGTACATCCACGTACATTACCTCAGTTTGAGAGGTTCCTTCTGATCCAAACGCACACTAACGGCCAAAAGTACGAAATCGAGGGCTTGTGATTTCCTAATAGCGAATTTTAGCGATTCTCTATTAGGATGTAGCAAACTGGATTCTACAACAGTGTGTTTAACACTGTTAGTGATTGCAAGTGGGTCGCAAATGGACCAATCCTCTCAATATTCATGAGGCAGGGTGCAATTTCTGACCCACTGTGAATGGCTACAATCACAGGGATGGTGGCTTTCTGGGGTCAGCGGACCAGCATGTCTGTGACTGCTTTTTCAGTAGAGCAATTATTTTTTTAATGCAGCCCTTCTTAAAGGAAAATGGATGTATTACAAAACAAAAATGAAAATGTTCTTTTCATTTTTTAAGGACCACTGCCTCCTCTTAGAAAATGTTTGCACCCACAATCAGAAAAGGGACCCCCCTTTGGACCCCTTCCCATTTGCGAATGGATTACCACCTCCTTCAAGGAGTCGGTAAAAAGTGAATGTTTTGCAACCGCATTTGGTAACAAGTTACTGAGTCACCAGGCCGTTTGCGACCTGAAAAATGCTTTGTACATCTGGCCCTAGATTTCTGTGGCAGTTTCAGTACTGGTACAGAGGTGTACTTGTGTGTTTCTCAACCCCACACTGGTTTCCTGGCCAGATTACTATCTTTTTGCCTTCTCCCCTCCTGTTTGCTGAAATTCGGTTTCGTTGGCTCCAGGGCTCTGTGTATATTTACTACAGCCAACCAGTGGTCTCTCCTTTAAATATAGTAATAATGGCTGATACCTGATAGACACATTTAATTTACTTCAAAAGTGTTGACACAAGTAATTCAAGTTTAAGTGTATTATTATTTAGATGATTATCTTTAAAACAATAAATATATAATATAGCCATAAAAAATTGAACCCCAACCTAACCTCCCCCTGTTGAAGTAAGCCTCAGCAAGGCCTACTAGTGCAAGGGGTTCACCTTTCTCTGCACAAAGTCCTCAGACCATGTAGGAAGAAGTTGGCACAGAAACTGGAATAAAAGACAAAAGTTTATTAACCTCATGAGGTGGTACTACAGTTCAGACAGCACCCTTGGGTATTGTCTGAAGTAGCACTCTGAACTGAGAGAGCATGGTCCTTTTATACCCACACAGGGGCTAAAAGGAGATGGTACAATTATGGAAACAAGACTTGTATACATGTAAGGTCCTGTGGAAAATGCACAGTCGACAGGTAGGAGGAGCTAACAGTTTCCAAGGACTAACAGCTGCAGACCTTACTGAGCATGTGCGAAAGTAAGAGATGCTAAATATAACTTGTCACTAGGCAGATTTCAAGAGCAGTTAACAGAAAGGTAGGACAGAGCACATGGTGAGCACATGGCAGCATGTAGCAGAGAAAATGGCTGCCATGAATACAAAATGGATTCCGCAAAATGTTCATAATAGTTACTAAATACAAGATGTCTTCTGCTAATGCTTAATCTAATCACTGCTAAATTACAACAGACGACCCTTTCAGCATTAGCTGAAGACATTCGTCTTTCTGGGATAATCTAAATATTCATCCTGTATATTTATGCTCATCATTGCAGCTATTTCCTTATCTAACATATGTTGTGCCTTCATTTCTGTAATATTTCTTTTGGTAGGCATACAAGCAGTAATACACATGGAGCAGAACATTGGACCACACTGAATACAGATACAGCATGTAAAAAATATTGCAATTATTACACACAGGATAGTCAGTAGTTTCCAGCCCCAGGCAGAAACAAGAGCCCAAAACCATCCAGAAAAAGTCCAAGTACCAGTCTCTGTATGGAATTCTGCAGCAATTGTATGCAATTTAGATATTGCATCATATACTGAAGGTGAGTGATCTGGGATAAAAACACAACAACTACTACCGATGATTCGACATGCACCACCTCGATCAGCTAATATCACATCTAGTACCATACGATTTTGGAGCGCTACAATCCTCGCAACTTGGAGCTCCTCAGTAATATTCCCAAGTGCCAGAGCTGCCTTATTGGTAACAGCTTCCACAACCCTAGTCAATTGTCTCACTTTCCTACTGTTTAACGCAACACCTACAAAGGGGAACAATCCTAAATTAAAATCAACATATTGTTGCAGGCTAGTATCCGTTTGGTCTACCTCATTTGTACTTATTTCCCTTTTATATCTATTGTTAATGATGTCATTGAACAGTTTTAAATCTCGGTGATATGATGCAGGAGCCATAACACACACCTGACCACCCAACAGGTAGTTGGTAATATCCATAGTTACCACAAACAAAATATGTATTATGTGAAGCTGTAAAACTACTATTATTTACACTCTCAATAGTTAAAATCAAGGTACAATCGCTTATCCCTACTGGAATTCGTCCAATGCTTTGTATACATAAATCTGCTTTCGTTTTTGTAACAGAAATCACAAATTGTTCTTTCTTGTCAGAGTCTCGTATATTTGTGAAGACACATGGTATTGAAACATTGTCCGGTTGATACTCTTCCGATTCCCATTTAGTTCCTTTAGCTTGGGGATACCCATCTTTGTCTTGGTAGCACACTTTATTAAGGCAAAAAAGTAGTCCGCCCTCTGTACGTTTTCCAGATGCAAACAAAAGCATGTACCAAGCTTGACAAGAACCATTGTGTGAAAAAGGAAGAGGAATGAAAGGTGTTCCTCCTTTCTTTTGATGCGCAGGTATCATTCCACATACCCAACAGTTAGTAGTATTTGTAGCATTATGAGTATGATGCAACATCTGAATGAAAGTATTATTGAAGTACGATTGACGGTGCTTCTGTTCCTGATAGGGAAGCGTAAAGTAATAGTGATCCTCTGGTACTGGAGTAGTGGCAACAAAAAACTCATGAGCAGGAGACTTCTTTTCAATAAACCAGGTGATTGTTGCTGTAACCACCAAAACAACAACAAACCCCATAATACTAAGGATCAATTTGTTATTCATTTTAGCAACAGTGATAATCGACCCTTTCAGAAATGAATTAAAAACAATCGTTGGAGCTCTTATCCCTGGGCAGCCGCTGATTACTTCACCACGGGCCAAGACGGGTGTCACTACTCTAATGCACGGCTGATCCACCCCCCTTGCCACATTGGCTCTCCGTTTCACTAACCCAGGGCGGTAGCTCAACCAGTCTTTTCAAAACAATTTTCAGATTCATTCCTTGGTCTCAAATTATATCGCGACACTCCAGAAGTCGTATGGTCCGGGAAGACCTCTGCAGATTCGTCAGGTGCACGGCCTTTCTCCGTAGTCAAAATCTCTCGATGATCGGTCAGCACAGCAGGTTCCACCAAGGTAGGTAGCACTCTCTTGCAGTGAGTACTATGGACCCAATTCTTTCGGTTCGTCACTCGAACTGCTGTCCTTGCCGCAAGGAGCACCTGTTCTGGGCCTCGCCACCTTGGTTCCAAGCTGCTTGATCTTTCAAAAGACTTAATCATCACCTGGTCACCAGGTTGGAGTTCATGGCCTTCACCTGTAGATCTGTCAGGAAGTGCTTCTCGAACCTGTTGATGAATAGAAACCAAATTGTCGGTTAACTGTGCCAAATAATCATTCATCAGGACACAAGGTACATCATATACAGATTTTGGTTTAGGAACTCCCCAAATATTAATTGGTCTCCCAAATACTACTTCATAGGGGCTAAGGCCAAGTCGGGAGTGTGGCACTGACCTAATAGACAATAATGCCAATGGTAATGCATCCGGCCAAGTTAAGGATGTGGAAGCCTGTATCTTCGCTAATTTCAGCTTCAATGTAGCATTATACCTTTCCACCAACCCTGCTGATTGTGGGTGGAAAACCGCATGGAACTTCTGTTTGATCCCTAATCCTTTCAGGACATACTTAATAACTTCCCCAACAAAATGAGGTCTGTTATCACTCCATAAAAGTCTGCAAACACCAAACCTAGGGAAAAATTCTTTCAAAAGCACCTTTGCTGTGGTAATGGCAGTATTATCCTTTGTGGGGTACGCCTCTATCCATTTACTGAAGGCACAAACCACCACCAAGACATACTTTAAATTGTTGCAGCGTTCAAGCTGAATATAATCCATTTGTAGAACTTCAAAAGGTGCAGTTGGTGTAGCAAACCCTCCTGCAGGAGTACGTGTCCCTTTTCCAGGATTGTATTGTAAGCAGATCAAACAAGACTGTACTACTCTCTTAGCTGTACTGGAAATTTCTGGATGCTCCCAAACTTGCATAAGCAACTTCGTTATTGTTGAAGCTCCAACATGTGCCAGCCCATGTGCCATCTGAACCATAGGTTGTACAAAAGCTATAGGCAATTTTCATTTATCCATCTGCTTATTACGCCAACAGCCCTCATCATCCAATTCTCCATCTTTAGACCATTGCTCACGTTCTTTCACAGAAGCAGATTTCTGTATATCTAATACGTCTTGTCTAGCATTATGCCAACGTTCAGCTTGTGACTTCACTACATATATAGAAGTAGTACTTCGCTGCATTGCAGTCTCACGTGTTACACGGTCTGCAAGAGCATTACCTTGCCCTATCTTATCGGTCACTTTCTTATGTGCACTACATTTCACAATAGCTAGTTTATTTGGATATGTCAATGCAGTCAAGAGGTTATGCACTAATTCTCAGTGCATTATCTGCATCCCGTGGGATGTGAGAAAACCTCTCTCCTTCCAAAGCAAACCAAAATCATGAGCCACTCCAAAAGCATAGCGGCTGCCTGTGTAAATGTTCACACTTAAATCAGTACTAAGCTCACATGCTCGTGTCAAAGCTATTAGTTCAGCTGCTTGAGCTGACTTCTGTGGTATACGAGCTGTCTCCACTTCCGTGTGTATTGTGGTGATTGCATATGCAGCTGAGGTCGTACCATCTGGCAACTTCAAACAAGACCCATCAACCCACAGTTCCCCATCTACATCTAAAAGGGGCGTATCTTGTAAATCAACACGACCCTTTGTCTGTTCTTCGGTAAGGAATATACAATCATGTGTTTCTTGTGACTGAGGCTGAGTCACCGGATATGGCAACAAAGTAGCTGGATTTAGTGTTGCACATCTCTTCAGTGTAATGTGAGGAGCCAACAATGTCAACTCATAACCTGTCATACGGGCGCTAGTTAAATGTTGTGTCTTTGTTTGATTTAAAAGAGCATCAACCGCATGGGGTACTAGCACCAACAGCTTATGTGACAAAACTATCCCTTCACTCTGACGTATTGAGACAGCTGTTGCGGCAACTGAACGAAAACACCCGGGCAACGCTCGAGCGACAGGATCAAGTACTCCTGAAAAATATGCACAGGGATGCTGCTTATCGCCATGTGTCTGTACTAAAACTGACAATGCACATCCATCTTTCTCGTGTACGTAAAGTGCAAAAGGCTTCATGTAATCTGGAGTACCTAACACTGGTGCAGAACAAAGGGCTTGTCGCAGCTGCCGGAAAGCAGTCTCACATTCATCTGTCCATGGGAGGGGCATTGGGGTATCTTTAGTCAAAAGTGCTAGCAAAGGTTTGGCAATGTGTGAAAACCCTACTATCCATTGCCTACAAAAAGAAGTAAGACCAAGGAATGCACGAACATCTTTCTGAGTAGAGGGTACTGGTGTGTCTAAAATTGCTTGAATACGATCTGATGTAAGTGCACGGCCCTCCTTAGACAAAAGGTGACCTAAATAGGTTACCTTTGGTCTACAATATTGCAATTTCTTTCGTGACACTTTATGATGGTGTGAAGCAAGAAAAGAAAGTAAGGACAAAGTGCACTTTTCACATTGCTCCGGGGTATCAGCTGCCAACAAAATATCATCAACATATTGTATGAGAGCCACACCTTCAGGCAAAACAAAAGAATCAAGTTGTCGTTTTAACACCTGACTATAAATACTTGGACTCTCCGTGTAGCCTTGAGGAACTCTGCAAAATCTATATGATCGTTTATTCAAAGTAAAACCAAACAAATATCGGCTGTCAGGATGAATAGGGATCGAAAAGAAAGCATTCTTCAAGTCTATCACAGAGAACGTAGTTGCTGTCGGGGGAACCAAAGTAAGGAGTGTCGTGAGGTCAGATACCACAGGATATTGTGGTATCACAATCTTATTGACTTCTCGTAAATCAATAATGAATCGGTAAATCCTAGTATCAGTATCCTTTTTCAGAATAGGAAGAATCGGACTGTTACAAACATTATACAGAACTTCCTCGACAACCCCAACTGCAATAAGATCATGCACAATTCGTGTGAGTGCTTCTTCGCCCTCCTGTGAAATTTTGTATTGAGGCAAACGTGGCAATACAGCTCCCTCCTTGACACTAATATGTACCGGTGAAATAATAATTTGTCCCACATCAGTATCTGAAGTAGCCCACAAAGTACTAGGGAGTGAAGCTAATGCAACATCCTCTTTAACAAGACAAACTCTTTCCATCACAGGATGATTATTGTAAGGAAATGCCTCCTTGGCATGGTTACCCCCTGACTTTTTGCCTTTGCTGATGCTATGTTTTGAATTGTAAGTGTGCTGAGGCCTGCTAACCAGGCCCCAGCACCTGTGTTCTTTCCCTAACCTGTACTTTTGATTCCACAATTGGCACACCCTGGCATCCAGATAAGTCCCTTGTAACTGGTACCTCTGGTACCAAGGGCCCTGATGCCAGGGAAGGTCTCTAAGGGCTGCAGCATGTATTATGCCACCCTGGAGACCCCTCACTCAGCACAGACACACTGCTTACCAGCTTGTGTGTGCTAGTGAGAACAAAATGAGTAAGTCGACATGGCACTCCCCTCAGGGTGCCATGCCAGCCTCTCACTGCCTATGCAGTATAGGTAAGACACCCCTCTAGCAGGCCTTACAGCCCTAAGGCAGGGTGCACTATACCATAGGTGAGGGTACCAGTGCATGAGCACTGTGCCCCTACAGTGTCTAAGCAAAACCTTAGACATTGTAAGTGCAGGGTAGCCATAAGAGTATATGGTCTGGGAGTCCGTTTTACACGAACTCCACAGCACCATAATGGCTACACTGAAAACTGGGAAGTTTGGTATCAAACTTCTCAGCACAATAAATGCACACTGATGCCAGTGTACATTTTATTGTAAAATACACCACAGAGGGCACCTTAGAGGTGCCCCCTGAAACCTAACCAACTATCTGTGTAGGCTGACTGGTTCCAGCAGCCTGCAACACTAGAGACATTTTGCTGGCCCCATGGGGAGAGTGCCTTTGTCACTCTGAGGCCAGTAACAAAGCCTGCACTGGGTGGAGATGCTAACACCTCCCCCAGGCAGGAGCTGTAACACCTGGCGGTGAGCCTCAAAGGCTCACCCCTTTGTCACAGCACAGCAGGGCACTCCAGCTTAGTGGAGTTGCCCGCCCCCTCCGGCCACGGCCCCCACTTTTGGCGGCAAGGCTGGAGGGAACAAAGAAAGCAACAAGGAGGAGTCACTGGCCAGTCAGGACAGCCCCTAAGGTGTCCTGAGCTGAAGTGACTCTAACTTTTAGAAATCCTCCATCTTGCAGATGGAGGATTCCCCCAATAGGATTAGGGATGTGACCCCCTCCCCTTGGGAGGAGGCACAAAGAGGGTGTACTCACCCTCAGGGCTAGTAGCCATTGGCTACTAACCCCCCAGACCTAAACACGCCCTTAAATTTAGTATTTAAGGGCTCTCCCTGAACCTAGAAATTAAATTCCTGCAACTACAAGAAGAAGGACTGCCGAGCTGACAAACCCCTGCAGAGGAAGAACAGAAGACACCAACTGCCTTGGCCCCAGACTTACCGGCCTGTCTCCTGCCTTCCAAAGAAACCTGCTCCAGCGACGCTTTCCAAGGGACCAGCGACCTCTGAATCCTCTGAGGACTGCCCTGCTTCGAAAAAGACAAGAAACTCCTGAGGACAGCGGCACTGCTCCAAAAGAACTGCAACTTTGTTACAAGGAGCAGATTTAAAGACCCCTGCAACTCCCCGCAAGAAGCGTGAGACTTGCAACACTGCACCCGGCGACCCCGACTCGACTGGTGGAGAACAACCAACTCAGGGAGGACCCTCCGGCGACTCTACGACTGTGAGTAACCAAAGTTGTCCCCCCTGAGCCCCCACAGCGACGCCTGCAGAGGGAATCCCCAGGCTCCCCCTGACCGCGACTGTCTGAACTCCATTTCCCGACGGCTGGAAAAGACCCTGCACCCGCAGCCCCCAGCCCCTAAAGAAACGGAACTTCTGGGCAGGAGTGACCCCCAGGAGGCCCTCTCCCTTGCCCAGGTGGTGGCTACCCCGAGGAGCCCCCCCTTGCCTGCCTGCATCGCTGAAGAGACCCCTTGGTCTCCCATTGAAAACTGAAGGAAACCCGACGCGTGTTTGCACACTGCACCCGGCCGCCCCCGCGCTGCTGAGGGTGTACTTTCTGTGCTACTTTGTGTCCCCCCCGGTGCCCTACAAAACCCCCCCTGGTCTGCCCTCCGAAGACGCGGGTACTTACCTGCTGGCAGACTGGAACCGGGGCACCCCCTTCTCTCCATTATAGCCTATGTGTTTTGGGCACCTCTTTGACCTTTGCACCTGACCTGCCCTGAGCTACTGGTGTGATAACTTTGGGGTTACTCTGAACCCCCAACAGTGGGCTACCATGGACCAAAAACTCAAACCTGTAAGTGACTTACTTACCTGTGAAAACTAACAATAACTTACCTCCCCCAGGAACTGTGAAAATTGCACTGTGTCCACTTTTAAAACAGCTTATTGTGTTTTATGTAAAAAGTATACATGCTAAAGTAATGATTCAAAGTTCCTAGAGTACTTACCTGCAATACCTTTCAAAAGAGCTATTACATGTAAAATTTGAACCTGTGGTTCTTAAAATAAACTAAGAAAAGATATTTTTCTATAACAAAACCTATTGGCTGGATTTGTCTCTGAGTGTGTGTACCTCATTTATTGTCTATGTGTATGTACAACAAATGCTTAACACTACTCCTTGGATAAGCCTACTGCTCGACCACACTACCACAAAATAGAGCATTAGTATTATCTCTTTTTACCACTATTTTACCTCTAAGGGGAACCCTTGGACTCTGCATGCTATTCCTTACTTTGAAATAGCACATACAGAGCCAACTTCCTACATTGGTGGATCAGCGGTGGGGTACAAGACTTTGCATTTGCTGGACTACTCAGCCAATACCTGATCACACGACAAATTCCAAAATTGTCATTAGAAATTCATTTTTGCAATTTGAAAAGTTTTCTAAATTCTTTAAAGTCCTGCTAGGGCCTTGTGTTAGTCCCTGTTAGCATTCCTTTTAGAGTTTAAAAGTTTGTAAAAGTTTGAATTAGATTCTAGAACTAGTTTTAGATTCTTAAAAGCATTCCAACTTTTAGAAGAATAATGTCTAGTACAGAGATGAATGTGGTGGAACTCGACACCACACCTTACCTCCATCTCCAGATGAAAGAGCTAAGGTCACTCTGTAACATAAGAAAAATAACAATGGGCTCCAGACCTACCAAAGTACAGCTCCAGGAGCTGTTGGCAGAGTATGATAGAGCCAACCCCTCTGTGGATAACACAGAGGAGGATGATAGTGAACTGGAGGAAGAATCCCCTCCACCAGTCCTATCTAGGGAGAACAGGGCTTCTCAAGCCCTGACTCCAAAAATAATAGTCAGAGATGCTGGCTCCCTCACAGGAGGGTCCAGCCTCTCTGAAATCACTGAGGATAACTCCAGTGAAGAGGACATCCAGTTAGCCAGGATGGCCAAAAGATTGGCTTTGGAAAGACAGATCCTAGCCATAGAAAGGGAAAGACAAGAGATGGGCCTAGGACCCATCAATGGTGGCAGCAACATAACTAGGGTCAGAGATTCTCCTGACATGTTGAAAATCCCCAAAGGGATTGTAACTAAATATGAAGATGGTGATGACATCACCAAATGGTTCACAGCTTTTGAGAGGGCTTGTGAAACCAGAAAAGTTAACAAATCTCACTGGGGTGCTCTCCTTTGGGAAATGTTCACAGGAAAGTGTAGGGATAGACTCCTCACACTCTCTAAAAAAGATGCAGAATCTTATGACCTCATGAAGGGTACCCTGATTGAGGGCTTTGGATTCTCCACTGAGGAGTATAGGATTAGATTCAGGGGGGCTCACAAATCCTCGAGCCAGACCTGGGTTGACTTTGTAGACTACTGTAGGAAAGTACCATCTTGCCTGGCATGTTACCCCCATTTTTCACTGTATATATGTTGTTTTAGTTGTATGTGTCACTGGGACCCTGGTAACCCAGGGCCCCAGTGCTCATAAGTGTGCCTGAATGTGTTACCTGTGTAGTGACTAACTGTCTCACTGAGGCTCTGCTAATCAGAACCTCAGTGGTTATGCTCTCTCATTTCTTTCCAAATTGTCACTGACAGGCTAGTGACCATTTTTACCAATTTACATTGGCTTACTGGAACACCCTTATAATTCCCTAGTATGTGGTACTGAGGTACCCAGGGTATTGGGGTTCCAGGAGATCCCTATGGGCTGCAGCATTTCTTTTGCCACCCATAGGGAGCTCTGACAATTCTTACACAGGCCTGCCACTGCAGCCTGAGTGAAATAACGTCCACGTTATTTCACAGCCATTTTACACTGCACTTAAGTAACTTATAAGTCACCTATATGTCTAAACCTTTACCTGGTAAAGGTTAGGTGCAAAGTTACTTAGTGTGAGGGCACCCTGGCACTAGCCAAGGTGCCCCCACATTGTTCAGAGTCAATTCCCTGAACTTTGTGAGTGCGGGGACACCATTACACGCGTGCACTACATATAGGTCACTACCTATATGTGGCTTCACAATGGTAACTCCGAATATGGCCATGTAACATGTCTATGATCATGGAATTGCCCCCTCTATGCCATCCTGGCATAGTTGGCACAATCCCATGATCCCAGTGGTCTGTAGCACAGACCCTGGTACTGCCAAACTGCCCTTCCTGGGGTTTCACTGCAGCTGCTGCCAACCCCTCAGACAGGCATCTGCCCTCCTGGGGTCCAGCCAGGCCTGGCCCAGGATGGCAGAACAAAGAACTTCCTCTGAGAGAGGGTGTGACACCCTCTCCCTTTGGAAAATGGTGTGAAGGCAGGGGAGGAGTAGCCTCCCCCAGCCTCTGGAAATGCTTTGTTGGGCACAGATGTGCCCAATTCTGCATAAGCCAGTCTACACCGGTTCAGGGACCCCTTAGCCCCTGCTCTGGCGCGAAACTGGACAAAGGAAAGGGGAGTGACCACTCCCCTGACCTGCACCTCCCCTGGGAGGTGTCCAGAGCTCCTCCAGTGTGCTCCAGACCTCTGCCATCTTGGAAACAGAGGTGCTGCTGGCACACTGGACTGCTCTGAGTGGCCAGTGCCACCAGGTGATGTCAGAGACTCCTTGGGATAGGCTCCGTCAGGTGTTGCTAGCCTATCCTCTCTCCTAGGTAGCCAAACCCTCTTTTCTGGCTATTTAGGGTCTCTGTCTCTGGGGAAACTGCAGATAACGAATGCAAGAGCTCATCCGAGTTCCTCTGCATCTCTCTCTTCACCTTCTGATAAGGAATCGACTGCTGACCGCGCTGGAAGCCTGCAAACCTGCAACATAGTAGCAAAGACGACTACTGCAACTCTGTAACGCTGATCCTGCCACCTTCTCGACTGTTTTCCTGCTTGTGCATGCTGTGGGGGTAGTCTGCCTCCTCTCTGCACCAGAAGCTCCGAAGAAATCTCCCGTGGGTCGACGGAATCTTCCCCCTGCAACCGCAGGCACCAAAAAGCTGCATTACCGGTCCCTTGGGTCTCCTCTCAGCACGACGAGCGAGGTCCCTCGAATCCAGCAACTCTGTCCAAGTGACCCCCACAGTCCAGTGACTCTTCAGTCCAAGTTTGGTGGAGGTAAGTCCTTCGCTCACCTCGCTGGGCTGCATTGCTGGGAACCGCGACTTTGCAGCTACTCCGGCCCCTGTGCACTTCCGGCGGAAATCCTTTGTGCACAGCCAAGCCTGGGTCCACGGCACTCTAACCTGCATTGCACGACTTTCTAAGTTGGTCTCCGGCGACGTGGGACTCCTTTGTGCAACTTCGGCGAGCACCGTTTCACACATCCTTGTAGTGCCTGTTTCTGGCACTTTTCCGGGTTCTACCGGCTTCAGAGAGGGCTCCTTGTCTTGCTCGACGTCCCCTCTCTCTGCTGGTCCAATTTGCGACCTCCTGGTCCCTCCTGGGCCTCAGCAGCGTCCAAAAACGCTAATCACACAATTTGCAGCTAGCAAGGCTTGTTAGCGTTCTTTTGGCGGGAAAACACTTCTGCATGACTCTCCACGGAGAGAGAGATCCGTCCACCAAAGGGGAAGTCTCTAGCCCTTTTTTTCCTGCAGAAACCTCAGCTTCTTCTGTCCAGTAGAAGCTTCTTTGCACCCGCAGCTGGCATTTCCTGGGCATCTGCCCATCTCCGACTTGCTTGTGACTTTTGGACTTGGTCCCCTTGTTCCACAGGTACCCTAGATTGGAAATCCACAGTTGTTGCATTGCTGGTTTGTGTCTTTCCTGCATTATTCCTCTAACACGACTTCTTTGTCCTTAGGGGAACTTTAGTGCACTTTGCACTCACTTTTCAGGGTCTTGGGGAGGGTTATTTTTCTAACTCTCACTATTTTCTAATAGTCCCAGCGACCCTCTACAAGGTCACATAGGTTTGGGGTCCATTCGTGGTTCGCATTCCACTTTTGGAGTATATGGTTTGTGTTGCCCCTATCCCTATGTTTCCCCATTGCATCCTATTGTAACTATACATTGTTTGCACTGTTTTCTAAGACTATACTGCATATTTTTGCTATTTTGTATATATATCTTGTGTATATTTCCTATCCTCTCACTGAGGGTACACTCTAAGATACTTTGGCATATTGTCATAAAAACAAAGTACCTTTATTTTTAGTATAACTGTGTATTGTGTTTTCTTATGATATTGTGCATATGACACTAAGTGGTACTGTAGTAGCTTCACACGTCTCCTAGTTCAGCCTAAGCTGCTCTGCTAAGCTACCATTATCTATCAGCCTAAGCTGCTAGACACCCTATACACTAATAAGGGATAACTGGGCCTGGTGCAAGGTGCAAGTACCCCTTGGTACTCACTACAAGCCAGTCCAGCCTCCTACAACTACTCAGTAAAAACACTAGATGGTTGGATTCAAGGCAATAGTGTAAATGATTATGATGGGCTGTACAATTTATTTGTGAAAGAACGCCTATTAAGTAATTGTTTCAATGATAAACTGCATCAGCATCTGGTGGACCTAGGACCAATTTCTCCCCAAGAATTGGGAAAGAAGGCGGACCATTGGGTCAAGACTAGGGTGTCCAAAACTTCCACAGGGGGTGACCAAAAGAAAGGGGTCACAAAACCTCCCCAGGGGAAAGGTGGTGAGACAGCCAAAAGCAAAAATAGTAAAGAGTCTTCTACAGGCCCCCAAAAACCTGCACAGGAGGGTGGGCCCAGAGCCTCTTCACAAAACAATTCTGGGTACAAGGGTAAAAACTTTGATCCCAAAAAGGCCTGGTGTCGTAACTGTAGTCAGTCTGGACACCAAACTGGAGACAAGGCCTGTCCCAAGAAAGATACCACTTCTAACTCCCATCCAGCTAAAACTGGAATGGCCAGTCTCCAAGTAGGATCAACAGTGTGCCCAGAGCAAATCAGGTGTCACACTGAAGCTACATTAGTCTCTGAGGGTGGGGTGGATTTAGCCACACTGGCTGCCTGGCCCCCTAACATGCAAAAATACAGGCAGCAGCTCTTAATTAATGGGACAAGTGTAGAGGGCCTGAGGGATACAGGTGCCAGTGTCACCATGGTGACAGAGAAACTGGTTTCCCCTGGCCAATACCTGACTGGACAAACCTATCCAGTCACCAATGCTGACAATCAAACTAAAGTACATCCCATGGCAATGGTAACTTTAGTGTGGGGAGGGGTCAATGGCCTGAAACAGGTGGTGGTCTCCTCCAATATCCCAGTAGACTGTTTGCTTGGAAACGACCTGGAGTCCTCAGCATGGGCTGAGGTAGAACTGAAAACCCATGCAGCCATGCTGGGTATCCCTGAACTGGTGTGTGTCAAGACTAGGGCACAGTGCAAGGCACAGGGTGAAAAAGTAGAGCTGGAGTCTGGAAAAATGGCCCAGCCTACCAAGAGAAAAGGAAAGTCAGCTGGGAAACCAGCTGCAACACAACACCAAAAAGAGAACCTCTCTTCTCAGGAAGAAGTTCTGCCCTCTGAGGGAACTGAGCCTATGGAACTGAAACCTTATCAGGTTGAGCTCTTAGGCCCAGGGGGACCCTCAAGGGAAGAGTTGTGTAAGGGACAAGAAACCTGTCCCTCTCTTGAAGGCCTTAGGCAGCAAGCTGCTGAAGAGTCCAAAGGCAAGAAAAATGGAACACATAGGGTCTATTGGGAAGATGGACTCCTGTACACTGAGGCAAGAGATCCCAAACCTGGTGCCACTAGGAGAGTGGTAGTGCCTCAGGGTTTCAGAGAGTTTATTCTGACCTTAGCCCATGATATTCCCCTTGCTGGGCATTTGGGACAAACCAAGACGTGGGAGAGGTTAGTCAACCACTTCTACTGGCCCAATATGTCCCAGAAGGTTAAGGAGTTTTGCCTCTCCTGCCCCACTTGTCAAGCCAGTGGTAAGACAGGTGGGCATCCAAAGGCCCCCCTCATTCCACTTCCAGTGGTGGGGGTCCCCTTTGAAAGAGTGGGTGTGGACATAGTTGGTCCACTAGAACCTCCCACAGCCTCAGGAAATATGTACATCCTAGTAGTAGTGGATCATGCTACTAGGTATCCTGAAGCTATTCCCCTTAGGTCGACTACTGCCCCTGCAGTAGCCAAGGCCCTCATTGGTATCTTTACCAGAGTGGGCTTCCCTAAGGAGGTGGTATCTGACAGAGGTACCAACTTCATGTCAGCATACCTAAAACACATGTGGAATGAGTGTGGAGTGACTTATAAGTTCACTACACCATATCATCCACAAACTAATGGTCTTGTTGAGAGATTCAACAAGACATTAAAGGGCATGATCATGGGGCTCCCAGAAAAACTCAAAAGGAGATGGGATGTCCTCCTGCCATGTCTGCTTTTCGCTTACAGAGAGGTGCCTCAGAAGGGAGTAGGATTCTCACCCTTTGAACTTCTGTTTGGCCACCCTGTAAGGGGACCACTTGCTCTTGTTAAAGAAGGCTGGGAGAGACCTCTTCATGAGCCTAAACAAGACATAGTGGACTATGTACTTGGCCTTCGCTCAAGAATGGCAGAGTACATGGAAAAGGCAAGTAAAAACCTTGAGGCCAGCCAACAACTCCAGAAGTTGCGGTATGACCAAAAGGCTGCACTGGTTGAATTCCAACCAGGGCAGAAAGTCTGGGTTCTGGAGCCTGTGGCCCCCAGGGCACTTCAGGACAAATGGAGTGGCCCTTACCCAGTACTAGAGAGGAAGAGTCAGGTCACCTACCTGGTGGACTTGGGCACAAGCAGGAGCCCCAAGAGGGTGATCCATGTGAACCGCCTTAAGCTCTTCCATGACAGGGCTGATGTAAATCTGTTAATGGTAACAGATGAGGACCAGGAAGCTGAGAGTGAGCCTCTCCCTGATCTCCTCTCATCAGACCCTAAAGATGGCTCAGTGGATGGGGTGATCTACTCAGACACCCTCTCTAGCCAACAGCAAGCTGACTGTAGGAAGGTCCTACAACAGTTTGCTGAACTCTTTTCCCTAACACCTGGTCAGACACACCTGTGTACCCATGATGTGGACACAGGAGACAGCATGCCTGTCAAAAACAAAATATTTAGACAGTCTGATCAAATTAAGGAAAGCATCAAGGTGGAAGTCCACAAGATGCTGGAATTGGGAGTAATAGAGCACTCTGACAGCCCCTGGGCTAGCCCAGTGGTCTTAGTCCCCAAACCTCACACCAAAGATGGAAAGAGAGAGATGAGGTTTTGTGTGGACTACAGAGGTCTCAACTCTGTCACCAAGACAGATGCCCATCCCATTCCTAGAGCTGATGAGCTCATAGACAAATTAGGGGCTGCCAAATTCTTAAGTACCTTTGACTTAACAGCAGGGTACTGGCAAATCAGAATGGCCCCTGGAGCAAAAGAAAAGACAGCATTCTCCACACCTGATGGGCATTATCAGTTCACTGTTATGCCCTTTGGTTTAAAGAATGCCCCTGCCACCTTCCAAAGGTTGGTGAATCAAGTCCTTGCTGGGCTGGAATCCTTTAGTGCAGCTTATCTTGATGATATTGCTGTCTTCAGCTCCACCTGGCAGGATCACCTGGTCCACCTGAAGAAGGTTTTGAAGGCCCTGCAATCTGCAGGCCTCTCTATCAAGGCATCCAAATGCCAGATAGGGCTGGGAACTGTGGTTTACTTGGGACACCTTGTAGGTGGAGGCCAAGTTCAGCCACTCCAACCCAAGATCCAGACTATTCTGGACTGGGTAGCTCCAAAAACCCAGACTCAAGTCAGGGCATTCCTTGGCTTGACTGGGTACTATAGGAGGTTTGTGAAGGGATATGGATCCATTGTGACAGCCCTCACAGAACTCACCTCCAAGAAAATGCCCAAGAAAGTAAACTGGACTGTAGAATGCCAACAGGCCTTTGACACCCTGAAACAAGCTATGTGCACAGCACCAGTTCTAAAAGCTCCAGATTACTCCAAGCAATTCATTGTGCAAACAGATGCCTCTGAACATGGGATAGGGGCAGTTTTGTCCCAAACAAATGATGATGGCCTTGACCAGCCTGTTGCTTTCATTAGCAGGAGGTTACTCTCCAGGGAGCAGTGTTGGAGTGCCATTGAGAGGGAGGCCTTTGCTGTGGTTTGGTCCCTGAAGAAGCTGAGACCATATCTCTTTGGTACTCACTTCCTAGTTCAGACTGACCACAGACCTCTCAGATGGCTGATGCAAATGAAAGGTGAAAATCCAAAACTGTTGAGGTGGTCCATCTCCCTACAGGGAATGGACTTTGTAGTGGAACACAGACCTGGGACTGCCCATGCCAATGCAGATGGCCTTTCCAGGTTCTTCCACTTAGAAAATGAAGACTCTCTTGGGAAAGGTTAGTCTCATCCTCTTTCGTTTGGGGGGGGGGGGTTGTATAAGGAAATGCCTCCTTGGCATGGTTACCCCCTGACTTTTTGCCTTTGCTGATGCTATGTTTTGAATTGAAAGTGTGCTGAGGCCTGCTAACCAGGCCCCAGCACCTGTGTTCTTTCCCTAACCTGTACTTTTGATTCCACAATTGGCACACCCTGGCATCCAGATAAGTCCCTTGTAACTGGTACCTCTGGTACCAAGGGCCCTGATGCCAGGGAAGGTCTCTAAGGGCTGCAGCATGTATTATGCCACCCTGGAGACCCCTCACTCAGCACAGACACACTGTTTACCAGCTTGTGTGTGCTAGTGAGAACAAAATGAGCAAGTCGACATGGCACTCCCCTCAGGGTGCCATGCCAGCCTCTCACTGCCTATGCAGTATAGGTAAGACACCCCTCTAGCAGGCCTTACAGCCCTAAGGCAGGGTGCACTATACCATAGGTGAGGGTACCAGTGCATGAGCACTGTGCCCCTACAGTGTCTAAGCAAAACCTTAGACATTGTAAGTGCAGGGTAGCCATAAGAGTATATGGTCTGGGAGTCTGTTTTACACGAACTCCACAGCACCATAATGGCTACACTGAAAACTGGGAAGTTTGGTATCAAACTTCTCAGCACAATAAATGCGCACTGATGCCAGTGTACATTTTATTGTAAAATACACCACAGAGGGCACCTTAGAGGTGCCCCCTGAAACCTAACCGACTATCTGTGTAGGCTGACTGGTTCCAGCAGCCTGCCACACTAGAGACATGTTGCTGGCCCCATGGGGAGAGTGCCTTTGTCACTCTGAGGCCAGTAACAAAGCCTGCACTGGGTGGAGATGCTAACACCTCCCCCAGGCAGGAGCTGTAACACCTGGCGGTGAGCCTCAAAGGCTCACCCCTTTGTCACAGCACAGCAGGGCACTCCAGCTTAGTGGAGTTGCCCGCCCCCTCCGGCCACAGCCCCCACTTTTGGCGGCAAGGCTGGAGGGAACAAAGAAAGCAACAAGGAGGAGTCACTGGCCAGTCAGGACAGCCCCTAAGGTGTCCTGAGCTGAAGTGACTCTAACTTTTAGAAATCCTCCATCTTGCAGATGGAGGATTCCCCCAATAGGATTAGGGATGTGACCCCCTCCCCTTGGGAGGAGGCACAAAGAGGGTGTACTCACCCTCAGGGCTAGTAGCCATTGGCTACTAACCCCCCAGACCTAAACACGCCCTTAAATTTAGTATTTAAGGGCTCTCCCTGAACCTAGAAATTAGATTCCTGCAACTACAAGAAGAAGGACTGCCGAGCTGACAAACCCCTGCAGAGGAAGAACAGAAGACACCAACTGCCTTGGCCCCAGACTTACCGGCCTGTCTCCTGCCTTCCAAAGAAACCTGCTCCAGCGACGCTTTCCAAGGGACCAGCGACCTCTGAATCCTCTGAGGACTGCCCTGCTTCGAAAAAGACAAGAAACTCCCGAGGACAGCGGCACTGCTCCAAAAGAACTGCAACTTTGTTACAAGGAGCAGATTTAAAGACCCCTGCAACTCCCCGCAAGAAGCGTGAGACTTGCAACACTGCACCCGGCGACCCCGACTCGACTGGTGGAGAACAACCAACTCAGGGAGGACCCTCCGGCGACTCTACGACTGTGAGTAACCAAAGTTGTCCCCCCTGAGCCCCCACAGCGACGCCTGCAGAGGGAATCCCCAGGCTCCCCCTGACCGCGACTGTCTGAACTCCATTTCCCGACGGCTGGAAAAGACCCTGCACCCGCAGCCCCCAGCCCCTAAAGAAACAGAACTTCTGTGCAGGAGTGACCCCCAGGAGGCCCTCTCCCTTGCCCAGGTGGTTGCTACCCCGAGGAGCCCCCCCCTTGCCTGCCTGCATCGCTGAAGAGACCCCTTGGTCTCCCATTGAAAACTGAAGGAAACCCGACGCGTGTTTGCACACTGCACCCGGCTGCCCCCGCGCTGCTGAGGGTGTACTTTCTGTGCTACTTTGTGTCCCCCCCGGTGCCCTACAAAACCCCCCCTGGTCTGCCCTCCGAAGACGCGGGTACTTACCTGCTGGCAGACTGGAACCGGGGCACCCCCTTCTCTCCATTATAGCCTATGTGTTTTGGGCACCTCTTTGACCTTTGCACCTGACCGGCCCTGAGCTACTGGTGTGATAACTTTGGGGTTGCTCTGAACCCCCAACGGTGGGCTACCTTGGACCAAAAACTCAAACCTGTAAGTGACTTACTTACCTGTGAAAACTAACAATAACTTACCTCCCCCAGGAACTGTGAAAATTGCACTGTGTCCACTTTTAAAACAGCTTATTGTGTTTTATGTAAAAAGTATACATGCTAAAGTAATGATTCAAAGTTCCTAGAGTACTTACCTGCAATACCTTTCAAAAGAGCTATTACATGTAAAATTTGAACCTGTGGTTCTTAAAATAAACTAAGAAAATATATTTTTCTGTAACAAAACCTATTGGCTGGATTTGTCTCTGAGTGTGTGTACCTCATTTATTGTCTATGTGTATGTACAACAAATGCTTAACACTACTCCTTGGATAAGCCTACTGCTCGACCACACTACCACAAAATAGAGCATTAGTATTATCTCTTTTTACCACTATTTTACCTCTAAGGGGAACCCTTGGACTCTGTGCATGCTATTCCTTACTTTGAAATAGCACATACAGAGCCAACTTCCTACAATTATCATTTAAAATAACACGCACCCCTTCAGGAGAGCATCGTATTGTAGCCCTGAAATACTTGAGCATATCAAGACCCACAATATTGTCTGGTGTATTTGGAGAAAGCAAAAATGGACATGGAGCAGTAAATTTATCAACATGGAATGCAAGTGGTTGTGACAATGGGCTAGGGGAAGGTGTTCCATCGAAACCTATTGATGTAATGGTTAAGCCAGACAGGGGAGCCCTTGGAATCAATTGTTTAGACAAGGCGCTACGAGTAGCTCCTGTATCAACCAGAAACTGATCAGTAAGACCCAAAACATGTGCTGTAACATAGGGACCCCTCTGATCTACTGGAACTTCAACTGATTCCTTACCCCATCCTAGGCAATCCTATGCATAAGCAGAATCTTGGATATCAGGCTGCACATGGTCAGACATCTGGTATTGGTTCCGTCTATCAAAAGTGTTCAACCCATCCTGCCCTCGTACATTAGCATCAACCCTAGCATGATCATTTGTGCTTCTTCTAGGTCCTGAATATCCTGAGCGATTTCTCATTTGTCCCCGACCACGTGAACACTGCTGAACACGTAGTGCTGGACAATCTGCAGCCCAATGCCCAAATTTCTTACAATACGCACACTGATCATCAGACAAATTCGAACGAGTGTAAGAAGAACCATAAGATCCACGTCCACCTCTATCACTACCTCTAAAAGGCGGACCATAAGCTTGAGCCAACATAACCTTTGTCTTTAATTCTTTAATCTTTTTCTCCTCGCTACCTTTTGCTTCTAATTCCTGTCGTTCATAATACTGAGCCATAGTCAAAAGAGAAACCGGAGTAGAGGTAGTCCATGAACTTTCACTAGCTTTTAGACGACTAGCTATTTCTGGTAACAGATTTGTAACATATTTATCGACAAACAAATGTCTGCCCGTATCATCTGACAATGACTGACTGCTAAAATCATGAAATGCTTCTTCAAAGCGTGTAAAGAAATCAGAGACCGATTCATCTGCCTTTTGTTTACAAGACGCTAAAACAGTCCAATCTATCTTACTAGGGGGAATAATCGTTTTCAACTTAACTAATATGGCTGCAGGAAGATCTAGAATCAACTGATATGGCTTTTTCGCAGGTTCCCTATCCCCGTCCATCTGTTCTATTTCTTTCCATGATGCCCCAAAAACTGTACGATCATCAATTTTACGAACAGTTCTCCACATATCTGGCGGTAATATCAATCCGAAAAATAAATCAATGTCAGCCAAAGTCATAGTACAAGAACTAATGCTCCCTCAACTTCCTCATAAAAGGCGGCTGGATTTTTCCGCGGGTCAGGTAATGCTGTTTTAAGTGCCATTACATCTGCCCTATTCCAAGGAGTATACACCCAATTATAAATAAAATAACCCTTAGCATCAACAGAAGTTTTATCATCATTTGTACCCAATCCTTTAGGAGGAACATACAAAGGCGCCACCTCCCGCATTGGTTTCGCGTGAACTATCATAGTCTTATCTGTTTCAAAGATGGAAGCATGCGCCCCTTCGGTCTGAGATGCTCGTGCAACTGCGTCCGCAGCCCTTTTCTCTTCTTGCAAACGGACTGCCACAATACGTAATTTCATTAAACGCCTGATTGCATCAGCCACCTGGAAGAAAACAAAAAGACCATCACGCATTTGCTTATGATCAGCTGCTACATCATCAGGCTCTAACTCATCAGAATATTTCCGATATAGTTCAATAACTTCTGAGCCAAATGCCTCAGTAAAATATAGCTGCTCCTTTTCCGTCCACCCTTTCATGTTGTCTAAAAGTTCAGAAGCAGAAACAACGCTACGAATTGTTTTACAAGCAATAGATCTAAGCTCAGACGCACGGTCAGCAGGCAGCATAGAGCGACTGTCCCGCATCTTCTGTTGCTCCGAACTGGAGACTTTAGGTAACTCATGAGGGGCAGAAGGGACAACATACGGAGGTGGAGGGCGATCTAATAAGAATAAATCATCATGTGGTTTATTAAGGATAGGATAGAGAGGTTGCCTAACAGTGTATTGGCCAGTTACCTGTAGCTTACGTTCTTTCTCTTCTAGCTCCTTTAAGTCATTTATTTCTTTCTTTCTCATTTCCAATGCTTTCACATATACATTCTTCCGCTGCTCTTTCTCAAGCAAGGCTTGCTCACGCTTCACTCGTCCACGCGCTTCTTTCTCCCACATTCGTACACAGTCAAACATATCTTGCCTAGACTTTTGCTTACACATACATTGTTCCACATACTCAATCTTTCGCAAATCAAATGACCCATGCATAGGCCAACGTAACTCAGGATCCGCGCGGGTGTATTTATTCCATAATGTGCTGTACATTATAGAAGAAAGATCATGTTTAACATACATATCTCTATTTGGCGTCCCCTCTGGGGGTGCCGGTTGCGATTCTTCCAATCTCAAATTGGTACCATTACAAAAGCAACAAATCCTACGAAGTGCGCTAAAAACAGGCATGCCAAAAATAGTGCAGAATATGCAATATTATAATCAAAGTAGCACTTAAGGTGCCGTTCAAATAAAAATTAAATTGGAGAAAATTCTCCTCATTACCTGCCTATATAAATTGCAATTTATATATCAAATCCAAAGAATACAAATTGACTAGTCACCCAAATCACGAGAGCCACAGTAAGTAGTGCTAAACTACATTACCAAACACAGGCATCAAAACCCACAGCAAGTGCCGTAAAACGGCTCTTACCAATCACAGGGTGTCCAGGTTCCAACTGCCAAGTTCTAAAATCGACCAAATGGTCACTGCATGACGAATGAACAAAAAGGATCTCAGTCGAGGACCGGCGCCACCTGGATGGTCAAATCAGAAATAAGGGAAAAACGCCGTTGTTGCCAAGACTCGGGTCTCCTCAGGCATTGATCGTCCGCAGCGAGATTCCAATCCTTCGTCGCGACCAATCCGTTGGGCATCCGAGTCGCTGATGAGTCCCTGTTCGGGAGCCAATTTGTTGAAGTAAGCCTCAGCAAGGCCTACTAGTGCAAGGGGTTCACCTTTCTCCGCACAAAGTCCTCAGACCATGTAGGAAGAGGTTGGCACAGAAACTGAAATAAAAGACAAAGGGCCATATTTATACTCCGTTTGCGCCGAAATTGCGTCGTTTTTTTGACGCAATTTCGACGCAAAACTAACGCCAACTAACGCCATATTTATACTATGGCGTTAGAGGCGAATAGCGCCAAAGTTCCCGGAATGTGCGTCATTTTTTAGCGTGAACCCCTTCCTTGCGTTAATGATATGCAAGGGAGGCGTTCCCGTCTAAAAAATGACTCCCAGGCCTTTACGTGGCATTTATACTCCCGGGCAAAAGAGACGCCCGGGAGTTGGCGTGGCTAAAAACGGCGCATTTGCGCCACTTTTTAACGCCTGCTCAGGGCAGGCGTTAAGGGGCCTGTGGGCTCAAAATGAGCCCACAGGTGCCCTCCCATGCCCCCAGGGACCCCCCCTGCCACCCTTGCCCACCCCAGGAGGACCCCCAAGGATGGAGGGACCCACCCCAGGGACATTCAGGTAAGTTCAGGTAAGTATAATTTTTTATTTTTTATATTTTTTTTTGGTGGCATAGGGGGGCCTTATTTGTGCCCCCCTACATGCCACTATGCCCAATGACCATGCCCAGGGGACAGAAGTCCCCTGGGCATGGCCATTGGGCAAGGGGGCATGACTCCTATCTTTACAATGATAGGAGTCATGTTGATGGGGGATGGGCGTCGTTAAAAAATGGCGCAAGTCGGGTTAAGACGATTTTTTCGACGTAACCTGACTTGCCCCATTTTAAGACGCCCATGCGCCATTTTCCCCCTACGCCGGCGCTGTCTGGTCTACGTGGTTTTTTCCCACGCAAACCAGGCAGCGCCGGTCTGATTGCGCCGTCTAACGCCATTCCATAAATACGGCGCCCGCATGGCGCTTCAGAATGGCGTTAGACGGCGCAAAACTTTTTGACGCTAAACTGCGTTAGCGCAGTTTAGCGTCAAAAAGTATAAATATGGGCCAAAGTTTATTAACCTCATGAGGTGGTACTACAGTTCAAACAGCACCCTAGGGTAATGTCTGAAGTAGCACACTGAACTGAGAGAGAATGGTCCTTTTATACCCACACAGGGGCTAAAAGGAGATGGTACAATTATGGAAACAAGACTTGTATACATGTAAGGTCATGTGGAAAATGCAGAGTCGACAGGTAGGAGGAGCTAACAGTTTCCAAGGACTAACAGCTGCAGACCTTACTGAGCATGTGCGAAAGTAAGAGATGCTAAATATAACTTGTCACTAGGCAGATTTCAAGAGCAGTTAACAGAAAGGTAGGACAGAGCACATGGTGAGCACATGGCAGCATGTAGCAGAGAAAATGGCTGCCATGAATACAAAATGGATTCCGCAAAATGTTCACAATAGTTACTAAATACAAGATGTCTTCTGCTAATGCTTAATCTAATCACTGCTAAATTACAACACCCCTGGACCATTCCATGGTTCAAAACTCAATCTACTCACAGGACCCCACAAGGTCCGCTATTACCAATAAGGCTAAGGTGCGCGTATAGCACTTCTATCACTCAGTCCATTGGATGTGACCTCTGCTAATGTAAACGCTCTACAATATGCAATCACCATATCACTGGCCCAAACTTACATTTAGAAATGCTGCTAAGGCACATGCATCATCTAGAAATTCCATAGTCACCAAAAGTGCAGATGCTTTGTTACGATCATATATGTTAAATTTTATAAAAAGTGGTTTTAAAATCAAACATCAAATCCTATAAAAATGTAGCCAGTTTAATAAGAAATTAACATTAACATTTTGAAATCTTAATCCACAAGCACAATTGTTCTCAGCATCCAAAAGTGCATTAAACTTCTCAGACCTTAGATAACGAACATTCAAAGCAACTCAGAGTATAGCTGGGCATAGGTGGTCATAGCTGGGCATTTGGGAAAGTAGCTGTATACGGAAACACCCTCTGATTATCCCAGGATTGCACTATATAAATTGTTGAGGGTTTGCTCTTCACATACCCTAGTTCAGACAACCTTGATGCTCTTCTACAGGCCTCTCAGTTCACCTTTCGAGAGGTAGGAGGCCTCTGCCATCTTGAACTTCTCCATGCTTAAAGCCACAGCAATTTATCCTAATCTGCCCTTGGCCTGCACCGCCCATCTGAGCTCACTCTTTACAATTTCATTTGCGCAGAGAAGTGATACCTTTCGGACCACTAAGGACCAAACTTTATCCAAGAATCGCAGGGTTGATTTGTAGGCCAGGAAATTCCAAGCCTGCAGATAGATCCCCTTCCTTTCTTATTGCCGGGCCCATCGCACTTTTTGGTAAACCTAACAATTTTTTCAGACATTCACCCTCATACTTCTTCCTACCTGCCTCTGTGCTTAGGGTCAGTAACTGTGCCTCATATAGGCATTGAGAGGGATCATTGTGCTTTAGGCTGTTAGAAGCAGAGTCCAAGATAGTCTCCAAAAGTGTTCTTAAAATGCACAGGTCCTTCTATCGTTGAAGCTGTATGCATCTCCACAGTTTCTTTATGTAGGGCCCAGTTCCATTTTTTTTGTGAACATCTGTCCTAAATATTTTTATGAGGTTCCCACCTCCGGCATCCTATATCCCAATAACCACTTATACGATTTTACGTTTTTTCTCAAAGGAGATTATTTTTGTTTTTTCCAGGTTAAGCTTGAGTATGTTGACCTTACAACAGATATTCTCACAATAGATATTAAATAGGTGCACTTTGCTCTGTAGGCTGCTAGAGTCAGGTCTAAAATGGCCAGGTAGTCTGCCTGAAGAGCATAATTGTGTCTACCCCCAATTTTCGGCAAAAACGATTTGGTGGTAGCAAGGGCTCTGGGGAGATCATCGAGAAACAAGACAACAACATAGGGGCCTGAACGCAGCACTGCCTCTGCCCATGTTCTAGGGGAATTCTTTTCTATAAGGCCCCATTTAAGTCACGCTCAACTTGGGCCCAATTCTCTGAATGTAGTTCCTGAAGTGTTGCTAGTGCGTTAGTGTTGCAGCTTCTCCCACTGAATACTACGATCCACGAGGTGAACGGCTCAGCTGAAGTCGAAGAAACAGATTCCCGTTCGTTTTCATAGTTTGTTGCCCGAGAGCCGACAAGCTGAAGCAGTGATCACTGTTGAATGCGCTTGCTTGATGACTCCTTGTTCCCCTGGGACAATGTTGTTGCACTCTTCCTGCAAAAAAACAATCCCGAGAGGCGTCTTCCTCTTTCCACGTGTGTTGCAGAACGCCACAGAGTGCAGCAGACACGGAAAGTGGAAAAAATTAGGAGAAATACACATCTTTCTCCTTGTTACGCCTCCCCTGGGGAGGCATAAGGTTTTGCCGCTGCCCCAGGTTTACGTCATTAAGTAAATCTGGGAATGTGTCAAAACCCAGCGCCTTGAGACCCTCACGGGTGAGTAGCCATGCTTTACAAAAATTGATTGATTGATTGAACCCACGGATGCTGTGTGGGAACACCCACGCAACGCCTATGTAAGACCCCCTGGCGCAGAGACGTGCGCTGCCTTACTCCATATCTATGAGACCGTTCAAAGCCAAGCAAAGTGCCGCTGCGTGGCCTCATAGACAGAGTGAGAGGTTGGCACCACCGGTGTCAGAAGAATGGGCGCTCGGGCGGCGCACGCCTCTCATAAATAAGCCAATGGTGTTCATGTTTCACGCAACATCCACAAAAGAAGTTCCTTTTAGATCAAAACGCAGTGGGGCGTCGCTGAGATTATTTGCAGGAACACGAGCTGCTGCTGTGTCACAGTTTTGAAACCACAGGTCACTGTCCCTAAATGTTAGATGTTCACAATTCGGAGGAGTGAGCCTGCGACTTGTCAGTGGCCAAAGATGGCGTGGAAGAGCTGAAACTGGATCATAAGTTCAAAGCTGTTCGGAACAGGGCCCCCCAAAGTCTTAAGATGCCCCTGCGGGAAGGAATGGCACCAGTGACTCCAGGGGGGGTTAGGACCTCGTGGACAGAGTGCAGGGGTCGCCTCAGTACTTGAAGCAGGCTGTGGCCCCCCGCAGACACAGTGCGGGGGTCAGCCCAGCTGGGCAGTGCCCACTCTGCCCACGGAGAAGGGAGTCACGCATGGAGGGTGAGGCCAGTATCTGATAACTAGGAGGCAGGATGTGGCCAACGGCCAGAGATGCCGACCTTGGACACGAGGAACCGGGCTCGAGTCTCGGCGTCGCCTCGACACCGTGTGATTCTGTGCAGCTCACATCATGTCCCTGTGCCTAGCAACACATAAACGAATGTGTCCTTCTCTAATGCAACTAGTGCTCGTGTAAAGCGCTCCAACACCCTCTGGTCGAGCCCGCGCCGTACAAGAAACTGCAACAAAAAATGTCCTAGGTGCCTTGAAGACCGTGCCAGACAACTCCGCATACAATCTTCGCACAAACCCGTCCGTGTTATTTCACAATCTGAACCAAGACGCGGATTGCGCGCTCAGAGGACAGGGTGTTCGGGTCTGTGTGCACTAATGAGGACCCTCAAGCGCCTCTCAGACCGAGAGTGCGCCCTGAAGGTGTCAACGAGGCGCATGTGAAAAGGCACCCCCGTGCACCCCTCTCCAGTGGGGGAAGCGCTGCCCTCGCTGTTATGGAAACAAGGCCGCCGACGCGTCTATTTACAGCCGCTTATCACATTATCTTTAGAGAATCTCCCCCCCCCCCCCCCCCCAAGACATTGAGAACATAACGAGAAGCCGGCATTTCTACTTTCCACATTCGCCTATAATTAGGTTGTGAGATGGATCGTGCACTCGGGTGAAGAAATGAGTCTGAACACTCAGTCAATAACAGTCTGTTGGGTGCAATAACCGCTGCTGTCAGTCAGCGGAATTCAGCAGTAAAATGTCCCTTTTTGCTGCTGTGGTGAAAGTGGGCAACATGCGCAGAAACATTCTGGAAGGTTATCACACCCTCCAGGTTCACAAACGCACAGCCGGGGTCTGGGCACGTCTGCTGAAGCCTCTGCCCCTCAGTGTGGCAGAAATGTGCCCCCTCCCACCCGGGTGATAGAAATCTGCCACATTTTAGGTGTATCTCCTTGGTCGAGGAGGTTTGTGTCTCTTCCCTGAAAAAAATTCTGGTGGAAAAAACACCAATGCATCTGTGGATGATGGCATTGTAGCCCCAAACCCTGGACACTGGTAAAATATCCCCAAAATGGAGCTATGATGCCAGCACCCACACGTCGGGTCTCCCCAGCATGCTGCGGGGTGTTTCCCAACTTGCCGTGGACTCCAACCTAAGGCTGTGGTTAAATCCAGTTCTACTTCCATGGTGTCTTCAGCCATGGTGACTCCAGGGTGTCGCTGCACCCCGACGCACCCAATGGCGCTCACGGAGCGGTGGCTGAACGCAGGACCTCCGCCATAGAGGCAACTTCAAATATGGAGGTGAGAGTTACAGATACTATCCAAAAAGGAGCGCATCCCATCCAGAGTTACAGGTACTATTAAAACAGGAACGCATCCCATCTAGAGTTACAGATACTATCCAAAAAGGAATGCATCCGATGCAGAGTTACAGATACTATCCAAAAAGGAGCACATCCCATCCAGAGTTACAGATACTATCCAAGAAGTAACGCATCCCATCCAGAGTTACAGATACTATCCAAGAAGTAACGCATCCCATCTAGAGTTACAGATTCTATGCAAAAAAGAACGCATCCCATTCAGAGTTACAGATACTATCCAAAAAAGAACGCATCTGATCCAGAGTTACAGGTATTATCTAAAAAGGAATGCATCCCATCCAGAGTTAAAGATACTATCCAAAAAGGAACGCATCCCATCCAGAGTTACAGATACTATCCAAAAAAGGAACGCACCCAATCCAGAGTTACAGATACTATCCAAAAAAGGAACGCATCCCATCTAGAGTTACAGATACTATCCAAAAAGGAACGCATTCCATCCAGAGTTACAGATACTACCCAAAAAGGAATG
Organism: Pleurodeles waltl; assembly: GCF_031143425.1. Classification (NCBI taxonomy): domain Eukaryota; kingdom Metazoa; phylum Chordata; class Amphibia; order Caudata; family Salamandridae; genus Pleurodeles; species Pleurodeles waltl. The sequence goes on along the minus strand of NC_090448.1, from coordinate 7,593,605 downwards.
CATCCGATCCAGAGTTACAGATACTATCCAAGAATAAATGCATCCAATCCAGAGATGCAGGTACTATCCAAAGAGGAACGCATCCCATCCAGAGTTAAAGATACTATCCAACAAGCATTTACAATGCATCGGGTCTCGCGTTTGCTCATGTTAGAGCTGATCGCGTTGTAAACTCCTAACCCGACTTTTCACCTATTGGGCAAAAGTGCATTTATGTACGTAACCCGAAAAAGTGAAATCAAGTTCGTAAAGCGCTCGACTTCTGCCAAGCAAGATCAGGCTCGTAAATTAGAGAAAAAAAAGTCCACGAGCCCGATGGAAAACAGCGAGCCTCGCATGTTTTCTGTACCTGGTCGCTGCGCTGGAGGAGGGCTAGCCACCGGAAAAGGCATGCCATATGCGTGTCTTCGACTAATGAAAGCAAGCGGATTTTATTAGGGAAGCCCACCAACCAATAAAAAAACACTGATGTGAAGTTGACAGGGCTCCGAGCCCTTTTATAAATACAAAAGAGTCTCCCTGCGAAACGCATGCACAAGCGCATGCAACGCAGGCTCGACCCTAAAAAGGAACACATCCCATCCAGAGTTACAGATACTATCCAAAAAGGAACGCATCCCATCCAGAGTTACAGATACTATCCAAAAAGGAACGCATCCCATCCTGAGTTACAGATGCTATCTAAAATAGAAATTAATCCCATCAAGAGTTACAGATGCTATCCAAAAAGGAACGCATCCCATCCAGAGTTACAGATTCTATCAAAAAAAGAACGCATCCCATCCAGAGTTACAGATACTATCTGAAAAGGAAGGCATCCCATCTGTCGTAGTTTGGACTCTTGCTCTAGGCAAGACTGCTGGTTCGAGGATGACAGTACTTTTGTTTGTAGGTGACTATGCCTACCCTACAACAAGTCGCAACTGTTGTCCCAACCTTACCGGCTCACTAGCAGCACCTCGCCAGAAACACAATAGTAAAAGGTGATTTGTGGCAGCCTTTACGCATGGACTCGAGAGTAAGACATCTCAGGGAGTGTCGTGGTTAAACGGAGATTACCCCTTTCTCACAGATACATCATGTCTCATACAAACACAGGCAATGTCAAGGATGCAGTAAAGTTTCAATAGTTTTTATTTAACACAACTGCAATTTACGATATGTTGCATGGGCTGCAATAATTAGGATAATGAATAGTGCAAGAAACAGAATTGTGAAGACAAGAGTCATTCTTACAAAGACCTCCACCATCTTGCGATGCATGTAAAAGACATACTCAGTGTAATTTGCCCTAATACGATAGGCCTGACCTCCTAACTGAAGGACAGCTGGGTTTGTTAAACCTAATCTGCCAATGCCATGTCCATGAGAGGAGCCCCCAATCCTCGTTACCTTGGAATGAGGTCTCTATCTCAGACTCCACAGGGACACGAAGACTGGGTCAGCGTCAAGATGACTGCAGCATCGGTATCAGCGATGGCATCTGGTCGGAATCCCTCTGATTATCTGTCTAAAGTGCAATGTATGTATACAGATCTACCAGGACCCCTGACGTAGGTGTGTTCCCAAATAGATAACAGACATGCTTGGGACGACAATTAATATAAACAAAACCTCAAAAGTATAGAGAGGGAAAACCCCTAAGTGTGAACACCTACTGTTTGTTTGTCTTTGTTGCTTGATATTGAAGCCTTAGCGCGGTGACACTGATAATGCAAAGCATAACAAGTGGCCTAATTATAAACAAGGCAGCCATCTTAGATGAATTAAATAATAAAATGTGCTAAGACAGAGCAAGCTAAGTAGGTTAAAAATCACTAGGTGACGGGGGCACGAGTCTGCAAGCCAAAGGCTAAGCTAACTCCTGTAATCCCATTAAAACAAACTAGGATTCACTACACCCTCCCCATTGCCGTAACAGGTATGACGAAGGTACAGGAATGCAAAAACTAAAAGCATAAAAACTAGCAAAAAAATTATTTAAAATGTGTTAACATAATAAAAACACTTCAGCTAAAATACATACAGATATGTTAATGTCAACCATGACAAGCACAGCGTGCCAAAGCAAGTTAATTTAAATGCATAATTCTAATCGGGAATGGCAAGCCAATTCATCAAATTATTTGCTGTACGCGTGATCTCGAAGAGTGTCATCAAAGTCACCAACCAAGGACCTCAAAAATGAGTCAACATCATCTGATGTTAAATAGAGGGCTGGGCGGACAAACGGATCCACAGTGCAGTAGTGTTCAGTAGTTTCTAGTGGACGGTCATCCGTTGCAGTGCCGTCGTCCATGGTAGACCTTAAAATGGAAGGCTCATAGGTGGCCTTGCGGAGCAACCTCAGTCTCAAGGGGAATGACGGTGTATGAACCCTCATTGGGGACATCAGCAGTTCGTGGTCCACAGGAGATGTCGTGCAACAGCAAGACTAGAGGGAGATGTTCAAAGAGGCACCATATGCAGGGGAAAACTGGTTGTACGCACCAGAGAAGGGGCCGAAATGACAACGACCAGTCATGCTCCAGTTCCACAAGCAAGGGTGCACCAAAGATCTGAACCATGTGTTCACGGCACAGCGGAGTTGGTGGGAGCGGCTCCATTGCTCTGCGTAACTGGAAAGAAACAACCACTGCGAATCAGAAGAAATAGCAGTAGTAGTCCGCCAATCAAAGCCAAAATAATTGTAAAGCCACCAACCACACTTGAAAAGAGCGAATGCATGGCCGACGGGATGACTCCGAAGACAGTCTGGAAGATGGACACGAAACCAGACCCGACAGCCTTAAAGAAATGGACAATCCCAGTAGTGCTCAAAGCATTGAATATACTGGATACCAGTTCTCCAAAGTGCTTGGGGAAGTTGGTATTTAATAGGGATTGTATCTCGGCTGATGATCCCGCAATCTGGAGAGCATGCGTCTCTTTTGCGGATGTCAAAGCGGCCTGTTTTTGAAACAATAGCGCCTTTAGCCTGCTCAGCTTGTCATAGTTCACATTAATAGTGTCTATGTGGGGCCACATGTCAGATACTTTTATCTCTCGTGTGGGCGGGAATAAGACATGTCCATATCACGTAACGACCTTCGAGATTGCATAGGCAATTCCTGGTCGCATGCCGCAACAGCTTTGATCGTTCAGTACCACATAACTTCCATTGGAAAGTACATGAAATACCGGGCGAATCAAAGGGATGGGAGTACCCCTCAACAAGCAGGCTAAATTCGCGACCCCCACATTGCAAAGACCGTGAAGAGACACCTGCTTGCATATCATCAAATGACGAACAGCAGTCTCACATTCACTTCCGCTAAGAAAGACCTCTGTTTCGCCATTCAGACATCTGTAGTCAAAGGGCAACTCCCACTCTTCCTTAATATAGCTATCTCCTAGTTGCTCGTACCTTCCCACCGCAAGATGTTTCAGGCAGCTTGAGAAACGAAAGGTCGAAATGGGTAAATTAATTATGCTGTGTAAGAGCCAGATAGTTGAAGGACTCTCTGCTACCGTGAAGGGCAACTTATCTAATTTTTCTACGTGAAGCAGGGTGAAACAAGCCTCCCTTTTAGCCATTGTCTCTTGTTCCCTGGAAAAATTAAAAGCAGTGAATAGTTGACGCCCATTAATGTACTTCCATGGAATGTGGCCACTTTTCAGTGTCTGTAATGTCCAACCCAGCTGCATGATGGAACGTAGCTGTGTTTGTCCATGATATAACCGGGACAAGTCTGTCTGAGTGATATCAATAGCAGACAACACTATATTTGATAGTGAATAAATCCTGTTGGACAGAGTATTCATGCCATTATCAACAACTGCTAAAGCCTTCTCTAAGTTCTCCTTATCCAATTGCCTTAAATGCACAGCAGCCTCAATCTGTGAAAGTTTCCAGATTTCATTGTACATAGCATATAGGAACCTTTTTGAGCGCTGTTTTCTAGGACCCAGTAGAAAATCCTGCAAGTCTACATCTTCAGAAAGAGTGTTCAGATGTTTCTTAACTGCGGCTAACGTGTTAGTCTGTACCCATTGCTGGCACAGTTTACTCACACTGTGTGTCGTAACTATACCTGTATGTTGACCCGATACAAAGCGAGGGTCTGGCCGGTTAATTGAAAAAAACCCTGAAGAGTTCAAGAAACGCGCTTGACACTCATTAGTGTCAGTGGGCCAAATTAACCACCCGCCAGGACTGGAAAGTGAAGAATTATAGGTACCAGCCTTAACCATTGCATCTAGCCTTTCCTCTGTGATATTAAGGAAGTGTTGCCAATCTTTAAACCTTGCCGGAGTGGGGATACTGGGCGTGTTCAGATCCCTAATTTTTGCTAACCCCAGACAGGATGTCTGCTGAATAGTGTAATTTAAAAAAATAATTTGCACAGGAATCAGGCATGCTCGAAATAAAGCTTCCCTACCCTGTACCTGCCAATCTTGTGTTCCCCATACACTTTTCAAGTCAATAGTGCTCTTCCAGTATTCCTAACCTTCAACTGCGAGCCGGGAAAGAAAGGGATCTGAATAAATCAGTTTTGTGTCAGTTAGCAAAATTTTCCTAATTTGTCCTGGAGGTATTTTAAAATAATACTGCTTTTTTGTGTCATGCCCAGAAAAATATGTACATTTATCCCTATAGTATTTTGGGCTCCCCACCGGTGGTGTAGAACAGTGTTCCCACTGTGTGTAGTTCAATACTGGCCTGTATCTAGTGGCACGGTGTAGGTAGTAATGTCCCCAATTGTTGTAGTAGAACATTTCCCGATAATTCATTGTATGTTCATATACATCATCACTTTCAAAAGCGGAATAGTCCTTCATTTCAGTTAGCCTGCAATCAACTGTTTGGACATCCCAATCATCAGAGACAACATCAGGTGTAATTGCACCTTTCATAGATATTTTGAATACGTGTGGTATTTGAATAATCTCTGTAGGCCCGTATATATCAAAGGGAACTTTGTCCCACACAATCCCATCAGAAATCGGTATTGCTGTAACATTTACAGGGGACAAGTCTCTTCGGACCTTATGTGAGGAATGATATGGAGTTAAAACTTCATCAACAAGCTCAACAGAGGAGCGATCAGGAATATAGTGACCATTTATGAGCAAAAAGAAAGCAGTCACAAAACCAACCCATAAAAATAATGCTGAGAATGTCAGACAGAACCAGAAATAGTTCCACAGGTATATTAAATAGTTCTTTTTAAGCTATTGATACAGCTTACTTCTTGTTGAAACATTGCCAATCACAGTAGTGGATGAGTTTGAAGAAAAGCCATCAATGTCACTGAAATAGCCAGAGGTAGTCTCTGCAAACACAGGAGCCGATGCATTATCTGTACTTTGGTCCACTTCACATTGCAGCTCTTGGTAGACAGTGTCAACAGTCTGTGAGGTGTTTGTGTAAAAAACAGCCAAATCTTGGACAGGAGTGGTCATCAAAGTGGTGACTGGAGCTAGCAAGAGTTCCTTTTCCGCCCTCCCCATGGTCGAGGAGGCATTTGGAACAGCGCTGGACATTGTTGCATAGTCCGTTATAGTGTTGTTCATCCTACTATGTAGATGTATGTCCTGTTGGGTAGTGAGAGGGGATCGGGAACCACCCAAGGGACCTCTTGGTCTACTGTGAAGGATCGGCCACATGGTGTAGTTTGATGTCATCAATAGAAATAAATCTGTTTGTTCGAGAGCCAGACAGTGGTGGTGAGATGACAGTCCTGGTACCTTGAATTCCCAAGACCGGTACAGGTGCTCTGTATGATGGACCGAATTCCTTCTTCACAGTGATCTTCTCACAAACCAGATCCCCAACTTTCGGAATCCAGCCAGTCGAAGTTTTCGCTAAATCCCTTATTCCTAAGGTGGCAGCACTGGTAGATGACTTATCATCACGAAATTGCTGAAGCTCCTGTAAGACAGTGAGATGTTCATTTATGTCAAATGCTGTTTCTGCTGCCACCGTACCAGAGGCATCAAGATCTGAGACATACATAGGTATCCCAAAGAGAACCTCATAAGGAGTGCGTCCCCCCAAGGACCGTCTTGGCAGATTATTCAGTGCTCTCTGGACCCCATATAGGTGATGTAACCAACTGTGGCCTGAACCTAATACTCGAGCTGTTAAGGACTGCTTTAGATCATGATTCCGCCTCTCCATGACCGAATTTCCCTCGGGATGGTATGGTGAGGAGTAATGGAGTTCAACACCCATCGTCCCCATGGTGTCCCTGAATGCCTTAGAGGCAAATACAGGGCCCTGGTACGAATGGAATGCTGCAACCGTATATGTACCGATAAAGATCAGCAAGTCTTTTATAACAGTCCGAGCGCCAGCTGACTGCTGTGGCCATACCCACAGGAATCTAGAACAAGAATCTACAGCGACTAAAATGTATTTGTATGCACCATCAGGCTGTAAGGGACCACAATGGTCCAGGTACACACACTGTAGTGGCCTGTTGGACACTAAGAGGGATGTCTGCGGTGGGCGTTTGATATTAGAGCCCTTTATCTGCTGGCAAATGTCACAGCAAAGGACATATTTCTTTGTCCGTCTGCATAGACCAGTCCACCAGAAGCATTTCTGTAAGAGTGTTATCATGGCTGATATACCAGCATGCGCAGAAGCGACACCCTTGTACGCTGCTTTTACTAGATCTAATCTCTGGTCTTCGTTGGGGATCACTCGATCTCCAACCCCAGGAATTGTTGCATAGGAAACATTCTGTGCACTGATATGGTAAGTATAGTTTGTAGGGTATTCCTTTGGAAGGGGCTTGCCTGCAGCCAAAGCTTTCACGGCAGTCAGTATTTCATTATCCAATCTCGTCTGTGAACGAGTCACTGCAGCCACAGAAGCCGTAGCTACTGCTGCCTTGGCCACTTCATCAGCCAATCTATTACCAGTAACGTGTACTCCTACACGTTGGTGGCCCAATGATGTACTACATGGACACACAGTAGCTTATCCTTAAGATCAGCCACCCTCCCCCACAATATTTTGTGTTTAATGGTGTTCCCTTTCGAATCTCTAAACCCGTTCAGCTTCCAATGATTGAGATAGTCATTGTATGATTGAATGCAGTAATATGAGTCACAGACTATTAAAGTCAGGCATCCTGGCTCAGTATGTTCGAGCGCTAGTATAAGAGCTTTACGTTCAGCCAACTGGGCCGTGCAGTCCCCAAGGGTCTGCGTGTAGGTATTGTGAGGGTGGAAGACTCCATCTTCCATCACTCCGCTCATGGCTGCGTAAGCTGCCGAGTATTGATGTTTAGTACCTACAGCCGGTTGTGCTGAACCGTCAGTGTATATGACAGTATGGTAGTTGTCTAGTGGCAAGATATTTAGAGGAGCGGGGTACTCTTGTTCGTACTGGAGAAACTCTTGTGTCTGAAGTTTTGGATCAAAAATGTAATCGACATCAGTGGCGGTCAGAGACGTTGCCCATTGAACCCAATGTGGATGTAATGCTTTAGCGTTGGAAACGCTTGCTTTGCTGACAGCCTCTAAGGCCGGCTCCTGGGAGACAACAATGATACGTTTCCCCTGGGCAAGTGGCCTCTCTTTTCTGACGGCCATCTGAACTGCCGACAGAATCTTTTCTGTAGGTGCAAAACGCTGTTCTGCATTAGAAGATACATGTGATTTATATGCTATGGGTACTGTGTCACCTTCATTGAAGGTGACATAAGTAAATCCAATGGCACCAGAAATTATTCTGATGACAAATTTTGTTTTATTGTCATGTGTGTGTAAATATTTAGCTTTTAGCATGTCCTGTTGCATTTCCCTAAGGATGTGCGTGTGTTCAACTGTCCAGTGTCTGCTAGAAAAATTAGGCTGAACCAAGTCACAGAGTGGCTTGTTAAGTTTTGCATAATCTGTAATGTATGTTCTGCCAAAATTAAAGAAACCTAGTAATGACTGCAGTTTCTTTAGGGTGTTAGGAGGGTGCAGTTGAGTACACTTCTCTAGAAAGTGCAGGGCCAGGCTCTTTCCCTCGTTTGATAGCTCATATCCCAGGAACAGTACACTGAGAAAGGCTATTTTACTTTTTTTAAAGTTGAATTTGTAACCGAGCTCTGCAAATCCCAAAATAATCCGATCAACCCTTTCAAGATGAATGTCCAGGTCGTCATCTGTGAGATATATGTCATCCACGTAGGATAACGCCTTGGAATCAATATCATGTAATACTGATGTCACACGGGCTGAAAATAGCCCCGGGCTGTTCTTATTGCCTTGAGGTAAATGACAAAAACGTTTCTGAGAGCCAAATGAGAATGCACTCAGGTCCCGACTTTCGTGTGCTAAGTTCTGGCAGGAAAAGCCATTAGATATGTCTAATGTTGTTTTATATTTTTTATGCGCTATATTGTTTATGAGTGCTGTGCTATGTGAGTTTTGTACAGCATGTGTGCGTGTATGACTATTTAAATGTCTGTAATCAATGACTATTCTATATGAATGGTCTGGCTTTACAACGGGAAATAACGGATTATTCATTGCAGATGTACAGGGCTCAATTACTCCCTGGTACTCAAGCTGGGTGAGAATTTCCCTCACCGGAGCTTTCCCTTCATGTTTGACAGGATATTGTGGCTGCGGTTGGGGTGTAGACCTAACGGGAATAACATGACAAGGAGACTCCTTGTCCCAACCTACATGATTGTGGTGTAATGCAGGTGCCTGCGCTAAAGCTCATTTAGCAGCACAGGCTTCTTTTACTGCTTCCGGAACAAGATTGGAGAAAGAAGGCAAAATGACATCTTCCCCATGTGGGAGCTTACGGACGTGTTCAGGTGGTCAGTCTCTTTCGGCCAATAGGATACCACTAGTAAGTTCATCCCAAAAAATTACACTAATGGTGCGCTCCACGTCTCCCTCTATCTGAATTTTTAGATCGTAAACTCTGTCGGGTGGGAGAACGCAGCCGTACGCAGTTTCAACTGCGATAAAATCGCTAGTTGCTGTTGCATCCAAATGAGCTTTCAGACTCTGGTGACATATCGTGACCTCTGCTGTGCTGTCTAACAGAGTCACTGCCCACGTCTTGTTCCTCAACAGTGCTCTCAAGTATACTGGCATTTTTAGCTGTCACTGCTGCCACCTTTTTCTTTTTAAACTGTGGCTTTTGCTGAGGAGTCTTTTCTTCTTTTTTAATGGTAGACTGCTGCAAGTCTTTCTTTTGTTTCACGTAGTCAGGACGTCGATCAGGACGGCCCCCTCTCTGGCTACATCTATCTGGTGCGTCCTGCATGGAACGAGAGGGACATGAATCAGTATATCTGTCTGGAGTTTTAATGTTCTCCTTATTTCTGAGATTGTATCTCCTTTCGGAGTTCTCCGAGTGTGGAGAATCAGCTCTCTTATTTCTTCTATCTTTGAAATCTTTTTTGTTTGTCCCAGCACTTCTTAGGGCCCTCTTGTGCTTGCTTTGTACCCTCCTTATGGGTGGTACCTTGTAACTCCAATTTCTTTGGCTTGGCTCCCAAACTATCCCGCCCTATACTGGTATAGGTGTCAGAAATGATTTTCGGTAGCTGTCTCTCTTGTTCCTGGTGTGGAGTTTACTGGAGACGCTGGAATATTGCCAGTGCTACTGCTTCCCCTTTAATGTTACTGAGTATTATTGAGGAAACCGCATCAAAATTACGCTTTAATTTTATCCCCAAATCCAAGGCTGGTGCAGCACTGTGCTCATTCTGGATTTGTTTTAACACCTCCGGTAAATTGGCAAGTGTCGGGGTACCATGTGTGGTAGTGTATGTAGCAGCGAAGACTGTACCCCATGTGGCTCAGTCATCCACCGAGGGAACCATCCCAAAGGGAAAGCACATAGGGGGTCATTATGACCCTGGCGGAAGGCGGAGAAGCGGCGGTAAGACCGCCAACAGGCTGGCGGACTTTTTTTTTGTATTATGACCATGGCGGTATCCGCCATGGTCACCCGCTGGTTCTCCGTTCCGCCCACCAGAGCGGATACGACCGCCGGGGGCGTCACTATACCGCCGGCGGTATTTTGACCCGGCTGACCACCATGGATTTCATGCGGTTTGAAACCGCCATGAAATCCATGGCAGTAAGCACTAACACTGATAGTGGTCTCCCCCACCCCCCACCCGCTTCCCGACTCCCTCCCCTATACCCCCCACCTCCCCTGCCACCCCCCAAAGGTGGCAGGACCCCCCTCCCCACCCCGACCCCCAACCTAACATCACTCATACACACACGACACGCACGCAGGCACCACCAACACACATACATGCACACATACCGACATACATGCCAACATCCACACGCACACCAACATTCAAACATACACGCACACATCCATACAGACATACCTACAGACATACACACACTCATTCCAAAACACACAACACACCCGCAAGCATACACGCACTCACACACACCCTCTACATACACACACCCCCATGCACGCACACAACACCCCCCACACCCCTCCCCTCACGGACGATCGACTTACCTGGTCCGACGATCCTCCGGGAGGGGACGGGAGCCATGGGGGCTGCTCTACCGACACCACACCGCAAACAGAACACCGCCACGCCGAATCACAGGACGTGATTCGCTGGGCGGTGTTCTGTTGGCGTGGCGGTGGAGCAACCTCCACTTCCCCGCCGCCCACCAGTATGGCTGTTGGCGGCTTTCCGTCCTTAAAAGGACGGAGAGCTGCCAACGGTCATAATAGGCCGAGCGGCAAACCGCCACCACTTGCGGTCTTCTGCACGGCGGTCCCTCAGCGGTCTTGGAAAAAGACCACTGAGGTTAAAATGACCCCCATAGTGAGCAGTCTGTGTTTTTTCTGTGGTCCCGTATGGGGAAACACAGCTTCCAGCTGATTCGTTTTCTAGGCAATCCAGAACTGTATTTTTTCCCGTTCTGTGGGTACTTTACCCATGATAGTATGCACTGTTTGTGGATTCATCCCAGTAGCCAATTGGTAACACCCAGGTGCTGGCGGTGCTGGACGCGCTGGTGTGGTGTTCAAAGTTCGCTTTACGAACTGAACTAATCTTCTATATAATGTCACTAATTCATTATATAAATCTCACAGATCTACTATTGTCATATTTTGTATGTCTGGGTGAGGTGTGTATGTGGCAAACATGGGCCACGTTGGTCCGTCATTACTTAAGGGACCTAGCCTCACTCTTTGTAGTACATGTGGTAGGGCGCCTTCAAACCAGTTCTGTTGCTCTTGGTATGTGAGCAATATTTCATGATACTGGTATGCTCGGTACCGTTGAGGTATGTTCGCAATTTCATATCTGTGGAATGTATGTGTTCTCTGGTCCACCTCAGGAAAGGTGACCCAACAATAAAATGTTTCTGTTTGGTATGCTTCATTAGCTTCTATTATAAGAGTAACATCCCCACCCTCATCTGTAAGACCATGCACTAATAAGTGTTGTGTTAGTGCTTGCTAAGCATTTTCAGGAATGTCAATGGCGTTAGCCATATTTGTTTAGAAAAACGGAACACCAAAATGGGGAGTAAAGTCTTTTTATGAGTTCAAGCTTGAACAACCTACAGCTTAATTAGGTGTTACCTTTTCAGCTGAGGAGGATTTTCCAAAAGACCACGGACGTCTCTGTATAATGGTACTTAGCATACCTGTTGTCTGTGAGACAGTGATAGTCGGGGTATCCGTAAATTAGTGCCTAAACACCATCGTTGGTGGCGCCATGTCGTAGTTTGGACTCTTGCTCTAGGCAAGGCTGCTGGTTAAAGGATGACAGTACTTTTGCTTGTAGGCGACTATGCCTATCCTACAACAAGTGGCAACTTTTGTCCCAAACTTACCGGCTCACTAGCAGCACCTCACCAGAAACACAATAGCAAAAGGTGATTTGTGGCAGCCTTTACGCATGGATTTGAGAATAAAACATCTCAGGGAGTGTTGTGGTTAAACGGAGATTACCCCTTTCTCACAGAAACATCATGTCTCATACAAACACAGGCAATGACAAGGATGCAGTAAAGTTTCAATAGTTTTTATTTAACAAAACTGCAATTTACGATATGTTGCATGGGCCGCAATGATTAGGATAATGAATAGTGCAAGAAACAGAATTGTGAAGACGAGAGTCATTATTACAAAGACTCCCGCCATCCTGCAATGCATGTAAAAGACATACGAGGTGTAATATGCCCTAATACCCTAATGTGGAAGGCCTAACCTCCTAACTGAAGGAGAGCTGGGTTTGTTAAACCTAATCTGCCAATGCCATGTCCATGACAGGAGCCCCCAATTCTCATTACCTTGGAATGAGGTCTCTATCTCAGACTCCGCAAGGACACGAAGACTGGGTCAGTGTCAAGGCGACTACAGCATCGGTATCAGCGATGGTGGCGATGCCCTCTGGTCGGAATCCCTCTGATTATCTGTCTAAAGTGCAATGTATGTATACAGATCTACCAGGACCCCTGACGTAGGTGTGTTCCCAAATAGATAACAGACATGCTTGGGACGACAATTAATATAAACAAAACCTCAAAAGTATAGAGAGGGAAAACCCCTAAGTGTGAACACCTACTGTTTGTTTGTCTTTGTTGCTTGATATTGAAGCCTTAGCGCGGTGACACTGATAATGCAAAGCATAACAAGTGGCCTAACTCTAAACAAGGCAGCCATCTTAGATGAATTAAATAATTAAATGTGCTAAGACAGAGCAAGCTAAGTAGGTTAAAATTCACTAGGTGACGGGGGCACGAGTCTGCAAGCCAAAGGCTAAAATAACTCCTGTAATCCCATTAAAACAAACTAGGATTCACTACACAGCCAGAGTTACATATACTATCCAAAAAGAAATGCATCCCATCCAGCGTTAAAGATACTAACCAAAAAGGAACACATCCTATCCAGGGTTACAGATACTATCCAAAAAGGAAGGCATTTGTTCCAGAGTTAGAGATACTATCCAAAAAGGAACACATCCCATCCAGAGTTACAGATACTATCCAAAAAGGAAGGCATTTGTTCCAGAGTTAGAGATACTATCCAAAAAGGAACACATCCCATCCAGAGTTACAGATATTATCCAAAAAGGAACGCATCCCATTCAGAGATACAGATACTATCCAAAAAGGAACACATCCCATCCAGAGTTACAGATACTATCCAAAAAGGAACGCATCCCATCCAGAGTTACAGATACTATCCAAAAAGCAATGCATCCAATGCAGAGTTACAGATACTATCCAAAAAGGAACACATCCCTTACAGAGTTACAGATACTATCCAAAAAGAAACGTATCTGATCCAGATTCACAGATACTATCCAAAAAGGAACGCATCCCATCCAGGGTTACAGATACTATCCAAAAAGGAACGCATCCCACCCAGAGTTACAGATATTATCCAAAAAGAAACGCATCCCATCCTTAGTTACAGATACTATCCAAAAAGGAACACATCCCATCCAGTTACAGATACTATCCAAATAGAAACGCATCCCATCCAGGGTTACAGATACTATCCAAAAAGGAACGCATCCATTCAAGCGTTACAGATACTATCCAGAAAGGAACGCATCCCATTTAGAGTTACAGATACTATCCAAAAAAGAACGCATCCAATCCAGAGTTACAGATACTATCCAAAAGGAACGCATCCGATGCAGAGTTACAGGTTCTATCCAAAAAGGAACACACCCCATCCAGAGTTACAGATACTATCCAAAAAGGAACGCATCACATCCAGAGTTACAGATACATCCAAAAAGAAACGCATCCCATCCAGGGTTACAGATACTGTCCAAAAAGGAATGCATCCAATGCAGAGTTACTGATACTATCCAAAAAGGAACGCATCCCATCCAGAGTTACAGATACTATCCAAAAAGAAACACATCTGATCCAGATTTACAGATTCTATCCAAAATGGAACGCATCCCATCCAGAGTTACAGATACTATCCAAAAAGAAACGCATCCCATCCAGAGTTGCAGATACTATCCAAAAAGGAACGCATCCCATCCAGAGTTACAGATACTATCCAAAGAGGAACGCATCCCATCCTTAGTTACAGATACTATCCAAAAAGGAATGCATCCCATCCAGAGTCACAGATACTATCCAAAGAGGAACGCATCACATCCAGAGTTACAGATACTATCCAAAAGGGAACGCATCCCATCCAGAGTTACAGATACTATCCAAAGAGGAACGCATCCCATCCTTAGTTACAGATACTATCCAAAAAGGAATGCATCCCATCCAGAGTCACAGATACTATCCAAAGAGGAACGCATCACATCCAGAGTTACAGATACTATCCAAAAGGGAACGCATCCCATCCAGAGTCACAGAAACCCCTCAAAGAAGAAAACAGCTCATTCCGAGTTCCACAGGTGAACAAAGTTAAGTTACAGATCCCACCTAATGCCTTAAATTTCTCAACAAAAGAGTGACGAGCCACCCAAATAAATACTCTCTGAACCCACAGACCTACACAATGCACCATGTAAAGAGTTACCTATCCGACCCACAGGATGCCTTCCCGGGTGACAGTGCGCGCTCCAAATCTGCGTAACTTAACACAGCAGAGTTACACAAAGTAGAGTTAGCCGTCCCTGTGAAAGAGTCACATCAGGCCAGTGGTTGTGTCGGGGGCACATGACCAGGCTATGGCAGCGCGTTCAGAGGGAGGTCTGGGGCTCCAGGCCTCCAGCAGGGGTTAGTAAAGTTCTTTAAAGTTTCAGACACAGCGCCGCCTGCTGGTGGTAACTCCGCCTGCAGCATCGGGCGTTAGAAAACTATCGAACCAACAGGGACGTAACACAGGCCCCTGCAGCCTCCGGGGGGGGGGGGGGGGGGCTCGAGCAACCCTTCAGGGCCCCCACTATGAGATATTGGAGACGCAGTGGCCCTTCATCACATTCTGCGGGGGGAGGGGGGGGTACCACTTTGTGTTACACCACTGCGGGTCAGTAATTAATTATTATAATTAGCTGCATCAATAAAAAGGGCGCCATGGAGGCAGCGTGTGTAATACTCGGGCTGGATCAGAGATTGTCCAGAAGGTCCCTGCTGGCCCCTCCACCCCTGGTTAGCCCCCCCCCCCCCTCTCCTCAACCCGTCTCCCCCCCCCCACCTGCTCCCTCCATCTCTCTCAGGCGCGGTCATGGGACTCGATCGGCCGAGGAAGGTGATGTGATTTAAATAATTGTTGTCATGGTGAGGTTAGACTTCAGAGCTCCCGGTTTCAAGGGGCTTTAATCACATCAAGGCCAGAACTGAGCAGTGCCTCAAAGAAGGAGCAGTCTGGGCTTCTGTGCGCTTCTGACAGTAACACGCCCGAGCAGTGCCTGTCGATCTGTGCCAGGAGTAAAGTGCACTGTCCGGGCTTCTATGCGCGTCTGACAGTGATAGACCCCAGCAGTGCCTAGCGATCTGTGCCAGGAGTAAAGTGCGCAGTCTGGGCTTCTATGCGCTTCTGACAGTAAGAGGCCCGAGCAGTGCCTAGCGATCTGTGCCAGGAGTAAAGTGCGCAGTCTGGGCTTCTCTGCGCTTCTGACAGTGACAGACCCCAGCAGTGCCTAGCGATCTGTGCCAGGAGTAAAGTGGGCTGTCTGGGCTTCTATGCGCACCTCTCTGTTCCAGATTTTCTCTGCCCAGCTGCTTCCATCTGTTTCAGTAGTAATGCAGTCGTTCTGAGTTCCAGGTCCTCCCGTCTCTCCTCAGCCCCTTGAATTTCCCAAACCAATGAGACCTGTGGCGGAAACCCTGAGGGCGAAGGGTGTGAGGTCGATCGTCTTCCTGGACGACCTGCTGCTTAGGCCCAGTAGCAGCCCACGGCAATGATGCATCTGTCCTGGTGATTCATCTATTGGACGAATTGAGGGTCCTTTTCAATGTGACCAAAGTGGCAAAGTCGGTCTTGAAACCCACGGGACATGTAGGTGTTCTAGGTTTTCAGGTGACTCGGTTACAGCAAGACTCCTCTTGTCCAGCAGAAAGTGATGAAGGTTTGGTCTGTACTCGGAGATCCCTCATCAGGAGGGGGCTATTGGCCTCTTCCATTCAGGCAGTATTTCCTGGCCTCTTCTGGTAGAGGTCCACCCAGAGGCTAAAAATTCAGCATCTTCAGAAGGGCATCTCCTAAGCAGGCAGACTTCTCTCTCAACAGAGGCCCAAACTGAGCTCTCCTGGTGGTTGGACCACATGGAAGCTTAGAAGGGAAGCCCATCTTTGGGAGTCTGCCGGAGATGGTGATAGAGCCCGATGCCAGCAGGTGAGGTGGGGAGCAATATGTGGCCTGGTACCCCCAGACCACCGTTAGTCTGAGGCAGAGTTACATCTGAGGATCAGTTATCTGGAGCTCCTGCTGGGCTCTTTTGCCATCAGAGCTCTTTCCCCCAGAGGACTAACTTTCTGTAGATGAAAAATGCATCCACAGTTCAATCCATTGACAGACTCAGCAGGAGGAGATCCCGTTTGTTGGCAGAGACAGCCAAAGATCTGGGCCACTTCTGTCTGCAGCACCAGAGAGCACTCATGGCAGAGCACATTCCTGGTCAATGAAATGTGGTCACGGATTGGGACACAAGGATCCTGGTGGACAACAATAACTGGAGGTTATCACCCCAGGTGTTTGGGACCCTGGATCGAATGTGGGGTGAATGCTTTATGGATCTTTTTGGGTCTCAAATGAGCACACCAATGCATGATTTCTTCAGTTGGACACTGGACCTCCTATCCCAAGGACCTGACGTCTTCTCAAAGACTGTGTGTGGATTCTGCTTTATGCATTTCTGTAATAACCTTCACAAGATACACTGTTTTGATGTCTTTATTCCGCTCGTACATAAATACCGACCCCCAGAGGAAACGCGTTCGTTTTTCAACCTCCGGCACCGTTTCTCCGCGTTCCCCCGGTTGCCCCAGCAACATCATGTGCTCGAGCACCCGAGTCCTCTAAGACTCGAGCGTCAGCTCACATTAACTATTACATTGAGTTTTTTTTTTTTTAAACTATATAATTTCTTTTACAAACAAACAAAAACAACTCCACATAATTATTCAACTGTAAAGATTTGCATTGAGCAAACTCTCACTTAAAGCATATTATGAATATAACTCCTTACACAAACAACTATAACTAACTTAACATGCTTATAGAACAAAAATAATTTTAATTGAACGTTTTCTTCACATAAAGCAATCTTATGGATAACTATATATTCTTTTTAACCGTGTTCCACACACACAGACCCATCACACTCTGAGTTTCCAAGGTACTCTCCTTAAACGTAGACTCTTACGCGTTGGCGGTACCTGCGATACCGGTTGCTGAAGAGCATTAGAATCCTGTGACCTTGAATTAGTCCTTAACCCATGGTCAACAGGCACTCTTCCAACCCATTCTGAAGTTTAACAACCTTTGACATGTTCCACCATTTGTTTCCGTCAACTTTTACTGCATTCCCTTTCACCAACTTCACTCTTACCGGGTCAGAGAATTTCGGATCCCCTTTTTTGACAAAAGTAGGCAGCTTTATAGACACCCAATCTCCTGTTGATAAACCAATTCTCCTAACACCTTTCCGTTTGTCAAAATGCATTTTTTGCACAACCTGTTTTTCTTTCACATTCTGTTGGACAATTTTCGCACACTCTTCCAATCGCATACTCTTGAAAAATCTAGACATCCACCCCGGACATACTTGCATACAAGCCTTCCTTCCCCTTAATGCTTCAAAAGGGGACACTCCAGTGGTGGAGTGTGGTGTTGTTCTATAAAACCATAGCATTGCCTGGACAGATGTAGTCACCACACATTTGTTTCTCAGTGACCACCTAATGCAGTCACCCAGTACACGATTAAAACGTTCCACCAAACCATTTGTTTGGGGTTGATAAAGTGAACACCTCAAATGTTTAATTGATCCTTCATCCAAAAACACTTTGAATTTGTCAGACAAAAATTGTACACCATTGTCTGTAATTATTTCTTCGGGAAAACCTTCACTCATGAAAATCTCTCTCAAAAACATAACCAAGGATCTAGCATTAGGATCCTGAACGAACTTCACGTATGGCCATTTTGAGTAATAGTCAACTACCACGTACGCATACCTGGTACTGCAATTCAAAGCATGAAATGGTCCCACCAAATCCACTCCCATCTTCTTCCAAGGACCAGTAGGACACTCAATTGGAATCATGGGAGGGGTACATGTTCTAAATGACTTATCACTATTACTGCATATGGTGCAATTTTTCACCAAACTGTCAATTTCACTATCCATACATGGCCACCAAAAACGCTCACGCACTCTTTTCTTGGTCATTGTTGCACCTAAATGCCCCTCATGAACTTTTTCCTTGATTCTGCATCTGAAATCTTCTGGTGGAATTAATTTGTCATTCCTCAGCAAAATATTGTCCTCAATAGTCAACTCCTCAGCAACTTTCCAAAATGGTTGAACACCATACGTCAATCCCCTTTCATGAGGCCACCCTTCTTTGACATTCTTGATTACCTCACACAAAATTTCGTCTGCATATAATTTCTCCTTCCATACATTTTCTGAACTCACACAGACTTGTTCAATTTCCACAGCAGCAATCAAGCAACTCTCATCTGCCCAATTATCATCATCCCCTTCTACAATTTGAGCTGGAAACCGTGATAGATAGTCTGCTCTGACATTCCTTCCTCCTTGAATATGAATGACTTCAAAATCATACTGTATCAATCTTGCCGTAAACCTCGCAATTCTTGGTGTACCAGTTTTATTATTTGTGCCATTTAGAATCGACACCAGAGGTTTATGATCTGTCTTCAATATGAAATGTCTGCCCCAAATATAGTTTCTGAATTTCCCAACCGCCCACACACAAGCCAACAATTCCTTTTCAATAACAGAAAAATGAGTTTCCGGTTCCCTTAACGCTCTGGATGCAAACCCAATTGTGTTCTCTTCATCATTCTTCAACTGTGTTAAAACTGCTCCAACCCCTACATTACTTGCATCAACAGTTAAACAACATTGAACCTCTTGATCAAAAGGTTTCAGTACCTTAGCACTAACTAATATCTTCTTTATTTCTTCGAATGCCCTATCACACTCAGTGTCCCAAGCAAAGCATACCTCACTCTTCAAAAGATTTGATATCGGCCAAACTATGCTAGCAAAGTTTGAAACGAATCGAGAGTAAAATTCACACATTCCTAAAAATGACTTCACTCCCCCTTTGTCCTTCGGGGGTGGAGCCTTATTGATGGCTTCTATCAATCCAGGTTTTGGTAAGATTCCCTCCTCCAAAATAACATGACCTAAACACTCTACTGATGGTTTCATAAACAAACACTTCTCTCTTTTTAGAACAATTCCACAAGATGAAAACTTATCCAACACCTGTCTCAACACTTGGTAATGTTCACGTTGAGTATCTGCATAAATCAGCACATCATCCTGAAACACTAATACATTCAGCACATCTTTCAATATCGAACACATAATCCTTTGAAAGACTGAAGCTGCTGAGGCTAACCCAAACGGCATGCAACAGTACTGGAACGTCCCAATAGGCGACACAAACGCTGTCAAATGTCTTGATTCTGGATCTAACTCAACCTGATGATAAGCACTAGCAAGATCAAATTTAGTAAATATCTTTGCATTCTTAACCGTAGACAACAATTCACTTATTTTTGGTAATGGATGCGTGTCCACCCAAATCTCTTTGTTCAATGCTCTCAAGTCCACACACACTCTCAAATCTCCGTTTTTTTTTTTTGTAACCACTAAAGGGGAAGTCCATAGTGAAGACTCAACTGGCTCAATAATCCCTTTGTCACGTAAACCAAGAAGCTCTTTTTCCAGTTCCTCTCTGATGCTAAAAGGTACACTCCTAAGTTAATGTTTGACTGGTATGGCATTGTTCTTTACCTTGATTTTGTGCTTGAATCCTTTTATCTTTCCTAAGTCTCCCGAAAAAACCTCGGGATATTCATTTAACGTCTCTTCAACATCATTAACATCCCTAATCACTGTTACCTGATCTTTGGTACCAGGTCGCAAAACCATACCAAAAAGACCTTGATGAAACCAACCCAAGATATTTAAACCTTTCACTGCAATGTAAATTTTTCCTCGTATCTTTCTTCCCTTGAACTCCATAATATCCTTAAAATATCCTTGGAGATCTATTCTCCTCCCTTCATAAGAAACAGGAGCTCTATCTGGAGGTAACAAAGTACGACCTTTCCAATTCTGACTAAACAACTCTTGTGTTATCATCGTAATTCTCGCACCCGAATCCACTAACAGCCGTAAATGTTTATTTCCTACTCTATTGAGGACATACGGATCAATGCAGCTCCCAGCATCATCACTCTTCATCATCTTGTCATCAATCACTAACACCATATCTTGAACTTCTCCAATCAAATTTTCAACCAACCCTTCCTCATTCTCAACCACTGACGTTACTGCGTTGTTTCTTAAACGTTCACTCTGACACACTTTTGCAAAATGGCCAATTTTTCCACAGTTCCTACATTGAACATTTAAAGCCAGACACACTCTGGTCCCTTTCACATGTAGGGCATATCCGCACCTAAAGCAAATATTTTTTTTGTCTAAAAAAACACTCAAATTATTGTCTTTACTATTCTTGTATCCTTGGTTAGAAGGTTGGATGTTCATTGTTTTGTCCAATCTTCGTTTGTCCATTTTAGTTCGGACCACACCAATTCTTTCCCGACTATCCAAAGATTTCTCTATTTCCTTAGTCGATTTTATTGATGATTCGATGCTCTTGGCAATTTTGATAGATTCAACTAGTGTTGGATTGTCCAAAGATAACAATTTCTGCTTAATTGATCTGTCCAAGCCTTGACAAATGAACTGATCCCTGATCAATTGATCACTCAGTACACCAAACTGGCAGTCAGCTGCCAACAACCTCAGCGCAGAAATGTACGTATCCACATCTTCACCATTTTGCTGAACCCTCTTGAAAAACTTGTGTCTAGACACTACTAAACTTGGCGGAGAATCGAACCTGTTACTCATTTTCTTCACTGCAGATTCATAATCATCCAATTCCTCTTTGTCATTTGGTACATCCGGTAAATGTTTGAAGATAGCTCGACCTTCAAACCCAATAGAATGTAACAATATGCACTTTTTACGCTTAGGTCTAAATCTCGCCGCTCCTATTGCCCCCAAATCAGTTTCAAAAGCATCAAACCAATGCCTCCAGGCAATTTGTGGTTCACCTGGACTTTCCAAAAACGGGGGTGGAGGATTAACAGCCTGCATAGCGCATAAAGTGGCGAATCCAAGACTACGCAATAAACCAAACTATTTTTCGTATATTTACTACAGATAATACCTTACAATGATGTTTATGTACATCCTTGTCCTTTAAAACTTAGTAAAACTGTAAAATACAACACAGTCTTAAAAAATACTCATCCAAAATGGCTGCTGTAAATGTCCATTTGAAATAGCAAGTTTGCTTTTCTAGCACAACACTCCCACAGTGCTATTTCATGTTAAACTTAATTAATCACGCCTCCTGCTGAAAAAAAAAACTTGATACTTGAGGAGGCTTGAACCAGTAGCTCCAAGTCTGCTCCACACGTCGTTGGTTAATTTATTCCAACTCGAGACTCAACTGACTGCAGCAGCGTCTGGAATGGGTTCGTCTCCGGGCGTCTCCTCGTCGCCAAAAAGAAGGTATGTAATAACCTTCACAAGATACACTGTTTTGATGTCGTTATTCCGCTCGTACATAAATAGTGAGCCCCAAAGGAAACGCGTCAGTTTTTTAACCTCTGGCACCTTTTCTCCGCGTTCCCCCAGTTGCCCCAGCAACATCGTGTGCTCGAGCGCCCGAGTCCTCTAAGACTCGAGCGTCAGCTCACATTAACTATTACAATTTCCCTGCTTTTTGAGAATCCTGAGGGTGTAGTCTGGAGTGCATCATCAAGCAGCAGAACTGATCTTAGTGCCTCTAATGTGGAGACTGCAACTTTGTTTTCTGGTCATATCGGACCT
Source organism: Pleurodeles waltl (assembly GCF_031143425.1). Taxonomy (NCBI): domain Eukaryota; kingdom Metazoa; phylum Chordata; class Amphibia; order Caudata; family Salamandridae; genus Pleurodeles; species Pleurodeles waltl. The sequence goes on along the minus strand of NC_090448.1, from coordinate 7,571,553 downwards.
CTCTTGCGATTCTCGGATGAAGCTCCCACTCTTCCAGGACCTTCTGTCAAATCTGTTGGGCCGTCCACATCCTTTGATCCTGCAGGACCAACATTCCCTAATGGCCTGGAGGATTTTAGGAGACACTGGAACGTGCCGGGCATTTCACCTCAAGCTAACTTCTACATATGCGAATATCCATAAACGTTGTTCTTCAGCCTGGAGAAGATGGGTTGGTTGGTGTAATAAACTCGGTGTGGATGCCCTGGAAACCACCTTGCCAATAGTGGGAAATTCCGTGTAGCAACTTGCGGAGAGTGGATTAGTTTACAGGTCAGTGAACAATTTTCCTTTAACGAGTTCAGCTGGGCATCATCCTACAGGGGGTAAAGGCGTATGCGAGTATCCGCTGGTCTGTAAACTGATGAAGGGTATTAGATTAGGGGTATTAGATTAAACTGATGAAGGGTATTAGATTAGCTCACCCCACAAGACCTCAGCGTTCTGTCCTATGGGATGGCAGTGTGGTTTTGTGATTTTTGGAGAATTGACTAGAAAATGAGGATTTAGCCAGGAAACATTGTGTCTGGACCTAACAGGTAGGGTTTTTTCGCCAAGTTGACTGTTCTTTATGATTTCAATGTGTACTAAAAACATTTCACACTGTGTTTCTTTCCTGCTTTTCCCTGTGTGTTTAAAGGTTTATGAGGTATATTTTATGCTCAACGTGTACATAGGTCACTGCATAGGTTTCATATTAGTTATTTGATTAGATGCTTATACGTCTTTGCTTTATTGATCTATCACAATATGTAAATATGATCCTAACAATCATATCTACAAGTGCTTCCAAGGACAATATAGAAATAAAATAATAGTACTGAAATAATAAATTAGCTTTTACATACAACACCTGAAAGTCTGAACTCCTAACTATCTATCCGTGCTTGAACATTTGGATTGTTATGCAATAAAAGTGTATATCCCTGTATGATTTTCCATATTAATGTATATCCTTTCAATGTAGTTATGCATCTATGCATTTATTATTTTACTCCTACTGTAGAAAAGAGAAACACACCCTTCAACTCCCTCCAATGCAATAGTGTATGTCTCATCCTGGACCTCTCTCAATATGTGCTTTACCTACACTCTCTGAGTCACCCCAAAGCTCATTCTACTACAATGGTCTCCCTAAGACCCTTTCTTAAATCTTCCCACCTCTATCCCTCCTTCACTCACCCCAAACTTCATTCTTCTACTATGATCGCCCTAAGATCCTATCTGGACTCTTCCCTCCTCGTCCCTCCTTCACCTCCCCTTCGCTCACCCCAAACCTCATTCTACTACTACGGTCTCCCTAAGACCCTTTCTTAAATCTTACCTCCTCTATCCCCCTTCACTCACCCCAAACCTCATTCTTCTACTATGGTCTCCCTAAGACCCTTTCTGGACTCTTCCGTCCTCTACCCCCTCCTTCACTCACCCCAACCCTCACTCTATCCCCCCTTCACTCACCCCAAACCTCATTCTACTGCTATGGTCTCCCTAAGACCCTTTCTGGACTCTTCCCACTTCTATCCCTCCTTCACTCACCCCAAACCTCATTCTCCTACTATAGTCTCCCTAAAATCCTTTCTTAAATCTTCCCTCCTCCATCCCTCTTTCGCTCACCCCAAACTTCATTCTTCTACTATGATCTCCCTAAGATCCTTTCTGGACTCTTTCCTCCCCTATCCCCCTTCACTCACCCCAAACCACATTCTACTGCTATGGTCACCCTAAGATCCTTTCTTCAATCTTCCCTCCTCTACCCCCCCTTTGCTCACCCGAAACTTCATTCTTCTACTATGGTCACCCAAAGATCCTTTCTTAAATCTTTCCTTCTCTATCCCTCCTTCGCTCACCCCAAACCTCATTCTACTGCTATGGTCACCCTAAGATCATTTCTTAAATCTTCCCTCCTCTATCCCTCCTTCGCTCAACCCAAATCCCATTCTACTACTATGGTCACCCTAAAACCTTTCTGGACTCTTCCCTCCTCTATCCCCCCTTCACTCACCCCAAACCTCATTCTACTGCTATGGTCACCCTAAGATCCTTTCTTCAATCTTCCCTCCTCTATCCCTCCTTCGCTCACCCCAAACCTAATTCTACTGCTATGGTCTCCCTAAGACCCTTTCTCGACTCTTCCCACTTCTATCCCTCCTTCACTCACCCCAAACCTCATTCTCCTACTATAGTCTCCCTAAAATCCTTTCTTAAATCTTCCCTCCTCCATCCCTCTTTCGCTCACCCCAAACTTCATTCTTCTACTATGATCTCCTTAAGATCCTTTCTGGACTCTTTCCTCCCCTATCCCCCTTCACTCACCCCAAACCACATTCTACTGCTATGGTCACCCTAAGATCCTTTCTTCAATCTTCCCTCCTCTATCCCCCCTTTGCTCACCCGAAACTTCATTCTTCTACTATGGTCACCCTAAGATCCTTTCTTAAATCTTTCCTCTTCTATCCCTCCTTCGCTCACCCCAAACCTCATTCTACTGCTATGGTCACCCTAAGATCATTTCTTAAATCTTCCCTCCTCTATCCCTCCTTCGCTCACCCCAAATCCCATTCTACTACTATGGTCACCCTAAAACCTTTCTGGACTCTTCCCTCCTCTATCCCCCCTTCACTCACCCCAAACCTCATTCTACTGCTTTGGTCACCCTAAGATCCTTTCTTCAATCTTCCCTCCTCTATCCCTCCTTCGCTCACCCCAAACCTAATTCTACTGCTATGGTCTCCCTAAGACCCTTTCTCGACTCTTCCCACTTCTATCCCTCCTTCACTCACCCCAAACCTCATTCTCCTACTATAGTCTCCCTAAAATCCTTTCTTAAATCTTCCCTCCTCCATCCCTCCTTCGCTCACCCCAAACTTCATTCTTCTACTAGGATCTCCCTAAGATCCTTTCTGGACTCTTTCCTCCCCTATCCCCCATTCACTCACCCCAAACCTCATTCTATTGCTATGGTCACCCTAAGATCCTTTCTTCAATCTTCCCTCCTCTATCCCCCCTTTGCTCACCCCAAACTTCATTCTTCTACTATGGTCACCCTAAGATCCTTTCTTAAATCTTTCCTCCTCTATCCCTCCTTCGTTCACCCCAAACCTCATTCTACTGCTATGGTCACCCTAAGACCATTTCTTAAATCTTCCCTCCTCTATCCCTCCTTCGCTCACCCCAAATCTCATTCTACTACTATGGACACCCTAAAACCTTTCTGGACTCTTCCCTCCTCTATCCTCCCTTCACTCACCCCAAACCTCATTCTACTGCTATGGTCACCCTAAGATCCTTTCTTCAATCTTCCCTCCTCTATCCCTCCTTCGCTCACCCCAAACCTAGTTCTACTGCTATGGTCACCCTAAGATCATTTCTTAAATCTTCCCTCCTCTATCCCCCCTTCACTCACCCCAAACCTCATTCTACTGATATGGTCTCCCTAAGACCCTTTCTGGACTCTTCCCTCCTCTATCCCCCCTTCGCTCACACCAAACCTCATTCTACTGCTATGGTCACCCTAAGATCCTTTCTTCAATCTTACATCCTCTATCCCCACTTCGCTCACCCTAAACCTCATTCTACTGCTATGGTCACCCTAAGATCCTTTCTTAAATCTTCCCTCCACTATCCCTCCTTCGCTCACCCCAAACCCCATTCTACTGCTCTGGTCACCCTAAGATCATTTCTTAAATCTTCCCTCCTCTATCCCTCCTTCACTCACCCCAAACCTCATTCTACTACTATGGTCACCCTAAGACCCTTTCTGGACTCTTCCCTCCTCTATTCCCCCTTCACTCACCCCAAACCTCATTCTACTGCTATGGTCTCCCTAAGACCCTTTCTGGACTCTTCCGTCCTCTATCCCCCCTTCACTCACCCCAAACCTCATTCTCCTGCTATGGTCACCCTAAGATCCTTTCTTAATTCTTCCCTCCTCTATACCCCCTTCGCTCACCCCAAACCTCATTCTTCTACTGTGGTCACCCTAAGATCATTTCTTAAATCTTCCCTCCTCTATCCCTCCTTCGCTCACCCCAAACCTCATTCTACTACTATGGTCACCCTAAGACCCTTTCTGGACTCTTCCCTCCTCTATTCCCCCTTCACTCACCCCAAACCTCATTCTACTGCTATGGTCTCCCTAAGACCCTTTCTGGACTCTTCCGTCCTCTATCCCCCCTTCACTCACCCCAAACCTCATTCTCCTGTTATGGTCACTCTAAGATCCTTTCTTCAATCTTCCCTCCTCCATCTCCCCTTCGCTCATCCCAAACTTCATTCTTCTACTATGATCTCCCTAAGATCCGTTCTTCAATCTTCCCTCCTCTATCCCTCCTTCGCTCACCCCAAAACCCATTCTACTGCTATGGTCACCCTAAGATCATTTCTTAAATCTTCCCCCCTTCACTCCCCCCAAACCTCATTCTACTGCTATGGTCTCCCTAAGACCCTTTCCGGACTCTTCCCTCCTCTATCCCCCTTCACTCACCCCAAACCTCATTCTATGGCTCTGGTCACCCTAAGATCCTTTCTTCAATCTTCCCTCCTCTATCCCACCTTCGCTCACCCCAAACCTTATTCTACTGCTATGGTCACCCTAAGATCCTTTCGTAAATCTTTCCTCCGCTATCCCTCTTTCGCTCACCCCAAACCCCGTTCTACTGCTATGGTCACCCTAAGATCATTTCTTAAATCTTCCCTCCTCTATCCCTCCTTCACTCACCCCAAACCTCATTCTTCTACTATGGTCTCCCTAAGACCCTTTCTGGACTCTTCCCTCCGCTATCCCTCCTTCGCTCACCCCAAACTTCATTCTTCTACTATGATCTCCCTAAGATCTTTTCTCAAATCTTCCCACCTCTATCCCTCCTTCACTCACCCCAAACTTCATGCTTCTACTATGATCTCCCTAAGACCCTTTCTGGATTCTTCCCTCCGCTATCCCTCCTTCGCTCACCCCAAACTTCATTCTTCTACTATGATCTCCCTAAGATCCTTTCTTAAATCTTCCCACCTCTATCCCTCCTTCACTCACCCCAAACCTCATTCTACTGCTATGGTCTCCCTAAGACCCTTTCTGGACTCTTCCCACTTCTATCCCTCCTTCGCTCACCCCAAACCTCATTCTTCTACTATGGTCTCCCTAAGATCCTTTTTTCAATCTTCCCTCTTCTATCCCCCCTTCGCTCACCCCAAACCTAATTCTTCTACTGTGGTCACCCTAAGATCTTTTCTTAAATCTTCCCTCCTCTATCCCTCCTTCGCTCACCCCAAACCTCATTCTACTGTTATGGTCACCCCAAGATCATTTCTTAAATCTTCCCTCCTCTATCCCTCCTTCGCTCACCCCAAACCTCATTCTACTACTATGGTCACCCTAAGACCCTTTCTGGACTCTTCCCTCCTCTATCCCCCCTTGACTGACCCCAAACCTCTTTCTACTGCTATGGTCTCCCTAAGACCCTTTCTGGGCTCTTCCATCCTCTATCCCCCCTTCACTCACCCCAAACCTCATTCTACTGCTATGGTCACCCTGAGATCCTTTCTTAAATCTTCCCTTCGCTATCCCTCCTTCGCTCACCCCAAACCCCATTCTACTGCTATGGTCACCCTAAGATCATTTCTGGACTCTTCCCACTTCTATCCCTTCTTCACTCACCCCAAACCTCATTCTTCTACTATGGTCTCCCTAAGACCCTTTCTGGATTCTTCCCTCCTCTATCCCCCCTTCACTCACCCCAAACCTCATTCTTCTACTATGGTCACCCTAAGATGCTTTCTTAAATCTTCCCTCCTCTATCCCTCCTTCGCTCACCCCAAACTTCATTCTTCTACTATGATCTCCCTAAGACCCTTTCTGGAATCTTTCCTCCACTATCCCCCCTTCACTCACCCCAAACCTCAATCTACTGCTATGGTCACCCTAAGATCCTTTCTTCAATCTTCCCTCCTCTATCCCCCCTTCGCTCACCCCAAACCTCATTCTTCTACTATGGTCACCCTAAGATCCTTTCTTAAATCTTCCCTCCTCTATCACTCCTTCGCTCACCCCAAACCTCATTCTACTACTATGGTCACCCTAAGACCCTTTCTGGACTCTTCCGTCCTCTACCTCCCCTTCACTCACCCCAACCCTCACTCTATCCCCCTTCACTCACCCCAAACCTCATTCTACTGCTATGGTCACCCTAAGACCCTTTCTGGACTCTTCCCTCCTCTATCCCCCCCTTCACTCACCCCAAACCTCATTCTACTGCTATGGTCACCCTAAGATCCTTTCTTCAATCTTCCCTCCTCTATCCCTCCTTCACTCACCCCAAACCTCATTCTACTGCTGTGATCTCCTGTATAACCCTTTCTAGGTTCTTCCCTCCTCCATTCATCCTTTGACTCACCCCAAACCTCATCTAACTAAACGATCTCTTAACACTGAACACTTTCTAGAGTCTTCACTCCTCCATCCCTCCTTTATCCTGCTCAATCCAACTACCAGGCTCACATGTCCACCGCTCAAATTAATAACTTATATTTCTCTATAGTAATCCACCACTAATCCTTTGGGCTCCGGAGAAGCGTGCTATTAGCTGAAAAGCACTTTGATGCCTTTTAAGGGGTAGTAAGCGCTATATAAATACAATTATAATTACAATGAGGGAGTTTTGGCAGGATGCCTCTGGGACATTTTGTATTGCCTTCCAAAAGCCTTATATGACTGCGTCTGTGGCCACGCTGGCCACATGGGTTCCTTGGCTCTTGTCCAAGGCGGTCATTGATGTTATGCAGTTGGGATCTCATTTGGCAAGAGGGACCATGGCCTCTAAAGCTATTTATTGGGCTTACGATTGGATGACATCACGAAGGTGGTCTATTGGTCGTTAGAATCTACTGTAATATTGCCTCTGTTGCTATGGGTGAGCTTTAAGCAAACATAATCGGAGCCTCCAGTCGTGACACAGAATAAATCATTTTCTAGCTTTTGCGGCAAGGATTTTCAATTCTATCACAGACTTGAAGGCGAGCATTAGCTCACCGAGTGAATTGCTTGTGACATGTAACATGTTTAGTTGTTGCTGGAGCGTCCCTTATATGTTTGTTGTTTATCATTGGGGTAGTAGCCATGGGCACCTTTCTCTCTTCCAGAAAACCATCAGGACCAAGCCTGAAAAGTGTTTGGAGAAGGGATGCTTCTTGGTGGGATGGATGTTCTCCACCTTGGTCGTCCACGGTGGTGCCTCCGGATCAGGGATTCATATGCAGTCCTAAGTGAGTGAGGGAACCCAGTGCAGGCGGCGCAGGTCTCAAAACTGGAAAATGTTTATAAACACACATACAGTAAGACACTACTATTTCCCTGGTTTTGTACAGTATTCATCGAAATCAGTCTTAGGGCCCTGTACAATCATTCACAATCCCTACTGCTATCAATTCAAACGAAAATCAAAGGGTTATGCCAACGTTTCAACCCAGTATGAATTTAAGGGTCTCCTCAGGACCAAGTCATCCGACCACTCAACCTGCATACAATGAAGACAGAAACCAGAAACCATCAAGCATCTCTCTGGTGCCAGGAGCTTCAAGCATCTCTCTGGTGCCAGGTGCCTCAAGCATCTCTCTGGTGCCAGGACCCTCAAGCATCTCTCTGGTGCCAGGTGCCTCAAGCATCTCTCTGGTGCTAGGTCCCTCAAGCATCTCTCTGGTGCCAGGTCCCTCAAGCATCTCTCTGGTGCCAGGTCCCTCAAGCATCTCTCTGGTGGAAGGCCCCTCAAGCATCTCTCTGGTGCCAGGCACCTCAAGCACGTCTCTGGGGCCAGGCCCCTGAAGAATCTCTCTGGTGCCAGGTACCTCAAGCATCTCTCTGGTGAAGGCCCCTCAAGTATCTCTCTGGTGGCAGGCCCCTCAAGCATCTCTCTGGTGTGGGTCCCTCAAGCATCTTTCTGGTGCCAGGCCCCTGAAGCAGGCCCCTCAAGCTTCTCTCTGGTGCCAGGCTCCTCAAGCATCTCTCTGGTGCCAGGCCCCTCAAGCAGGCTCCTCAAGCATCTCTCTGGTGCCAGGCCCCTCAAGCATCTCTCTGATGCCAGGCCCCTCAAGCAGGCTCCTCAAGCATCTCTCTGGTGCTAGGCCCCTCAAGCATCTCTCTGGTGCCGGCACCTCAAGCATCTCTCTGGTGTCAGGCCCCTCAAGTATCTCTCTGGTGCCAGGTCTCTCAAGCATCTCTCTGGTAGAAGGCCCCTCAAGCATCTCTCTGGTGCCAGGCGCCTCAAGCCTCCCTCTGGTGGCAGGCCCCTCAAGCATCTCTCGGGTAGAAGGCCCCTCAAGCATCTCTCTGGTGCCAGGCCCCTCAAGCATCTCTCTGGTGCCAGGACCCTCAAGCATCTCTCTGGTGCCAGGCCCTTAAAGTATCTCTCTGGTGGAAGCCCCCTCAAGCATCGCTCTGGTGCCAGATCCCTCAAGCATCTTTCTGGTGGAAGGCCCCCCAAGCATCTCTCTGGTGCCAGGCGCCTCAAGCCTCTCTCTGGTGGCAGGCCCCTCAAGCACCTCTCGGGTGGAAGGACCCTCAAGCATCTCTCTGGTGCCAGGCCCCTCAAGCATCTCTCTGGTGGAAGGCCGCCCAAGCATCTCTCTGGTGCCAGGTCCCTCAAGCATCTCTCTGGTACCCTTCTTACGGGCTGCTCCCAATCGCTTCTGGTGGTCATGTCTCGACACCTAATGGGGTGCACTTCACAGAACTTCAGAGGTACTCTCTGGGCTGATGAGGACAGGCTGGCTCGGGAAACAGTCGGTCCTAGTCAAGGAAGGGCCAGGAAGAGGCAAATGGAGCTGTTCCTTGGTGAAGGAGGCTACAACCAGATGGCCATCGAATAAGATGAAGATGGGTAGAGGGGAGTTCTGGTTGCAAGGGATCAGAACATGGTAACCAAAATATTGTCTCACAGAAATGTTGTGCCCGAATATTGCCCCCTTCCAGTTAATAGTAGAAACTATACAGCTAGAGAGGCAAGATGTTTGTAAATATTTTAGGACATGATGGTGGGCTGAAATGTTTGTGATATACAACGTTGTGCCTTGTGCTTATTTTGTAAACACAAAAAGTGGCAGGGCCCTTGCCAGATGGCAGCTTTCACCCCCCACTGCTCCAACTAGCGCTGCTGATGGCAATATTACCACTCGTAGCCATCACACTCACGCCAGTGCGACGATTAGAATCTAAATATACATTAAACGACTAATACATGCCGCCCGGCTATTCTTACAGAGTTGTTCTCTTCCAAACATAAGACAAAGAGCGCCACCACGTGGCAGGCTGTCATAGGTGCTGGTGTGGCAATAAACTGTTGATGCCAAGCGCTGGAAACCACCGGCTCAAGTTAAGCGCTGCTTGTGCCAAAGGTCTAGACGTCCGGGCATCTGCCGCTCTTGCAATGGATTAACTCCAGTGTTCATGGGAATTGTAGTTTTTCCGGTAACGGACAATGCTGAGTGAAGAACAGTAAACATAATGGCAAAAGCAAAATGACAAAATGTTTTTAGATGCATGTGATTCATTCATATTTACTGAGAATCCAGTGGCTGATGGAATCAGTGATCAATAAATGAGCCTGTCCCAGAGCTGACATCCTTTTCAGTTTGAACATGCACTGCGTTACCCCAACATGACCAAACAAGTGGAAAAGTAAACAAGTGACATAAAATGCAGCCTCCGGGGGATGAGCATCCCTGTTTCCCACCTTCTTCTCTGGTTGCTAGGCGACACCCCTAGTCTAGATTGTGGCTGCTTGCGAGAGGTCGCTCTGCTTCTCTCCAGAGTCGGACTGGCCTGTAGGGCTACCTGGCAGTGCTGGAGGGGTCGGTCTGACAGGTCCGTGCGTGGGCTGGTGTTGTGGGCTGTTTGTGGGCCTGTTTCATGGTCTGCTGAAGCGGTTTTTACTGCTGATTTCCACGATACTACCACAAACTGAAGTTGCCACAAATGCATGCAGTCCCTCAAACCTTGCAAAAACCCTGTGCAGAGAGCCCCAAACTTTTCCTGAACACCAGAAAGAGTAAAGAGCCAAGCAAAACAAGCAGAGCCAAGTAATGATGACCGAATACAAGATCCAACCGGCTAGAGGAAACAAGCATTGGCAAAGCCAATATGACACACCTTGCGGACCTATTGGCTTTGCCAATGGTTTTTAGCCATGCTACACAACATCCCAGACACACAAAAAAAAAAAGTTTGAAGCAGATGGTCGCAGGCACGTGGACTACACATGCGCATGCCTACAAAATGATGTGTTGCTTTTTATTCTATTTTTAGTTCCTGATCCGAGTTGGCTCACTAACTAAACAGAAAAAAAATACCAGGAGGTGCGCGGAAGCAAAACAGAGGACGTAAGTACACGGAAAAACAAAACCAGGGACACGGTGGGTTGGAAGCAACACAGGGAATGGAAACAACATGGGATGGACAGAGAAGCATGCAGGGAGGCAAAGTAACACGGGATCACAGACAAATGTGGCGAAAAACAGCAATCAAGAGAGGGGGAGCACAGACACACAGCAGAGAAACGCAGAGGCTGGGGAAAGCGTGAGGGACGGAAACAACACAAGAGGACAGAGAGGCTCACGGGTAGCTGAGGATCGTAGAGACCAGAGACTGTGGATCAGGGGCAGAGACGCGCACTGTGAGAGAGAGCAACACAGAGACTGTGGATCAGGGGCAGAGACGCTCACAGTGAGAGAGAGCAACACAGAGACTGTGGATCAGGGGCAGAGACGCACAGAGTGAGAGAGCTAACAACACAGAGACTGTGGGTCAGGGGCAGAGACGCACACTGAGATAGAGCAACACAGAGACTGTGGGTCAGGGGCAGAGACGCACACAGCGAGAGAGAGCAACACAGAGACTGTGAATCAGGGGCAGAGACGCACAGCGAGAGAGAGCAACACGGAGACTGTGGGGCAGAGATGCGCACAGCGAGAGAGAACAACACGGAGACTGTGGGTCAGGGGCAGAGACTCACGCGGCGAGTGAGAGCAACACAGAGACTGTGGTTCAGGGACAGAGATGCACACGGCGAGAGAGAACAACACAGAGACTGTGGATCAGGGGCAGAGACGCACACAGCGAGAGAGAGCAACACAGAGACTGTGGATCAGGGGCAGAGACGCACAGCGAGAGAGAGAAACACGGAGACTGTGGGTCAGGGCAGAGACGCACACGGCGAGAGAGAGCAACACAGAGACTGTAGGTCAGGGCAGAGACGCACAGAGTGAGAGAGCAACACAGAGACTGTGGGTCAGGGGCAGAGACGCGCACGGCTAGCGAGAGCAACACGGAGACTGTGGATCAGGGGCAGAGACGCACACTGAGATAGAGCAACACAGAGACTGTGGGTCAGGGGCAGAGACGCACACAGCGAGAGAGAGCAACACAGAGACTGTGAATCAGGGGCAGAGACGCACAGCGAGAGAGAGCAACACGGAGACTGTGGGGCAGAGATGCGCACAGCGAGAGAGAACAACACGGAGACTGTGGGTCAGGGGCAGAGACTCACGCGGCGAGTGAGAGCAACACAGAGACTGTGGTTCAGGGACAGAGATGCACACGGCGAGAGAGAACAACACAGAGACTGTGGATCAGGGGCAGAGACGCACACAGCGAGAGAGAGCAACACAGAGACTGTGGATCAGGGGCAGAGACGCACAGCGAGAGAGAGAAACACGGAGACTGTGGGTCAGGGCAGAGACGCACACGGCGAGAGAGAGCAACACAGAGACTGTAGGTCAGGGCAGAGACGCACAGAGTGAGAGAGCAACACAGAGACTGTGGGTCAGGGGCAGAGACGCGCACGGCTAGCGAGAGCAACACGGAGACTGTGGATCAGGGGCAGAGACGCACACGGCGAGAGAGAGCAACACAGAGACTGTGGGTCAGGGGCAGAGACGCGCACGGCTAGCGAGAGCAACACGGAGACTGTGGGTCAGGGGCAGAGACGCACAGAGTGAGAGAGCAACACAGAGACTGTGGGTCAGGGGCAGAGATGCACAGAGTGAGAGAGCTAACAACACGGAGACTGTGGGTCAGGGGCAGAGACGCGCACTGACATAGAGCAACATGGAGACTGTGGATCAGGGGCAGAGACGCACACGGCGAGAGAGAGCAACACAGAGACTGTGAGTCAGGGGCAGAGACGCACAGAGTGAGAGAGCAACACAGAGACTGTGGGTCAGGGGCAGAGACGCACAGCGAGAGAGAGAAACACGGAGACTGTGGGTCAGGGCAGAGACGCACACGGCGAGAGAGAGCAACACAGAGACTGTAGGTCAGGGCAGAGACGCACAGAGTGAGAGAGCAACTCAGAGACTGTGGGTCAGGGGCAGAGACGCGCACGGCTAGCGAGAGCAACACGGAGACTGTGGATCAGGGGCAGAGACACACACGGCGAGAGAGAGCAACACAGAGACTGTGGGTCAGGGGCAGAGATGCACAGAGTGAGAGAGAGCAACACGGAGACTGTGGGTCAGGGGCAGAGATGCACAGAGTGAGAGAGCTAACAACACGGAGACTGTGGGTCAGGGGCAGAGACGCGCATTGAGAGAGAGCAACATGGAGACTGTGGATCAGGGGCAGAGACGCACACAGCGAGAGAGAGCAACACAGAGACTGTGGATCAGGGGCAGAGACGCACACGGAGAGAGAGAGCAACACAGAGACTGTGAGTCAGGGGCAGAGACACGCACAGCGAGAGAGAGAAACACAGAGACTGTGGGTCAGGGCAGAGACGCACACGGCGAGAGAGAGCAACACAGAGACTGTGGGTCAGGGCAGAGACTCACACGGCGAGAGAGAGCAACACAGAGACTGTGGGTCAGGGGCAGAGACGCGCACGGCTAGCGAGAGCAACACGGAGACTGTGGGTCAGGGGCAGAGATGCACAGAGTGAGAGAGCTAACAACACGGAGACTGTGGGTCAGGGGCAGAGACGCGCACTGAGAGAGAGCAACATGGAGACTGTGGATCAGGGGCAGAGACGCACACAGCGAGAGAGAGCAACACAGAGACTGTGGATCAGGGGCAGAGACGCACACGGCGAGAGAGAGCAACACAGAGACTGTGAGTCAGGGGCAGAGACACGCACAGCGAGAGAGAGAAACACAGAGACTGTGGGTCAGGGCAGAGACGCACACGGCGAGAGAGAGCAACACAGAGACTGTGGGTCAGGGCAGAGACGCACACGGCGAGAGAGAGCAACACAGAGACTGTGGGTCAGGGGCAGAGGCGCGCATGGTGAGAGAGAGCAACACAGAGACTGTGGGTCAGGGGCAGAGACCCACACGGCGAGAGAGCGAACAACACGGTGACTGTGGATCAGGGGCAGAGACGCTCACAGTGAGAGAGAGCAACACGGAGACTGTGGGTCAGAGGCAGAGATGCACAGAGTGAGAGAGAGCAACACGGAGACTGTGGGTCAGGGACAGAGATGCACACGGCGAGAGAGAGCAACACAGAGACTGTGGGTCAGGGGCAGAGGCGCTCACAGTGAGAGAGAGCAACACGGAGACTGTGGGTCAGGGGCAGAGATGCACATGGCGACAGAGAGCAACACGGAGACTGTGGGTCAGGGCAGAGACGCGCATGGTGAGAGAGAGAAACACGGAGACTGTGGGTCAAGGGCAGAGACGCACAGAGTGAGAGAGAGCAACACGGGGACTGTGGGTCAGGGGCAGAGACGCACAGAGTGAGAAAGCGAACAACACGGTGACTGTGGGTCAGGGGCAGAGACGCACACAGCGAGAGACAACAACATAGAGACTGTGGGTCAGGGGCAGAGATGCACACAGTGAGAGAGAGCAACACAGAGACTGTGGGTCAGGGCAGAGACGCGCATGGCGAGAGAGAGAAACACGGAGACTGTGGGTCAGGGGCAGAGACGCACACGGCGAGAGAGAGCAGCACGGAGACTGTAGGTCAGGGGTAGAGACGCTCAGAGTGAGAGAGCGAACAACACGGTGACATTGGGTCAGGGGCAGAGACGCGCACTGTGAGAGAGAGCAACACAGAGACTGTGGGTCAGGGGCAGAGACGCACAGAGTGAGAGAGCAAACAACACAGTGACTGTGGGTCGGGGGCAGAGACGCGCACTGTGAGAAAGACCAACATGGAGACTGTGGGCCAGGGGCAGACACGCTCACAGTGAGAGAGAGCAACACGGAGACTGTGGGTCAAGGGCAGAGACGCGCACAGTGAGAGAGAGCAACACGGAGACTGTGGGTCAGGGGCAGACACGCTCACAGTGAGCGAGAGCAATACGGAGATTGTGGGTCGGGGCAGAGATGCGCACTGTGAGAGAGAGCAACACAGAGACTGTGGGTCGGGGGCAGACACGCTCACAGTGAGAGAGAGCAACATGGAGATTGTGGGTCAGGGGCAGAGACGCACACAGTGAGAGAGAACAACACGGAGACTGTGGGTCAGGGGCAGAGATGCACACGCAAGAGAGAGCAACACAGAGACTGTGGGTCAGGGGCAGAGACGCGCAATGTGAGAGAGAGCAACACAGAGACTGTGGGTCAGGGGCAGAGACGCACAGAGTGAGAGAGAGCAACACGGAGACTGTGGGTCAGGGACAGAGATGCACACGGCGAGAGAGAGCAACACAGAGACTGTGGGTCAGGGGCAGAGGCGCTCACAGTGACAGAGAGCAACACGGAGACTGTGGGTCAGGGGCAGAGATGCACATGGCGACAGAGAGCAACACGGAGACTGTGGGTCAGGGCAGAGACGCGCATGGTGAGAGAGAGAAACACGGAGACTGTGGGTCAAGGGCAGAGACGCACAGAGTGAGAAAGCGAACAACACGGTGACTGTGGGTCAGGGGCAGAGACGCACACAGCGAGAGACAACAACACAGAGACTGTGGGTCAGGGGCAGAGATGCACACAGTGAGAGAGAGCAACACAGAGACTGTGGGTCAAGGCAGAGACGCGCATGGCGAGAGAGAGAAACACGGAGACTGTGGGTCAGGGGCAGAGACGCACACGTCGAGAGAGAGCAGCACGGAGACTGTAGGTCAGGGGTAGAGACGCACAGAGTGAGAGAGGGAACAACACGGTGACTGTGGGTCAGGGGCAGAGACGCGCACTGTGAGAGAGAGCAACATGGAGACTGTGGGTCAGGGGTAGAGACGCACAGAGTGAGAGAGAGCAACACAGAAACTGTGGGTCAGGGGCAAAGACGCACAGAGTGAGAGAGCTAACAACACAGAGACTGTGGGTCAGGGGCAGAGACGCACAGAGTGAGAGAGCGAACAACACAGTGACTGTGGGTCGGGGGCAGAGACGCGCACAGTGAGAGAGAGCAACACGGAGACTGTGGGTCAGGGGCAGACACGCTCACAGTGAGAGAGAGCAACACGGAGATTGTGGGTCAGGGGCAGAGATGCGCACTGTGAGAGAGAGCAACACGGAGACTGTGGGTCGGGGGCAGACACGCTCACAGTGGGAGAGAGCAACATGGAGATTGTGAGTCAGGGGCAGAGACGCACACAGTGAGAGAGAACAACACGGAGACTGTGGGTCAGGGGCAGAGATGCACACGCGAGAGAGAGCAACACAGAGACTGTGGGTCAGGGACAGAGACGCGCAATGTGAGAGAGAGCAACACAGAGACTGTGGGTCAGGGGCAGAGATGCACAAGGCGAGAGAGAGCAACACAGAGACTGTGGGTCAGGGGCAGAGATGCTCAGAGTGAGGGAGAGCAACACAGAGACTGTGGGTCAGGGGCAGAGACGCACAGAGTGAGAGAGAGCAACACGGAGACTATGGGTCAGGGGCAGAGACGGACATGGCAAGAGAGAGAAACACGGAGACTGTGGGTCAGAGGCAGAGACGCGCACTGTGAGAGAGAGCAACACAGAGACTGTGGGTCAGGGGCAGAGACGCGCATGGCGAGAAAGAGCAACACGGAAACTGTGGGTCAGGGGCAGAGACGCACAGAGTGAGAGAGAGCAACACGGAGACTGTAGGTCAGGGGCAGACACGCATATGACGAGAGAGAGCAACACGGAGACTGTGGGTCAGGGGCAGAGATGCACACGGCGAGAGAGCACAACAGAGACTGTAGGTGAGGCGCAGAGACGCACATGGCGAGAGAGAGAAACACGGAGACTATGGGTCAGGAGCAGAGACACACATGGCGAGAGAGAGAAACACGGAGACTTTGGGTCAGGGGCAGAGACGCGCACTGTGAGAGAGAGCAACACAGAGACTGTGGGTCAGGGGCAGAGACGCACAGAGTGAGAGAGAGCAACACAGAGACTGTGGGTCAGAGACAGAGACACACAGAGTGAGAGAGAGCAACACAGAGACTGTGGGTCAGGGGCACAGACTCGCACGGTGAGAGAGAGCAACACAGAGACTGTGGGTCAGGGGCACAGACTCGCACAGTGAAAGAGAGCAACACAGAGACTGTGGCGGTCAGGGGCAGAGACTTTGCACGGTGAGAGAGAGCAACACAGAGACTATGGGTCAGAGACAGAGACACAGAGAGTGAGAGAGAGCAACACAGAGACTGTGGGTCAGGGGCACAGGCTCGCACGGTGAGAGAGAGCAACACAGAGACTGTGGGTCAGGGGCACAGACTCGCACGGTGAAAGAGAGCAGCACAGAGACTGTGGGTCAGGGGCAGATATGCACACTGTGAGAAAGAGCAACACAGAGAGTGTGGGTCAGAGCAGAGACCCACACGGCGAGAGAGAGCAACACAGAGACTGTGGTCAGGGGCAGGGACGCACACGCAAGAGAGAGCAACACAGAGGCTGTGGGTCAGGGCAGAGATGCGCACAGCGAGAGAGAGCAACACAGAGACTGTGGGTCAGGGGCAGAGACGCACAGAGTGAGAGAGCTAACAACACAGAGACTGTGGGTCAGGGGCAGAGACGCACAGAGTGAGAGAGCGAACAACACAGTGACTGTGGGTCGGGGCAGAGACGTGCACTGTGAGAGAGAGCAACATGGAGACTGTGGGTCAGGGGCAGACACGCTCACAGTGAGAGAGAGCAACACGGAGACTGTGGGTCAGGGGCAGAGACGCGCACAGTGAGAGAGAGCAACACGGAGACTGTGGGTCAGGGGAAGACACGCTCACAGTGAGAGAGAGCAACACGGAGATTGTGGGTCAGGGGCAGAGATGCGCACTGTGAGAGAGAGCAACACGGAGACTGTGGGTCGGGGGCAGACACGCTCACAGTGAGAGAGAGCAACATGGAGATTGTGGGTCAGGGGCGGAGACGCACACCGTGAGAGAGAACAACACGGGGACTGTGGGTCAGGGGCAGAGATGCACACGCGAGAGAGAGCAACACAGAGACTGTGGGTCAGGGGTAGAGACTCGCAATGTGAGAGAGAGCAACACGGAGACTGTGGGTCAGGGGCAGAGATGCACATGGCGAGAGAGAGCAACACAGAGACTGTGGGTCAGGGGCAGAGATGCTCAGAGTGAGGGAGAGCAACACAGAGACTGTGGGTCAGGGGCAGAGACGCACAGAGTGAGAGAGACCAACATGGAGACTATGGGTCAGGGGCAGAGACGCACATGGCAAGAGAGAGAAACACGGAGACTGTGGGTCAGAGGCAGAGACGCGCACTGTGAGAGAGAGCAACACAGAGACTGTGGGTCAGGGGCAGAGATGCGCACGGCGAGAAAGAGCAACACGGAAACTGTGGGTCAGGGGCAGAGAAGCACAGAGTGAGAGAGAGGAACACGGAGACTGTGGGTCAGGGGCAGACATGCATATGACGAGAGAGAGCAACACGGAGACTGTGGGTCAGGGGCAGAGATGCACACGGCGAGAGAGCAAAACAGAGACTGTGGGTCAGGGGCAGAGACGCACATGGCGAGAGAGAGAAACACGGAGACTGTGGGTCAGGAGCAGAGACACACATGGCGAGAGAGAGAAACACTGAGACTTTGGGTCAGGGGCAGAGACGCGCACTGTGAGAGAGAGCAACACAGAGACTGTGGGTCAGGGGCAGAGACGCACAGAGTGAGAGAGAGCAACACAGAGACTGTGGATCAGGGGCAGAGACGCACACGTCGAGAGAGAGCAACACAGAGACTGTGAGTCAGGGGCAGAGACTCGCACAGTGAGAGAGAGCAACACAGAGACTGTGGGTCAGAGACAGAGACACACAGAGTGAGAGAGAGCAACACAGAGACTGTGGGTCAGGGGCACAGACTCGCACGGTGAGAGAGAGCAACACAGAGACTGTGGGTCAGGGGCACAGACTCGCACAGTGAAAGAGAGCAACACAGAGACTGTGGCGGTCAGGGGCAGAGACTTTGCACGGTGAGAGAGAGCAACACAGAGACTGTGGGTCAGAGACACACAGAGTGAGAGAGAGCAACACAGAGACTGTGGGTCAGGGGCACAGGCTCGCACAGTGAGAGAGAGCAACACAGAGACTGTGGGTCAGGGGCACAGACTTGCACGGTGAAAGAGAGCAGCACAGCGACTGTGGGTCAGGGGCAGAGATGCACACTGTGAGAGAGAGCAACACAGAGAGTGTGGGTGGGGGCAGAGACGCACACGGCAAGAGAGAGCAACACAGAGGCTGTGGGTCAGGGCAGAGACGCGCACAGCGAGAGAGAGAAACACAGAGACTGTGGGTCAGGGGCAGAGACGCACACGGCAAGAGAGAGCAACACGGAGACTGTGGGGCAGAGACGCGCACAGCGAGAGAGAGCAACACGGAGACTGTGGGTCAAGGGCAGAGACATGCACTGTGAGAAAGAACAACACAGAGACTGTGGGTCAGGGACAGAGACCCACACGGTGAGAGAGAGCAACACAGAGACTGTCGGTCAGGGGCAGAGATGCACACAGCGAGAGAGAGCAACACAGAGACTGTGGTCAGGGGCAGAGACCCACATGGTGAGAGAGAGCAACACGGAGACTGTGGGTCGGGGCAGAGACGCGCACGGTGAGAGAGAGCAGCACAGAGACTGTGGGTCAGGGCAGAGACGCGCACTGTGAGAAAGAGCAACACAGAGACTGTGGGTCAGGGGCAGAGACGCACACGGTGAGAGAGAGCAACACGGAGACTGTGGGTCAGGGGCAGAGACGCACACGGAGAGAGAGCAACACAGAAACTGTGGGTCAGGGGCAGAGACCCACATGGCGAGAGAGAGCAACACGGAGACTATGGGTCAGGGGCAGAGACGCACATGGCAAGAGAGAGAAACACGGAGACTGTGGGTCAGAGGCAGAGACGCGCACTGTGAGAGAGAGCAACACAGAGACTGTGGGTCAGGGGCAGAGACGCGCACGGCGAGAAAGAGCAACACGGAAACTGTGGGTCAGGGGCAGAGACGCACAGAGTGAGAGAGAGCAACACGGAGACTGTGGGTCAGGGGCAGACACGCATATGACGAGAGAGAGCAACACGGAGACTGTGGGTCAGGGGCATGGATGCACACGGCGAGAGAGCAAAACAGAGACTGTGGGTCAGGGGCAGAGACGCAAATGGCGAGAGAGAGAAACACTGAGACTGTGGGTCAGGGGCAGAGATGCACACGGCGAGAGAGCAAAACAGAGACTGTGGGTCTGGGGCAGAGACGCACATGGCGAGAGAGAGAAACACTGAGACTGTGGGTCAGGAGCAGAGACACACATGGCGAGAGAGAGAAACACGGAGAATTTGGGTCAGGGGCAGAGACGCGCACTGTGAGAGAGAGCAACACAGAGACTGTGGGTTAGGGGCAGAGACGCACAGAGTGACAGAGAGCAACACAGAGACTGTGGATCAGGGACAGAGACGCACACGGCGAGAGAGAGCAACACAGAGACTGTGAGTCAGGGGCAGAGACTCGCACGGTGAGAGAGAGCAACACAGAGACTGTGGGTCAGGGGCAGAGACTCGCACGGTGAGAGAGAGCAACACAGAGACTGTGGGTCAGAGACAGAGACACACAGAGTGAGAGAGAGCAACACAGAGACTGTGGGTCAGGGGCACAGACTTGCACGGTGATAGAGAGCAACACAGAGACTGTGGGTCAGGGGCACAGACTCGCACAGTGAAAGAAAGCAACACAGAGACTGTGGCGGTCAGGGGCAGAGACTTTGCACGGTGAGAGAGAGCAACACAGAGACTGTGGGTCAGAGACAGAGACACACAGAGTGAGAGAGAGCAACACAGAGACTGTGGGTCAGGGGCACAGACTCGCACAGTGAGAGAGAGCAACACAGGGACTGTGGGTCAGGGGCACAGACTCGCACAGTGAAAGAGAGCAGCACAGAGACTGTGGGTCAGGGGCAGAGATGCACACTGTGAGAGAGAGCAACACAGACAGTGTGGGTCGGGGCAGAGACCCACACGGCGAGAGGGAGCAACACAGAGACTGTGGTCAGGGACAGAGACGCACACGGCAAGAGAGAGCAACACAGAGGCTGTGGGTCAGGGCAGAGACGCGCACAGCGAGAGAGAGAAACACAGAGACTGTGGGTCAGGGGCAGAGACGCGCACAGCGAGAGAGAGCAACACGGAGACTGTGGGTCAAGGGCAGAAACATGCACTGTGAGAAAGAACAACACAGAGACTGTGGGTCAGGGACAGAGACCCACACGGTGAGAGAGAGCAACACAGAGACTGTGGGTCAGGGGCAGAGATGCACACAGCGAGAGAGAGCAACACAGAGACTGTGGTCAGGGGCAGAGACCCACATGGTGAGAGAGAGCAGCACGGAGACTGTGGGTCAGGGGCAGAGACCCACACAATGAGAGAGAGCAACACGGAGACTGTGGGTCGGGGCAGAGACGCGCACGGTGAGAGAGAGCAACACGGAGACTGTGGGTCAGGGGCAGAGACGCACACGGAGAGAGAGCAACACAGAGACTGTGGGTCAGGGGCAGAGACCCACATGGCGAGAGATAGCAACACGGAGACTGTGGGTCACGGGCAGAGATGCACATGATGAGAGAGAGCATCACGGAGACTGTGGGTTGGGGCAGAGATGCGCACGGCGAGAGAGAGCAACACAGAGGTTGTGGGTCACGGGCAGAGACGCACACGGCGAGAGCGAGCAAAACGGGGACTGTGGGTCAGGGGCAGAGAATCATACGGCGAGAGAGAGCAACATGGAGACTGTGGGTCAGGAGCAGAGACGCAGATGGCGAGAGAGAGCAACATGGAGACTGTGGGTCAGGGGCAGAGACGCACACTGTGAGAGAGAGCAACACGGAGACTGTGGGTCAGGGACAGAGACCCACACGGTGAGAGAGAGCAACACGGAAACTGTGGGTCAGGGGCAGAGACCAGCACGGTGAGAGAGAGCAACACGGTGACTGTGGGTCAAGGGCAGAGACGCGCACGGCGAGAGAGAGCAACACAGAGACTGTGGGTCAGGGGCAGAGACGCACACAGTGAGAGAGAGCAACACTGAGACTGTGGGTCAGGGGCAGAGATGCACACGGCGAGAGAGAGCAACATGGAGACTGTGGGTCAGGGACAGAGATGCACACGGCTAGAGAGAGCAACATGGAGACTGTTGGTCAGGGGCAGAGACGCACACTGTGAAAGACAGCAACACAGAGACTGTGGGTCAGGGGCAGAGATGCTCAGAGTGAGGGAGAGTGACACAGAGACTGTGGGTCAGGGGCAGAGACGCGCGCGGCGAGAGAGGGCAACACAGAGACTGTGGGTCAGGGGCAGAGATGTACAGAGTGAGGGAGAGCAACACAGAGACTGTGGGTCAGAGGCCGAGATGCACACGGCGAGAGAGAGCAACACGGAGACTGTGGGCCAGGGGCAGAGACACGCTGTGAGAGAGAGTAACACAGGACTGTGGGTCAGGGGCAGAGACGTGCACGACGAGAGAGAGCAACACGGAGACTGTGGGTCGGGGCAGAAATGCACATGGCTAGAGAGAGCAACACGGAGACTGTGAGTCAAGAGCAGAGATGCACACGGCGTGAGAGAGCAACAGGGAGACTGTGGGTCAGGAGCAGACACGCTCACAGTGAGAGAGCGCAACACGGAGATTGTGGGTCAGGAGCAGACCCGCTCACAGTGAGAGAGAGTAACACAGAGACTGTTGGTCAGGGGCAGAGACGCACATGGTGAGAGAGAGCAACACAGAGACTGTGGGTCAGGGCAGAGACGCACACGGCGAGGAAGAGCAACAGAGACTGTGGGTCAGGGGCAGAGAAGCACAGAGTGAGAGAGAGCAACACGGAGACTGTGGGTCAAGGACAGAGATGCACAGAGTGAGAGAGAGCAACACAGAGACTGTTGGTCAGGGGCAGAGACGCGCACGACGAGAGAGAGCAACACGGGGATGGTGGGTCAGGGGCAGAGACGCGCATGATGAGAGAGAGCAACACGGAGACTGTGGGTCGGGGCAGTGACACGCAAGGTGAGAGAGAGCAACACGGAGACTGTTGGTCAGGGGCAGAGACGTGCACGGCGAGAGAGAGCAACATAGAGACTGTGGGTCAGGGGCAGAGATGCACATAGTGAGGGAGAGCAACACAGAGGCTGTGGGTCAGGGGCCGAGATGCACACGGCGAGAGAGAGCAACACAGAGACTGTGGGTCAGGGGCAGAGACACACAGTGAGAGAGAGCAACACGAGACTGTGTGTCAGGAGCAGAGACGCACACGGTGAGAGAGAGCAACACGGAGACTGTGAGTCAAGAGCAGAGACGCACATGGCAAGGGAGAGCAAAAGAGACTGTGGGTCAGGGGCAGAGAAGCACAGAGTGAGAGAGAGCAACACAGAGACTGAGGGTGAGGGGCAGAGACACACATGGTGAGAGAGAGCAACATGGAGACTGTGAGTCAGGGGCAGAGACTCGCACGGTGAGAGAGAGCAACACAGAGACTGTGGGTCAGGGGCAGAGACTCGCACGGTGAGAGAGAGCAACACAGAGACTGTGGGTCAGAGACAGATACACACAGAGTGAGAGAGAGCAACACAGAGACTGTGGGTCAGGGGCACAGACTTGCACGGTGATAGAGAGCAACACAGAGACTGTGGGTCAGGGGCACAGACTCGCACAGTGAAAGAAAGCAACACTGAGACTGTGGCGGTCAGGGGCAGAGACTTTGCACGGTGAGAGAGAGCAACACAGAGACTGTGGGTCAGAGACAGAGACACACAGAGTGAGAGAGAGCAACACAGAGACTGTGGGTCAGGGGCACAGGCTCGCACAGTGAGAGAGAGCAACACAGGGACTGTGGGTCAGGGGCACAGACTCGCACAGTGAAAGAGAGCAGCACAGAGACTGTGGGTCAGGGGCAGAGATGCACACTGTGAGAGAGAGCAACACAGACAGTGTGGGTCGGGGCAGAGACCCACACGGCGAGAGAGAGCAACACAGAGACTGTGGTCAGGGGCAGAGACGCACACGGCAAGAGAGAGCAACACAGAGGCTGTGGGTCAGGGCAGAGACACGCACAGCGAGAGAGAGAAACACAGAGACTGTGGGTCAGGGGCAGAGACGCGCACAGCGAGAGAGAGCAACACGGAGACTGTGGGTCAAGGGCAGAGACAAGCACTGTGAGAAAGAACAACACAGAGACTGTGGGTCAGGGACAGAGACCCACACGGTGAGAGAGAGCAACACAGAGACTGTGGGTCAGGGGCAGAGATGCACACAGCGAGAGAGAGCAACACAGAGACTGTGGTCAGGGGCAGAGACCCACATGGTGAGAGAGAGCAACACGGAGACTGTGGGTCAGGGGCAGAGACCCACACAATGAGAGAGAGCAACACGGAGACTGTGGGTCGGGGCAGAGACGCGCACGGTGAGAGAGAGCAACACGGAGACTGTGGGTCAGGGGCAGAGATGCACACGGAGAGAGAGCAACACAGAGACTGTGGGTCAGGGGCAGAGACCCACATGGCGAGAGAGAGCAACACGGAGACTGTGGGTCACGGGCAGAGATGCACATGATGAGAGAGAGCATCACGGAGACTGTGGGTCGGGGCAGAGAAGCGCACGGCGAGAGAGAGCAACACAGAGGTTGTGGGTCACGGGCAGAGACGCACACGGCGAGAGCGAGCAACACGGGGACTGTGGGTCAGGGGCAGAGAATCATACGGCGAGAGAGAGCAACATGGAGACTGTGGGTCAGGAGCAGAGACGCAGATGGCGAGAGAGAGCAACATGGAGACTGTGGGTCAGGGGCAGAGACGCACACTGTGAGAGAGAGCAACACGGAGACTGTGGGTCAGGGACAGAGACCCACACGGTGAGAGAGAGCAACACGGAGACTGTGGGTCAGGGGCAGAGACCCGCACGGTGAGAGAGAGCAACACGGTGACTGTGGGTCAAGGGCAGAGACGCGCACGGCGAGAGAGAGCAACACAGAGACTGTGGGTCAGGGGCAGAGACGCACACCGTGAGAGAGAGCAACACTGAGACTGTGGGTCAGGGGCAGAGATGCACACGGCGAGAGAGAGCAACATGGAGACTGTGGGTCAGGGACAGAGATGCACACGGCTAGAGAGAGCAACATGGAGACTGTTGGTCAGGGGCAGAGACGCACACTGTGAAAGACAGCAACACAGAGACTGTGGGTCAGGGGCAGAGATGCTCAGAGTGAGGGAGAGTGACACAGAGACTGTGGGTCAGGGGCAGAGATGCGCGCGGCGAGAGAGGGCAACACAGAGACTGTGGGTCAGGGGCAGAGATGTACAGAGTGAGGGAGAGCAACACAGAGACTGTGGGTCAGGGTCCGAGATGCACACGGCGAGAGAGAGCAACACGGAGACTGTGGGCCAGGGGCAGAGACACGCTGTGAGAGAGAGCAACACAGGACTGTGGGTCAGGGGCAGAGACGCGCACGACGAGAGAGAGCAACACGGAGACTGTGGGTCGGGGCAGAAATGCACATGGCTAGAGAGAGCAACACTGAGACTGTGAGTCAAGAGCAGAGATGCACACGGCATGAGAGAGCAACAGGGAGACTGTGGGTCAGGAGCAGACACGCTCACAGTGAGAGAGCGCAACACGGAGATTGTGGGTCAGGAGCAGACCCGCTCACAGTGAGAGAGAGCAACACAGAGACTGTTGGTCAGGGGCAGAGACACACATGGTGAGAGAGAGCAACACAGAGACTGTGGGTCAGGGCAGAGACGCACACGGCGAGGAAGAGCAACAGAGACTGTGGGTCAGGGGCAGAGAAGCACAGAGTGAGAGAGAGCAACACGGAGACTGTGGGTCAAGGACAGAGATGCACAGAGTGAGAGAGAGCAACACAGAGACTGTTGGTCAGGGGCAGAGACGCGCACGACGAGAGAGAGCAACACAGGGATGGTGGGTCAGGGGCAGAGACGCGCATGATGAGAGAGAGCAACACGGAGACTGTGGGTCGGGGCAGTGACACGCAAGGTGAGAGAGAGCAACACGGAGACTGTTGGTCAGGGGCAGAGACGTGCACGGCGAGAGAGAGCAACATAGAGACTGTGGGTCAGGGGCAGAGATGCACAGAGTGAGGGAGAGCAACACAGAGGCTGTGGGTCAGGGGCAGAGATGCACAGAGTGAGGGAGAGCAACACAGAGGCTGTGGGTCAGGGGCCGAGATGCACACGGCGAGAGAGAGCAACACGGAGACTGTGGGTCAGGGGCAGAGACACACAGTGAGAGAGAGCAACACGAGACTGTGTGTCAGGAGCAGAGACGCACACGGTGAGAGAGAGCAACACGGAGACTGTGAGTCAAGAGCAGAGACGCACATGGCAAGGGAGAGCAAAAGAGACTGTGGGTCAGGGGCAGAGAAGCACAGAGTGAGAGAGAGCAACACAGAGACTGAGGGTGAGGAGCAGAGACACACATGGTGAGAGAGAGCAACATGGAGACTTTGGGTCAGGGGCAGAGACGCACATGGTGAGAGAGGGCAACAAGAGACTGAGTGAGGAGCACACGGCTAGACAAAGCAACATGAGATGGGCTGGCAGGAAGCCCATGAGAAAGATAGCTGAAAAACACATACATTTTTGTAGAGTTCTTAACTAAAAAGAAAAAAGTAGCACCAAAGAAAACAAGCACTGTAAGGACACAGAAATGCGTTCATGCTCTAGGAAAGGGACAATCTCACAACAATGAGGCCAGCCAATGGTAAACGTTGGGTGGGCTCTAAGCCCATTGTAAGCTAACAAAATGTATCGCAAGACATTGCATGTGCTACCTTAGGTGAGAACTAAAAATTAGGGCAAAAAAATTATATCAAATGGGTGCTCAGCGTGAAAAGAATTACAGAACAAAATGCATCACAAAATGTCATCCTCATCCAAGCACTGCCTAAGATTTGCTATTGTTGAAAAAGGAACTGAAATAACAGGGAGAAACTTTACAACATATTGGATTAGGATACTTCAGAAACTTCCAATGGACTGTCCACCATCTTGGGAAGGCCATTTTAAAAGGCTTAGTTCCACCCGCCTTTGGAAATTCATACATTCTTTCCACCTGAAAGAAGAAGCCTGAGTTTAACATGTAATGAGCACTCAGCATTCTGAAACCGCACTGCCCATGGCATCTACAACCCACAGGAAATCCCTTTTAATCACTGCAAGCAAGGAAGTATGGCCCGTCTCAGGCAGCAAGGGAACTGCACATCTGGCTGGACATGGCACTCTGCAACGCCCTGATGTGAAGCACCTGTAAGACGTCTGCTCTTCTGAGTCTACTCACCAATAGGTGAGTTCTTAGGCTTGTCTTACTCAAGAATGTGACAAGGTCAGACTGGTGGACGGTGCAGTTTGAGCCCGAGAACAAAGCTGTTAAGACAGTGAATCAGTTGTTAGCAGTGCTGTAGATTCACATCATCAGATAAATGCATACCAAACCCAGCTGGAGACGCAGGAGGTGGTAGCATGAAGAATCACAGGTCTGCCCAATAGGATAGTGGTAAGTCTTGTTTTCTTGCCCATCATAGTTTATTTTTTTAACTTTTGTTCACTTGTTCTGCCTGTGCAGAGGATTCACGGTGACATGCACACTGGATGTTGCTGAACCCCTAAAGCCTTGCAGAGTTTCTGAACTATGGAGGACACAAAGTAATTTAATTTGTCACTTCTGGTCCAGAGTGGTATCACAAACTGAGAAAAAACATCTTGCATTAGACTACAGTAATAGCATGGGCGCGAGCACAGGGTAAGCCTTGATCGATCCAGAAAACATGCACACTAACACCAGGACATCAACAGAGGACCAGCACTGGGCATCTGGATGAAACTGATCTAGAAATGGACAAAAGGGCCCAATGCAGCAGGATGGGCAGCTGAGAGGAGGGTGGCGGCGGAGGGGACTTGATCCCTTTAACAACAATGTAGGTATGACATATAGCACAGGTAGGTCAGTATGGCTTAGCGATGGAAGGGAGACAAGGTGCAGTCCTAAGGATGCCGGCATCACAGATCGTTCCGTCTTCACTTACATGGGCAATGCCATGATTTAAGAAGGTTAGACTCAGGAGTACTACATTGGGTGCAGCCAGGCCTCCATGTTTGCCTCACCTAGTGCATTTGGATGCTTTTAACATATGTACCTGTCCCACCTGTTACATTCACTTTCTCTGGCCTGATCCTGTAAATCTGAGAGATGCTGTAGAGTGGGAAGGAGGAGCTCAACTGTCTGCAACACATACAAAGGACCAGATTTAAGAAGGGCCTAGCGCCAACTATTGCCAACTATTGCCACATTAGCGTCATTTTTTTACGCTAATGTGGCAATAGTGTGGCAAAAACACCACGCTAAATTTACAAAGTGGTGCAATGCATGCATTGCTCCACTTTGTAAACCCCTGTATAATGTATGCAAGGGGGTCGTTCCCCTGTTAGGGGTCCCGCAAAAATGGTGCAGTGGAATCTAAGAGATTCCACTGCAACATTTTTAGCGGCATTTTTAACACGTGCACAGAGCAGGTGTAAAAAGGCAGCTCACCATTATTTGTAATGGGCCTCTATGCACTTTGCAGGATTAGCGTCACCATTGTTGGCGCTAATCCTGCAAAAATGATGACGCTGTTGTTCCTAACCTGCGCCACGGCGCGCCGTATGTTATATATGGGACACACATGGTGGCAGTGGGGGGGCGCAATGGGCCGCAAGAAAAGTGGCGCTGCATGGCACGAAGCGTCACTTTCCTTAAATCTGGGCCAAAGAGACTTCACGGTCAGGAGACAAACAGCATTTTTAGAACCACGGTCCGCGAAAGCATTAACTCTGGACACCTCCTCTTGGCCAGCGACTTTGGAGGGTATCAAACAAGCCTTTAACGTACCACTA
Organism: Pleurodeles waltl; assembly: GCF_031143425.1. NCBI lineage: Eukaryota > Metazoa > Chordata > Amphibia > Caudata > Salamandridae > Pleurodeles > Pleurodeles waltl. The sequence goes on along the minus strand of NC_090448.1, from coordinate 7,543,248 downwards.
TTTTTGACTGCAGTCCCGATAGCGCGATAAATCTTTGCTGCAGCCAAAGGAGCCCAAAGTCAAGCACTGATCCCAAATGCCTGTTTCAGCCAAGACAGTTCCAGTTTTCTGAGTGGCAAGTTAAGCGCATCCACAACAGGATTCAGTTCAGCTCCTTGAGCGGAGAGCACTTGTGGTAAGTAATGACTCTCAATAACTCCATAGATCGAGTGAACAGCATTACCAGAAGCCTCTGTTCGCTTATCGTTTCTGAGGCAAAAGCCATCAACATAACCCAGGTCTCACCGTTTGTAAAGGTGCATGATGGAGACGGACTCGTGTTGGTCAGATGTGTGGTGGTAAGAATGCAATCATGTGGGTCTCCATCGAGGACGTACCCATCACACGTTTGGTGACACACTGAAGTATACTGAAAACTGATGGGTGGAATGCTTGAATTAATCTCAGCCACAGGTAATTACATCGTTATCTTGCTCACCAAGCCACCTCCGTTAGAACTCATCCACGTGCCAATGAGTCTTAACCCTGCTCCTGTGGGAACAGTCTACTGGAGGCCACAGACATGGAGAGACACAGATAAGAATGCATAGACATTGCAAGAATCCGAAAGCCACAGCTTGGGAGACACAGGAAGACACACACAGACATGGGGAGACACAGGAAGACACACACAGACATGGGGAGACACAGGAAGACACACACAGACATGGGGAGACACAGGAAGACACACACAGACATGGGGAGACACAGGAAGACACACACAGACATGGGGAGACACAGGAGGACACACACAGACATAGGGAGACACACACAGACATGGGGAGACACAGGAAGACACACACAGACATGGGGAGACACAGGAGGACACACACAGACATAGGGAGACACACACAGACATGGGGAGACACAGGAAGACACACACAGACATGGGGAGACACAGGAGGACACACACAGACATAGGGAGACACACACAGACATGGGGAGACACAGGAAGACACACACAGACATGGGGAGACACAGGAGGACACACACAGACATAGGGAGACACACACAGACATGGGGAGACACAGGAGGACACACACAGACATGGGGAGACACAGGAGGACACACACAGACATAGGGAGACACACACAGACATGGGGAGACACAGGAAGACACACACAGACATGGGGAGACACAGGAGGACACACACAGACACAGGAAGACACACACAGACATGGGGAGACACAGGAGGACACACACAGACATAGGGAGACACACACAGACATGGGGAGACACAGGAAGACACACACAGACATGGGGAGACACAGGAGGACACACACAGACATGGGGAGACACAGGAGGACACACACAGACATAGGGAGACACACACAGACATGGGGAGACACAGGAAGACACACACAGACATGGGGAGACACAGGAGGACACACACAGACATGGGGAGACACAGGAGGACACACACAGACATAGGGAGACACAGGAAGACACACACAGACATGGGGAGACACAGGAAGACACACACAGACATGGGGAGACACAGGAAGACACACACAGACATGGGGAGACACAGGAGGACACACACAGACATAGGGAGACACAGGAGGACACACACAGACATAGGGAGACACACACAGACATGGGGAAACACAGGAATGCATGGCTCTGAACAGCCTGCAGACTGTGGGCAGCCCCACTGCTAGGGGGAAATGCACCACCCGGAAAGCTCACCATGCTATGAGGCCATAGCAACGACAGATGTGTGTTATGCAAAGTAACACTGCGTACTATAGTTGGAAACGTCACGCAAGGAGACTCAAAGAGACACAACGTGCACTGAGGTACATTCGCAAATTCACACATTTTTCCTCCATGGAGAGTCGCTACTCCAGAATACTTCTTTAATTAATATTCAGCTACTGGTAAATTTGTAAACTGATATTGCTGGACCTCTCAGCTCCCTTCAACATAGCCATCAGATGCACGCTGCAGTCTCAAACAGGACTCATCAGCTTTGTCCTTCGCTGGTTCATCCATCGCACTCTCAGGTGCACGCTGCAGTCTCAAACAGGACTCATCCGCTTTGTCCTTCGCTGGTTCATCCATCGCACTCTCAGGTGCACGCTGCAGTCTCAAACAGGACTCATCCGCTTTGTCCTTCGCTGGTTCATCCATCGCACTCTCAGGTGCACGCTGCAGTCTCAAACAGGACTCATCCGCTTTGTCCTTCGCTGGTTCATCCATCGCACTCTCAGATGCACGCTGCAGTCTCAAACAGGACTCATCAGCTTTGTCCTTCGCTGGTTCATCCATCGCACTCTCAGGTGCACGCTGCAGTCTCAAACAGGACTCATCAGCTTTGTCCTTCGCTGGTTCATCCATCGCACTCTCAGGTGCACGCTGCAGTCTCAAACAGGACTCATCAGCTTTGTCCTTCGCTGGTTCATCCATCGCACTCTCAGGTGCACGCTGCAGTCTCAAACAGGACTCATCAGCTTTGTCCTTCGCTGGTTCATCCATCGCACTCTCAGATGCACGCTGCAGTCTCAAACAGGACTCATCCGCTTTGTCCTTCGCTGGTTCATCCATCGCACTCTCCGATGCACGCTGCAGTCTCAAACAGGACTCATCAGCTTTGTCCTTCGCTGGTTCATCCATCGCACTCTCAGGTGCACGATGCAGTCTCAAACAGGACTCATCCGCTTTGTCCTTCGCTGGTTCATCCATCGCACTCTCAGGTGCACGCTGCAGTCTCAAACAGGACTCATCCGCTTTGTCCTTCGCTGGTTCATCCATCGCACTCTCAGGTGCACGCTGCAGTCTCAAACAGGACTCATCCGCTTTGTCCTTCGCTGGTTCATCCATCGCACTCTCAGGTGCACGCTGCAGTCTCAAACAGGACTCATCCGCTTTGTCCTTCGCTGGTTCATCCATCGCACTCTCAGGTGCCCGCTGCAGTCTCAAACAGGACTCATCAGCTTTGTCCTTCGCTGGTTCATCCATCGCACTCTCAGGTGCCCGCTGCAGTCTCAAACAGGACTCATCAGCTTTGTCCTTCGCTGGTTCATCCATCGCACTCTCAGGTGCCCGCTGCAGTCTCAAACAGGACTCATCAGCTTTGTCCTTCGCTGGTTCATCCATCGCACTCTCAGATGCACGCTGCAGTCTCAAACAGGACTCATCCGCTTTGTCCTTCGCTGGTTCATCCATCGCACTCTCAGATGCACGCTGCAGTCTCAAACAGGACTCATCCGCTTTGTCCTTCGCTGGTTCATCCATCGCACTCTCAGATGCACGCTGCAGTCTCAAACAGGACTCATCCGCTTTGTCCTTCGCTGGTTCATCCATCGCACTCTCAGGTGCCCGCTGCAGTCTCAAACAGGACTCATCAGCTTTGTCCTTCGCTGGTTCATCCATCGCACTCTCAGGGGCCCGCTGCAGTCTCAAACAGGACTCATCAGCTTTGTCCTTCGCTGGTTCATCCATCGCACTCTCAGATGCACGCTGCAGTCTCAAACAGGACTCATCCGCTTTGTCCTTCGCTGGTTCATCCATCGCACTCTCAGGTGCCCGCTGCAGTCTCAAACAGGACTCATCAGCTTTGTCCTTCGCTGGTTCACCCATCGCACTCTCAGGTGCCCGCTGCAGTCTCAAACAGGACTCATCCGCTTTGTCCTTCGCTGGTTCATCCATCGCACTCTCAGGTGCACGCTGCAGTCTCAAACAGGACTCATCCGCTTTGTCCTTCGCTGGTTCATCCATCGCACTCTCAGGTGCACGCTGCAGTCTCAAACAGGACTCATCCGCTTTGTCCTTCGCTGGTTCATCCATCGCACTCTCAGGTGCACGCTGCAGTCTCAAACAGGACTCATCCGCTTTGTCCTTCGCTGGTTCATCCATCGCACTCTCAGGTGCACGCTGCAGTCTCAAACAGGACTCATCAGCTTTGTCCTTCGTTGGTTCATCCATCGCACTCTCAGATGCACGCTGCAGTCTCAAACAGGACTCATCAGCTTTGTCCTTCGCTGGTTCATCCATCGCACTCTCAGGTGCACGCTGCAGTCTCAAACAGGACTCATCAGCTTTGTCCTTCGCTGGTTCATCCATCGCACTCTCAGGTGCACGCTGCAGTCTCAAACAGGACTCATCAGCTTTGTCCTTCGCTGGTTCATCCATCGCACTCTCAGATGCACGCTGCAGTCTCAAACAGGACTCATCAGCTTTGTCCTTCGCTGGTTCATCCATCGCACTCTCAGATGCACGCTGCAGTCTCAAACAGGACTCATCAGCTTTCTTCGCTGGTTCATCCATCGCACTCTCAGGTGCACGCTGCAGTCTCAAACAGGACTCATCCGCTTTGTCCTTCGCTGGTTCATCCATCGCACTCTCAGGTGCACGCTGCAGTCTCAAACAGGACTCATCCGCTTTGTCCTTCGCTGGTTCATCCATCGCACTCTCAGGTGCACGCTGCAGTCTCAAACAGGACTCATCCGCTTTGTCCTTCGCTGGTTCATCCATCGCACTCTCAGATGCACGCTGCAGTCTCAAACAGGACTCATCAGCTTTGTCCTTCGCTGGTTCATCCATCGCACTCTCAGATGCACGATGCAGTCTCAAACAGGACTCATCAGCTTTGTCCTTCGCTGGTTCATCCATCGCACTCTCAGGTGCACGCTGCAGTCTCAAACAGGACTCATCCGCTTTGTCCTTCGCTGGTTCATCCATCGCACTCTCAGGTGCACGCTGCAGTCTCAAACAGGACTCATCAGCTTTGTCCTTCGCTGGTTCATCCATCGCACTCTCAGGTGCACGCTGCAGTCTCAAACAGGACTCATCAGCTTTGTCCTTCGCTGGTTCATCCATCGCACTCTCAGATGCACGCTGCAGTCTCAAACAGGACTCATCAGCTTTGTCCTTCGCTGGTTCATCCATCGCACTCTCAGATGCACGCTGCAGTCTCAAGCAGGACTCATCAGCTTTCTTCGCTGGTTCATCCATCGCACTCTCAGGTGCACGCTGCAGTCTCAAACAGGACTCATCCGCTTTGTCCTTCGCTGGTTCATCCATCGCACTCTCAGGTGCACGCTGCAGTCTCAAACAGGACTCATCCGCTTTGTCCTTCGCTGGTTCATCCATCGCACTCTCAGATGCACGCTGCAGTCTCAAACAGGACTCATCAGCTTTGTACTTCGCTGGTTCATCCATCGCACTCTCAGATGCACGCTGCAGTCTCAAACAGGACTCATCAGCTTTCTTCGCTGGTTCATCCATCGCACTCTCAGGTGCACGCTGCAGTCTCAAACAGGACTCATCCGCTTTGTCCTTCGCTGGTTCATCCATCGCACTCTCAGGTGCACGCTGCAGTCTCAAACAGGACTCATCCGCTTTGTCCTTCGCTGGTTCATCCATCGCACTCTCAGGTGCACGCTGCAGTCTCAAACAGGACTCATCCGCTTTGTCCTTCGCTGGTTCATCCATCGCACTCTCAGGTGCACGCTGCAGTCTCAAACAGGACTCATCAGCTTTGTCCTTCGCTGGTTCTCTTCCTACCTTTCAAGCCTACACCAGTTTGCATGGGCATAACAAAGGGCCCTGCAGCTCCTGCAATGCGGAGGGAGGGGCAGCAAGCTCCAGGGGCCCCTCAGCACCATACCCAGGCCAGAGAGCTCCTGAAAAGATCAGGACGGGGGCCCCTCAATGTACTTCACAGGGGGGCCCACTCAAGTTTAATTACGCCACTGCCAGTTTGTTCACATCGCCACATCCAGGTCACAAAAGAGCCGCATCACGTGCGGAGCCCGCACTGTCACTTGGCATCTTCATCACCTACAAAGAGCCACATGGTTGTCTGCTCAGAGATACCAGCATCAAGATTCACCAAAATGCAGATGATACACAACTCTGCTTGAAAGTCTCCTCAAACACTCTCTGCACTACATCCAGCGTTGGATCTCCAGTGCCTATGTAGTGCTCAACCCAACCACAGCAGAATTCCCGTTACTTGACAAGAACAACAAACAAGATACAGTACAAACCAGGCTCGATGACACGGACATTGTCGACTTCAAACCCAAACTTGCACCGAATGCCAATCCACTTTGATTCATCTTGGACACCAGCCTCACAGTCAAGGACACTTGGCCACAAGAACAAAGCTGCCCTGGTACCATCTCTTCTCCAAAGAATGTAAGACAATTTCTTACAGAAAGCGACTTCTGAACCACTGTTCAAGCCCTTGTACTCTCATCTGGGTAATGGTAATGCCGTGCTCAATGGACTCCTCATGTCACGTTGGCAACACTTAGGGGCATATCGCATCCAAAACTTGAAGAAACATGATCACGTCACCCCTTCCTGATGGAACTCCACTGCCCCACTTTCTGGCATGCACCATCTTAAAAAAAACAGCTGCATCATTTACAGAACCATTAGAACCAGCACCCCTGCTTATCTTGCAGACAAACGCACCATCTCTGGTGGTTCTCAGCACAACCGCAGCCAGGACGCCATCAGACCACAGACTGGAGGCCTCTTCCATCTCTGCACCCAGCATCTGGAACATTCCCGTATCTATCAGGACTGCACAAATGCTGCTCCAATTTAGGAAAGAGTTGAAGACTCACTCTTTAAAGAACACCACACCGCAGCTCGTTAACTGTCCACAATCCAGCTTCCTCTCCAAGTACTTGCTGACTTTAAGCTTGCGTTAGACGGCGTTCAGTGCTCTGCTGCCTTTTGGATATGTTTGTGCTATAGAAATACCATATACATACATGCATACATGCAATTTGCTTCCATGGACCGCAAGGAACAGAAAGTGTTATGGAAGAAAAGTTAAAGTATATATATATAAAAGGGTCACTATGTGCACGCGTTTCTGGCACTTAAAAGTCTTAAGCTCTGGGAACTCTCTCAAAGAAGAGGTACGCACTGAGGAGGAGGGAGCACACTGTAGATACCCACTGAGGGCATCTGAAGAAGCGAGGGTGAGATGCAGAGCAGAAAAAAACACATATTTAGAGATTGGCACAAAGAGAAGTAAAGTCACTTCAACCAGAACCATATGTAGGAAATTAGCAAAAAATAGTAGCGAGGTCTGTGGGAAGCAGCCTGGCTCCGGGCTCAGTCTGCTAACATATGTGACAGCAGCAGGCAGGAACAGCCATGGTGTCAATAACAGCAGGGATAAAAATACCGGCACCAAAGCAGCCTGGAAAGCAAAAGGCACTGGCCTTAGCGAAGAGACAGGGGCACAACATGGTGTTCAGAGTGCCCAGAACATGCCCCACTGTGATGCTCTTAGGCATTACTGCCAGGCACTAGGTGGTAGTCATATGAACACACTTTGGAACAGATGTATGAAAAGATTTAGCATTTCTTAACAGGCTGAGTCGCAATTTTAGTCCGTTAAGAAATGCTAAATTGCCTTTTCAGATGTACAAAGGCCAATAGGAATCACAAGATGCGATTTCTACCCAGATTTCCTAAGCACATGTACATGCGCATAATTCCTCTGGTGCTTCAGGGGCATTTCATGTGCACTCTGGATCTACAGGACGCTTATTACCATGTTCCAGTTCACCCGTTCTCCCAGCCGTTCCTGAGGCTCTGTGTCCAGGGAGCTCCCTATCAGTTCAGCCTTCGGTCAGCTCCGAGGGTGTTCACCAAGTTGGTGCCCCCCCCCCCTTTTTGCCTCCCTCCATCTTCAGGGGATCCACCTCAACCCTTACTTGGATGACTGGCTCCATCAAGGGACAGTCATCTTCACAACCTCCAGAGGGCGTGCGCTGCTCAGGGGCTCCTGGTTAACTGAGATAAGTGTCAGCTGACGCCTTCTCGGGATCTGACCTTTACCGGGGCAAGATTCCAGACAGATCTCCATGGGGTCTCCTGCCTTCTCCCAGGGCATTAGCTTTGATGTACCTATCTCGGGACTTGATGGGACAAGCTTCAATGTCAGTGCTCACATGACTGCGTCGGCTGGGATTCATGGGCTCAGCAGCATTGACGGTGGCTTGGGCTCGGTGGCTGCATCTGCTATCATTTTGGGGCCCTCACTCCAGGGAGTTTCAGCTGGTGGTTCCTGTGTCTCCTGCAGTACTGGAGGACGACACAGGACAATCTGTCCAGGGGGGTCCATGTGCAGCCAGATCCTCCATTGGTCCTCACCACGGAGCCAGCTGCTTGGGTTGGGAAGCAGCTTTCGGGCAGGTCTCTGCAGGCTCGCTAGTCTCAGGATGCAAGGGGGCTTTTGACATCTGCTGGAGAAGCACAATCTGGTGGTGCAGTCCGACAACCAGGTGACTGTGGCATACCTCAACAACCGGGGGGTATTCATTCTACATCTCTGAATGCTGTGGCCCTGACATTGTTTCAGTGGGGGGAGCTGCATCTCAATCCCTGGTGGTGGTTTATGTGCGGGGATTACACATTGAGGCAACAGATGCCCTCAGTCCCTTCTTTCCTCCCTCCCAGGAGCTCTCCCTCTCAAAGAAATTGTTTCATCAGCTGTGCAAGAAGGTTGGTGTGCTGTGCGTCGATCTATTTGCTCCCCGGCTCAATGCTCAATTTCCCTGGTTTTGTGCTCTTTCCAGTCAGGCAGGGGCATGGGGAGTGGATTCTCTGATGGTTCCTTGGCCAGATTGCCTGCTGTATGCCTCTGGTGGCGTTGGTTCCCCGGTTTCTGGCTAGATTGCTGGGGGAGTCCCGGGTGGTAATCCTGATGGTGCCTTTCTGGCCCCGGAGGTTGTGGTTCATCACGCTCAGGTTGATGGTAATCCTTGCTCCTCTTCCCCTATTCGGTCTGTTCCATCTCTGGATCTCCAGCAGCTTCACCTATCAGTCTGGAAGTTGAGAGGAGGGGATTGCAACGTAAAGGTCTCCTGAGACATCTAGCGGTGGCTGTACAATGCTCTAGGAAGCCTGCTCCTTTAAACTCTTATAGCTGGCATTGGAATAACTTTCAGCTGTGGTGTGAGCCTGTTGGGGTGCCTCCTCTGGATTGCTCCCTTCCCACCATTCTTCAGTCTTTGTGGGAGAGTTTTGATAAGCATTTGACGGTGTCCTCTTTGCATGCCCAGTGGGCGGCCATTAAGGCGTTATCGTTGGGTAATCTGGCGGATGTGGATGTGTTAGTGGTTCGTTTGCTCCATGGCTTCTCTCTGATCCGTCCAGTAGTGAAGCCCCTTTTTCCTTTCTGGGATCTGCCTTTGGTTCTGAAAGCACTAGTATTTACTCCTTTTGAGCCTACGGAGCTCTCTGACGGTAAGTTTGTCACCTTCAAGGTGTTTTTTTGGTGGCTGTGCCCTCTGCCAGGCACATTGGTGAGTTGGGGTCCCTTATGGCCCGGGAGCCCCTCCTGTCCTTCCCAGCTGATAGGGTTGTGTTGTGTTTAGACTCGGTCTTTGCTCCAAAGGTTTCTTCCCAGTTGCATTGCTCACAGGAGGTGGTTTTGCCTGCCTTGGTGGTCAATTTCGTGGAAGTGACACTTGTGTCCAGCACTATCATCTGCAGGTGTGTTGGGGTCTTATACTAATTTTGATTTGAGGGTGTTGCGGGCTGTCTGCTCCTGACCTGGTTTTGTGTCTGTTGAAATGTTTCTAAATTACTTTTTCCTTTCTGCATTTTTAGTGTTGTGTCCTTTGGTGATTGTTTTTGTTGATCCTGGCTTGGGTATTCTCTATTTGTAATGAATGGGATGAGGACTGGAGGGACCTGGTGGTAATGTCCTACTACTTACCGGTAATCTTCATTACTGCTGGTCCTGTAGTCCTCGTCCCATTCATTGCGCCCGCCCTCCCTCCCTCTGTGCCGGCCTTCAGGTTTTGGGGTTGGTAGTTCCGAAGGAATGCTAGGTAAGCACTCATTATGTACTCCTGGAGGGAGAGGTGAGGTAATGGGCTCAGTATTCCTTGTGTTCTTTTTCTGTCGTGGAGATAGGTTCATCTCTCCTAGTAATGAATGGGATGAGGGCCACAGGACAAGGAGTCATGAAGATTACCGATAAGTAATAGGACATTTCCGCCCCCTGTGCAAGCCACACTCCCCCCACACCCTGGCTGGAAACATCCTTTGCCATCAGGTGGTTCTGAAGCACCTGGCCCAACTCCTGGGCGAAAGTTTCCAAAGCTTTAATTTGGATAATCACCGCCTGACCCTCTGTAAGTTATTGCTTCCAGCTGAACCTTGCGTTTCCGTCCCACACAAGCACGTGATTGGCTGGTGCCTCCTGGGTAATGCTTGATGCTGCTTCTTTCCATGCAGCGTCACGTTCAGGTGAGTGGATCAATCACAGGGTGAAACAGCCCCCACTCCTGGCCCCCAGGCTCGGCTGCCTCCTGCAGATCCTCTAGCCACATCGGGACTCACGCCCTTTGTACTCCACTAGGTTTGGGCTTTACAAATATCATTATACATAGCCTAAATAATCCATACATGCCAATAGACCCGATTCAGGTCGGAAACTACTGATGTTTTAAGCCAAAAACAGCTTTATTTTAGCAGCCAATTGATTCTGCTTCAGTAAAGCCTGTGGGGAAAATACAGCCCCCGCTTTCTTTTCTTTTAAAATCTCCCTGTTTCCTATTTAAAAATGCTGGCAGGTGCAGAGCGACACGCTGTGAAGAAGCAGAAACTGAAAGGAGGGTACCTGGGAGTCCAGCGAGAAAGAGAGGAGCAGGGAGCCAGCAGGGAGAATGGGAAAGGCATTAGCCCCCCCGTCCTTTCTGAAACCAACAGGGGAAGGTATATGTGGCCAAAACTACTGGGCTTCACATCTAGTGTAGGAAATCAGAAGACGTATGAGGCTAGATGTGGGGGTGAAGGATGCGAGCCTTCATTAATCCTAAACGACTGCCACCCCTATGAGGTCTGGGCTGTCCCCACCCCATAGTACCCTCCACCCCCAACCTGGACTATAGAAGGGAGGCTTGCCTCTGTCAATGCAAAGCTATTCTGTGCTGCAGTCACATCAACTTTTTAGTGTAAAATATTTGTTGGTCAATGTAGGAAAGTACCATCTTGCCTGGCATGTTACCCCCATTTTTACATGTATGTCAGTTTGTTTTTGCCTGTCTTACTGGGATCCTGCTAGCCAGGGCCCCAGTGCTCATAGTTTGTGGCCTGAATGTGTTACCTGTGTGGTGACTAACTGTGTCACTGAGGCTCTGCTAACCAGAACCTGAGTGCTTATGCTCTCTCTGCCTTTAAAATTGTCACTGCAGGCTAGTGACCATTTTTACCAATTCTAATTGGCACACTGGAACACCCTTATAATTCCCTAGTATATGGTACCTAGGTACCCAGGGTATTGGGGTTCCAGGAGATCCCTATGGGCTGCAGCATTTCTTTTGCCACCCATAGGGAGCTCTGACAATTCTTACACAGGCCTGCCACTGCAGCCTGAGTGAAATAACGTCCACGTTATTTCACAGCCATTTTACACTGCACTTAAGTAACTTATAAGTCACCTATATGTCTAACCCTCACTTAGTGAAGGTTAGGTGCAAAGTTACTTAGTGTGTGGGCACCCTGGCACTAGCAAAGGTGCCCCCACATAGTTCAGGGCAATTTCCCTGGACTTTGTGAGTGCGAGGACACCATTACACGCGTGCACTACATATAGGTCACTACCTATGTGTAGCTTCACAATGGTAACTCCGAATATGGCCATGTAACATGTCTAAGATCATGGAATTGTCCCCCCATGCCACATCTGGTATTGGGGTTCCAATCCCATGCATCCCCGGGGCTCCAGCATGGACCCCGGGTACTGCCAAACCAGCTCTCTGGGGTTTTCTCTGCGGCTACCGCTGCTGCCAACCCTCAGACAGGTTTCTGCCCCCCTGGGGCCTGGGCAGCCCAGTCCCAGGAAGGCACAACAAAGGATTTCCTCTGAGAGGGGGTGTTACACCCTCTCCCTTTGGAAATAGGTGTTAAGGGCTGGGGAGGAGTAGCCTCTTCCAGCCTCTGGAAATGGTTTGAAAGGCACAGATGGTGCCCTCCTTGCATAAGCCAGTCTACACCGGTTCAGGAAAACCCCAGCCCCTGCTCTGGTGCAAAACTGGACAAAGGAAAGGGGAGTGACCACTCCCCTGTCCATCACCATCCCAGGGGTGGTGCCCAGAGCTCCTCCAGTGTGTCCCAGATCTCTGCCATCCTGAATCCAGAGGTGTGAGGGCACAATGGAGGCCTCTGAGTGGCCAGTGCCAGCAGGTGACATCAGAGACCCCTCCTGATAGGTGCTTACCTCACTAGGTGGCCAATCCTCCTCTGATGGCTATTTAGCGTCTCTCCTGTGGGCTTTTCCTCAGGTAACGACTTGCAAGAATTCAAAAGAGTTCCTCTGCACCTCTCTCTTCGACTTCTACCAAGGATCGACCGCTGACTGCTCCAGGACGCCTGCAAAACTGCAACAAAGTAGCAAGAAGACTACCAGCTACATTGTAGCGCCTAATCTTGTCAGCTTTCTCGGCTGTTTCCTGGTGGTGCATGCTTTGGGGTCTGCCTGCCTTCATCCTGCACTGGAAGCCATGAAGAAATCTCCGTGGGTTGACGGAATCTTCCTCCTGCTCCAGCAGGCACCAAACTTCAGGGTCACCGGTACTCTGGGACCCCTCTCATCTTGACAAGCATGGCCCCTGGAACACATGTGAAGGACCCAAGTGACCCAGAATGTCACGTGGTCCAACTGTCCAAATTTGGAGGAGGTAAGTCCTTGCCTCCCCTCTCCAGACAGTAATCCTGTACACCGCGTAAACTACATCTGCTAGGGCTTCTGTGCACTTTTGCAAGGAATTCTTTTGTGCACAGCCTAGCCCAGCTCCCCAGCACTCTGTCCTGCATTGCTCAACTCACTGAGTTGACCACCGGCTTTGTGGGACCCTCTTTTGTAGTGTTGAGACAACTGCTGTGTTCAGACTTCTTGAACCCATGCTCAAGGGCTTCTGTGGGTGCTTCCTTCTTGTGCATGGGCTCTTTGTGTTGCTGAGGGCCCTCTCTGTCTCCTCTCCCAAGTGGCGACATCCTGGTCCTTCCTGGGCCCGGGCAGCACCCTTTTTCTTCAACTGTGACTCTTGCAGCTAGCAAGGCTTGTTTGCGGTATTTTGCCAAGAAAACAATTCTGCAACCTCCAGCACTCCGTGGGACATCTTCTGCATGAAGGAGAAGTTCCCAGCACCTTTCGTTGTTGCAGAATCTTCAGCTTCTTCCATCCAGAGGCAGCCATTTTGCACCTTCATCCGGGGTTTAGTGGGCTCCTGCCCCCCCTAGACACTTTCACGACTCTTGGACTTGGTCCCCTTCCTTTGCAGGTCCTCAGGTCCAGGAATCCATCTTCAGTGCTTTGCAGTCTGTTGTGGTCTTTGCAGAATCCTCTATTATGACTCTAGTGTGTTTCTGAGAGAGTAGTACCACTTTACTCCTACTTTTCAGGGTCTTGGGGTGGGGTATCTGGGACATCCTTAGTGTTTTCTTACACTCCCAGTGACCCTCTACACACTACACTAGCCTAGGGGTCCATTCGTGGTTCGCATTCCACTTTCTTAGTATATGGTTTGTGTTGCCCCTAGGCCTATTGCATCCTATTGTATTCTACAGTGTTTGCACTACTTTCTGAATGTTTTACTTACCTGATTTTTGTTGTGTGTATAGTTTGTGTATTTTACTTACCTCCTAACGGAGTATATCCTCTGAGATATTTTGGCACATTGTCACTCAAATAAAGTACCTTTATTTTTAGTGACTCTGTGTATTGTGTTTTCTTATGATATTGTGCTATATGATATAAGTGGTATAGTAGGAGCTTTGCATGTCTCCTAGTTCAGCCTAAGCTGCTTTGCCATAGCTACCTTCTATCAGCCTAAGCTTCTAGAAACATCTCTATTCTACTAATAAGGGATAACTGGACCTGGCACAAAGTGTAAGCACCATCAGGTGCCCACTATAAGCCAGGCCAGCCTCCTACACTGCCCATGCTCACCTCGGGTACTGGACTCTCTCATCTTAGATGCTGCACATGCTCGCCTCGGGTACTGGACTCTTTCATCTCAGATGCTGCCCATGCCCGCCTCGGGTACTGGACTCTCTCATCTCAGATGGTGCCCATGCTCGCCTCGGGTACTGGACTCTCTCATCTCAGATGCTGCCCATGCTCGCCTCGGGTACTGGACTCTTTCATCTCAGATGCTACCCATGCCCGCCTCAGGTACTGGACTCTCTCATCTCAGATGGTGCCCATGCCCGCCTCAGGTACTGGACTCTCTCATCTCAGATGCTGCCCATACTCGCCTCGGGTACTGGACTCTCTCATCTCAGATGCTGCCCATGCTTGCCTCGGGACCTGTACTCTCATCTCAGATTCTGCCTATGCTCACCTTGGGTACTAGACTCTCTCATCTCAGATGCTGCCCATGCCCACTTCGGGTACTGGACTCTCTCATCTCAGATGCTGCACATGCTTGCCTCGGGTACTGGACTCTCTTATCTCAGATGCTGCACATGCTTGCCCCGGGAACTGGACTCGCATCTCAGATGGTGCCCATGCTCGCCTTGGGTACAGGACTCTCTCATCTCAGAGGCTGCCCATGCCCTCCTCGAGTACTGGACTCTCTCATCTCAGAGGCTACCCATGCTCGCCTCGAGTACTGGACTCTCTCATCTCAGATGCTGCACATGCTCACCTCGGGTACTGGACTCTCTCATCTCAGACGCTACCCATGCTCGCCTCGGGTACTGGACTCTCTCATCTCAGATGCTGCCCATGCCCACCTCATGTACTGGACTCTCTCATCTCAGATGCTGCACGCGCTCGCCTTGGGTACTGGAGTCTCTCATCCCAGATGCTGCCCATGCTCGCCTCCGGTACTGTACTCTCTCATCTCAGATGCTGCCCCTGCTCGCCTCGGGTACTGGACTCTCTCATCTCAGATGCTACCCATGCTCGCCTCAGGTACTGTACTCTCTCATCTCAGATGCTGCCCATGCTTGCCCTGGGTACTGGACTCGCATCTCAGATGCTGCCCATGCCCGCCTCGGGTACTGGACTCTTTCATCTCAGATGCTGCCCATGCTCGCCTCGGGTAAGGGACTCTCTCGCCTCAGATGTTGCTCATGCTCGCCTCAGGTACTGTACTCTCTCATCTCAGATGCTGCCCATGCTTGCCTCGGGTACTGGACTCTCTCATCTCAGATGGTGCCCATGCCCAACTCGAGTACTGGACTCTCTCATCTCAGATGATGCCCATGCTCGCCTCGGGTACTGGACTCTCTCATCTCAGATGCTACCCATGCTCGCCGTGGGTGCTGGACTCTCTCATCTCAGATGCTGCCCATGCCCACCTCGGATACTGGACTCTCTCATCTCAGATGGTGCCCATGCTCGCCTCGGGTACCGGACTTTCTTATCTCAGATGCTACCCATTCTCGCCTCTGGTACTGGACTCTCTCATCTCAGATGCTGCCCATGCTCGCCTCAGCTACTGGACTCTTTCATCTCAGATGCTGCCCATGCCTGCCTTGGGTACTGGACTCTCTCATCTCAGATCCTGCACATGCCCGCCTCGGGTACTGGACTCTCTCATCTCAGATGCTGCCCATGCCGGCCTCGGGTACTGGACTCTCTCATCTTAGATGCTGCCCATACTCGCCTCGATACTGGACTGTCTCATCTCAGATGCTGCCCATGCCCGCCCCAGGTACTGGACTCTCTCATCTCAGATGCTGCCCATGCCCTCCTTGGGTACTCGACTCTTTCATCTCAGATGCTGTCCATGCTCGCCTTAGGTACTGGACTCTCTCCTCTCAGATGCTGTCCATGCCCGCCTCAGGTACTGGACTCTCTCATCTCAGATGCTGCCCATGCTCGCCTCATGTACTGAACTCTCTCATCTCAGATGCTGCCCATGCCCACCTCAGGTACTGGACTCTCTCATCTCAGATGCTACCCATGCTCGCCTCAGGTTCTCAGATGCTGCCCATGCCCGCCTCAGGTACTGGACTCTCTCATCTCAGATGCTGCCCATGCTCGCCTCGGGTACTGAACTCTCTCATCTCACATGCTACCCATGCTCGCCTCGGGTACTGGACTCTCTCATCTCAGATGCTGGCCATGCTTGCCTCGGGTACTGTACTCTTATCTCAGATGCTGCCCATGCTCGCCTTGGGTACTGGAGTCTCTCATCTCAGATGCTGCACATGCTCGCCTCGGGTACTGGAGTCTCCCATCCCAGATGCTGCCCATGCTCAATGCTACTCATGCTCGCCTCGGGTACTGGACTCTCTCATCTCAGATGCTGCCCATGCCCGCCTCAGGTACTGGACTCTCTCATCTCAGATGGTGCCCATGCTCGCCTCAGGTACTGGACTCTCTCATCTCAGATGCTGCACATGCTCGCCTCGGGTACTGGACTCTCTCATCTCAGATGCTGCCCATGCTCGCCTCGGGTACTGGACTCTTTCATCTCAGATGCTACCCATGCTCGCCTTAGGTACTGGACTCTCTCCTCTCAGATGCTGCCCATGCCCGCCTCAGGTACTGGACTCTCTCATCTCAGATGCTGCCCATACTCGCCTCGGGTACTGGACTCTCTCATCTCAGATGCTGCCCATGCTTGCCTCGGGTACTGTACTCTCATCTCAGATTCTGCCTATGTTCACCTTGGGTACTAGACTCTCTCATCTCAGATGCTGCCCATGCCCGCTTCGGGTACTGGACTCTCTCATCTCAGATGCTGCCCATGCTTGCCTCGGGTACTGGACTCTCTCATCTCAGATGCTGCCCATGCTTGCCCCGGGTACTGGACTCGCATCTCAGATGGTGCCCATGCTCGCCTTGGGTACTGGACTCTCTCATCTCAGATGCTGCCCATGCCCGCCTCGGGTACTGGACTCTTTCATCTCAGAGGCTACCCCTGCTTGCCTCGGAAACTGGACTCTCTCCTCTCAGATGCTGCACATGCTCACCTCGGGTACTGGACTCTCTCATCTCAGATGCTACCCATGCTCGCCTCGGGTACTGGACTCTCTCATCTCAGATGCTGCCCATGCCCACCTCATGTACTGGACTCTCTCATCTCAGATGCTGCACATGCTCGCCTTGGGTACTGGAGTCTCTCATCCCAAATGCTGCCCATGCTCGCCTCCGGTACTGTACTCTCTCATCTCAGATGCTGCCCCTGCTCGCCTCGGGTACTGGACTCTCTCATCTCAGATGCTACCCATGCTCGCCTCAGGTACTGTACTCTCTCATCTCAGATGCTGCCCATGCTTGCCCTGGGTACTCGACTCGCATCTCAGATGCTGCCCATGCCCGCCTCGGGTACTGGACTTTTTCATCTCAGATGCTACCCATGCTCGCCTTAGGTACTGGACTCTCTCCTCTCAGATGCTGCCCATGCCTGCCTCAGGTACTGGACTCTCTCATCTCAGATGCTGCCCATACTCGCCTCGGGTACTGGACTCTCTCATCTCAGATGCTGCCCATGCTTGCCTCGGGTACTGTACTCTCATCTCAGATTCTGCCTATGTTCACCTTGGGTACTAGACTCTCTCATCTCAGATGCTGCCCATGCCCGCTTCGGGTACTGGACTCTCTCATCTCAGATGCTGCCCATGCTTGCCTCGGGTACTGGACTCTCTCATCTCAGATGCTGCCCATGCTTGCCCCGGGTACTGGACTCGCATCTCAGATGGTGCCCATGCTCGCCTTGGGTACTGGACTCTCTCATCTCAGATGCTGCCCATGCCCGCCTCGGGTACTGGACTCTCTCATCTCAGAGGCTACCCCTGCTTGCCTCGGGTACTGGACTCTCTCATCTCAGATGCTGCACATGCTCACCTCGGGTACTGGACTCTCTCATCTCAGATGCTGCCCATGCTCGCCTTAGGTACTGGACTCTCTCCTCTCAGATGCTGCCCATGCCCACCTCAGGTACTGGACTCTCTCATCTCAGATGCTGCACACGCTCGCCTTGGGTACTGGAGTCTCTCATCCCAGATGCTGCCCATGCTCGCCTCCGGTACTGTACTCTCTCATCTCAGATGCTGCCCCTGCTCGCCTCGGGTACTGGACTCTCTCATCTCAGATGCTACCCATGCTCGCCTCAGGTACTGTACTCTCTCATCTCAGATGCTGCCCATGCTTGCCCTGGGTACTGGACTCGCATCTTAGATGCTGCCCATGCCCGCCTCGGGTACTGGACTCTCTCATCTCAGATGCTGCCCATGCTCGCCTCGGGTAAGGGACTCTCTCGTCTCAGATGTTGCTCATGCTCGCCTCAGGTACTGTACTCTCTCATCTCAGATGCTGCCCATGCTTGTCTCGGGTACTGGACTCTCTCATCTCAGATGGTGCCCATGCCCAACTCGAGTACTGGACTCTCTCATCTCAGATGGTGCCCATGCTCGCCTCGGGTACTGGACTCTCTCATCTCAGATGCTACCCATGCTCGCCGTGGGTGCTGGACTCTCTCATCTCAGATGCTGCCCAGGCCCACCTCGGGTACTGGACTCTCATCTCAGATGGTGCCCATTCTCGCCTCTGGTACTGGACTCTCTCATCTCAGATGCTGCCCATGCTCGCCTCGGCTACTGGACTCTTTCATCTCAGATGCTGCCCATGCCTGCCTTGGGTACTGGACTCTCTCATCTCAGATGCTGCACATGCCCGCCTCGGGTACTGGACTCTCTCATCTCAGATGCTGCCCATGCCGGCCTCGGGTACTGGACTCTCTCATCTCAGATGCTGCCCATACTCGCCTCGGTACTGGACTGTCTCATCTCAGATGCTGCCCATGCCCGCCTCAGGTACTGGACTCTCTCATCTCAGATGCTGCCCATGCCCTCCTTGGGTACTGGACTCTTTCATCTCAGATGCTGCCGATGCTCGCCTTAGGTACTGGACTCTCTCCTCTCAGATGCTGCCCATGCCCGCCTCAGGTACTGGACTCTCTCATCTCAGATGCTGCCCATGCTCGCCTCGTGTACTGAACTCTCTCATCTCAGATGCTGCCGATGCCCACCTCGGGTACTGGACTCTCTCATCTCAGATGCTGCCCATGCCCACCTCGGGTACTGGACTCTCTCATCTGAGATGCTACCCATGCTCGCCTCAGGTTCTCAGATGCTGCCCATGCCCGCCTCAGGTACTGGACTCTCTCATCTCAGATGCTGCCCATGCTCGCCTCGTGTACTGAACTCTCTCATCTCACATGCTACCCATGCTCGCCTCGGGTACTGGACTCTCTCATCTCAGATGCTGCCCATGCTTGCCTCTGGTACTGTACTCTTATCTCAGATGCTGCCCATGCTCGCCTTGGGTACTGGAGTCTCTCATCTCAGATGCTGCACAAGCTCGCCTCGGGTACTGGAGTCTCTCATCCCAGATGCTGCCCATGCTTGATGCTACTCATGCTCACCTCGGGTACTGGACTCTCTCATCTCAGAGGCTACCCCTGCTTGCCTCGGGTACTGGACTCTCTCATCTCAGATGCTGCACATGCTCACCTCGGGTACTGGACTCTCTCATCTCAGATGCTGCCCATGCTCGCCTTAGGTACTGGACTCTCTCCTCTCAGATGCTGCCCATGCCCACCTCAGGTACTGGACTCTCTCATCTCAGATGCTGCACACGCTCGCCTTGGGTACTGGAGTCTCTCATCCCAGATGCTGCCCATGCTCGCCTCCGGTACTGTACTCTCTCATCTCAGATGCTGCCCCTGCTCGCCTCGGGTACTGGACTCTCTCATCTCAGATGCTACCCATGCTCGCCTCAGGTACTGTACTCTCTCATCTCAGATGCTGCCCATGCTTGCCCTGGGTACTGGACTCGCATCTTAGATGCTGCCCATGCCCGCCTCGGGTACTGGACTCTCTCATCTCAGATGCTGCCCATGCTCGCCTCGGGTAAGGGACTCTCTCGTCTCAGATGTTGCTCATGCTCGCCTCAGGTACTGTACTCTCTCATCTCAGATGCTGCCCATGCTTGTCTCGGGTACTGGACTCTCTCATCTCAGATGGTGCCCATGCCCAACTCGAGTACTGGACTCTCTCATCTCAGATGGTGCCCATGCTCGCCTCGGGTACTGGACTCTCTCATCTCAGATGCTACCCATGCTCGCCGTGGGTGCTGGACTCTCTCATCTCAGATGCTGCCCAGGCCCACCTCGGGTACTGGACTCTCATCTCAGATGGTGCCCATTCTCGCCTCTGGTACTGGACTCTCTCATCTCAGATGCTGCCCATGCTCGCCTCGGCTACTGGACTCTTTCATCTCAGATGCTGCCCATGCCTGCCTTGGGTACTGGACTCTCTCATCTCAGATGCTGCACATGCCCGCCTCGGGTACTGGACTCTCTCATCTCAGATGCTGCCCATGCCGGCCTCGGGTACTGGACTCTCTCATCTCAGATGCTGCCCATACTCGCCTCGGTACTGGACTGTCTCATCTCAGATGCTGCCCATGCCCGCCTCAGGTACTGGACTCTCTCATCTCAGATGCTGCCCATGCCCTCCTTGGGTACTGGACTCTTTCATCTCAGATGCTGCCCATGCTCGCCTTAGGTACTGGACTCTCTCCTCTCAGATGCTGCCCATGCCCGCCTCAGGTACTGGACTCTCTCATCTCAGATGCTGCCCATGCTCGCCTCGTGTACTGAACTCTCTCATCTCAGATGCTGCCGATGCCCACCTCGGGTACTGGACTCTCTCATCTCAGATGCTGCCCATGCCCACCTCGGGTACTGGACTCTCTCATCTGAGATGCTACCCATGCTCGCCTCAGGTTCTCAGATGCTGCCCATGCCCGCCTCAGGTACTGGACTCTCTCATCTCAGATGCTGCCCATGCTCGCCTCGTGTACTGAACTCTCTCATCTCACATGCTACCCATGCTCGCCTCGGGTACTGGACTCTCTCATCTCAGATGCTGCCCATGCTTGCCTCTGGTACTGTACTCTTATCTCAGATGCTGCCCATGCTCGCCTTGGGTACTGGAGTCTCTCATCTCAGATGCTGCACAAGCTCGCCTCGGGTACTGGAGTCTCTCATCCCAGATGCTGCCCATGCTTGATGCTACTCATGCTCACCTCGGGTACTGGACTCTCTCATCTCAGATGCTGCCCATGCCAGCCTCGGGTACTGAACTCTCTCATCTCAGATGCTGCCCACTAACATCTTGTGTGCTTCCCTTTCTCACCTCAAACACTACTCTTTCTCTCTCCCCTTTAGGTGCTGCCCAGGCCCACCCTGGGTGCTAAGCTCTACCCATGCCAACCTCGGGTGATGAACTCTCTCATCTCAGGTGCTGCTCACATCCACCTTCGGTGCTGCCCACTTTCACTCAGGTACTGCCCAGGCCCACCTTAGATGCTGCCCTCTCTCACCTCATATTCTAGTCACATACCCTACCCACCACAGGTGTCACCTTCTCTCACCTCGGATACTGCCCACTCCCATCCTGGGTGTTCCCCACTCACCCCTAAGGTCCGTCCCACTCACCCATATGGTGCTGCCCACTCACCCCTAAGGTTCTGCCCACACCCACCTTGCGTGCTGCCCACTTCCACTCAGGTACTGCCCAGACCCACCTCAGATACTGCCCTCTCTCACCTCATATACTAGTCACATGCCCCACCCACCGCAGGTGCAGCCTTGTCTCACCTCGGAAGGCACTCATGCCCATCTTGGGTGCCACCCAGGTCCCCCTTGGGTGCTGCCCTCTCTGGGGCTTATTCAGACACTGCAGTTTGTAGTACTTTTTCTAGTACTACAATAGTACTACAAACATACTATAAAGTGTCCTCACAAACTTACATGTAGAGGTTTTGCCTCTGCCTCTTCCACCTTTTTCTCTGCAGCGATCTCTGCCTCGACTGCGGAGACTCCACACACGTAAGTGTGCATTTTAGTAGTAATTGTGGGAGGGACAGAGGCTGGAACCTGGGGAACACTCACTACCAAAGGAGAATGGATTAAAGAGAGTAAGAGGTGAATTAAAGAGGATTAGGGAGGAGTTTGGGGAAGAAAATGTGCCACCTACAAAAACCATAACTCATTGCTATTCACAGAGTGCACTTGTTGCAGTCGGGTTCTGCCCATTGAGAACGCCTGGATTATTTGCTTTTTTGATCACCCAGTTATGGACATTTCACTGCGGGTGAGGCTCGCTACTTGTGTCCCACCCACACTAATCACACGGTAAATAGACTGCGCGTGTTTCCCGCCAGTGGGTTCTCGTAAGACAACGCTACACTGAAGGAGCCAGTGTGAGGGGCACTGGGCTGGTTACATGTGATCGTGTGTACACACACGTGTGGATGTGCTGCTCGCATCTGGGTAGCTTGCCCTATAGTTCATAGTGAAGTCAGCCAATGGCTGAAGTGGGCTGAGTCACCGCCCCTTGATTCATGCTGGAGGAGGTGGGAGGAAAATGAGAATGACACAATCCCAGACCAATGGCTGATGTCCGGCTGAAAACCCCTGTATGTGGGTACGTCACACACTTTTAGTAACACAGACTTCAAAAAGCCATCGGTCTGGGGTAGGTTGCTGGACAGAAGGCAGACAAAAAAGAAGGGAAAAATAGTAAGGAGAGGAAAGAGAAGCAAAGGGAAGAAAAGAAGGAATGGAAGTAGACAGAAAAAGAAGGGAAGAGAGGAAGAAATAAAGAATATGAAAGATGGAAGGAAAGAGGCTTCACCGTCTAGAACATTGGAAACCAAAACCCAGAGTACGCCCGCCGATGTTCCAATAAAACCTGTTCAGGTGTGCTGCAAACTAAACACCACAAAGTTTGGTTTTCTTCCTGGGCAAAGTTTATCAATGAACCATTGATGAAACTAGTGCAGGAACACAATATGCTATGCTGTGAAATAGCCGCAGCCCACTTCAAAAGGAACTTGTAACACCATTGGGAGGAGAGCGGAACTGGTAAAGCTGGAACGTGTCGGTGCTCACTTCTATTGAGTCCCACTATCCCATCAAGCAAGACTGTCACTAAAGGGAAGTCCTCATGTGAGGGTGAGCGCCTGGTGATAGAGCAAAATGCAGTCACTCAGAGTGACATTAAACAGAGGCTTAAGTAGGCTGACTCATTGTCCCATGCTGGATCCTGTAGTGGGCGGAAGCATCATGTGATTGACACAACAACAGACCAATGGATGAAGAGAGGAGAGTGAAAGTCTCTTTAAGTATATTATACATATCATACTTGCAAATGTAATAGGCCTTGGCTAACGCCAGACCTTAAAAAGTATTGGGAAAGCCAGTAGATCTGCTGTTCACAAAACCCAGACCTGTTGACTTTGCCAATCCTTGTTTCCAATGTAACTAAAATGAACCTGAATGAGGCAAAATCTGACCATTGAATACATTGAAGAAATCAGAAACTTTTGGTTTGTTTAATAAATGGTTACTAATGAGTTTGAGAACATTAACATCATTGGAACTAGAAACAATGTACTGATGTTGCAATCAATCATTCTTGCTAACCAGGATTTCCACAAGAGAGTCCTGGAAGCCAAGAGGTGCAAATCTCGTCTTGACCCCCATCTGTCATTGATTCACACGCTGACCCCCATCTGTTGTCATTTCCAGGGGGTGGTGGGTGTTTCAAGGGTACATGCCGGCTCCGATCATGTAACACCTCCAAGACGCGGGGTGGCAGAAAGAAAACGCAAGTGCTTAGTAAATGTGGGGCGCGGTCCATATGTTGACACTCATTAGTTGATTCCTGGTGAGTGTCTGATGAGTAAGTACCAGCTTGGCCAAGCCTGGGTGAGTGGGGACAGGTTGAACTTGGATGGTACTGATGGTTTATGGTCGCAGGAGGCCACGGACAGGTGCAGGTTGTGGGTACCGAGGCATGTGACTGCTGGTAGACGCCTCCTCTGGCACATGGGACACAGGGGAGATCCTCACATCTTCCAAGGGCAGACGATGTCCACGTTACATCATCAATCCCTTTTCTTGTCCCACCTCCACTCGGGCACCACTTGACCTAGTCAGAGCCAATCGTAAGCTTAAAGCAAAAGCAACCGCCTCCCTGACCTCCAAGCACCTCCCACCCAACTGGTGACAAAGAGGCAAGGAGCCCAGAAAACATCCTGTACATCCCCTAGCAAAGGATAAAACTCTGGGAGTCAGGCCGTGATCCGGGAGATAAAGGGAAGGGTGGGACGTGAGTATTGGTACGAGAAAAGGGGTATTCGGAGTAATGAAGATTACCGGTAAGCAATCGAGTCACTAGCAACCACCTCCCAAGAGGGCTCGGCACTTGAGCTCTCGCACCCGACATGGCTGTGATGTTTAGTTCTAAAGCCTGCAAGGCCAGTCCAGCCTTTCCTCATTACAAAAATGGTTCCGTTCACACAGGTCTTTCAGAGCACTTACAAAGGGCACGGCCATGCACAAGTGCTACGTAAAAACAACTTTTAAACGGTGAGAGAGGCGTGCACGCTACAGGGACGCAGCTCAAGTACGGAAAAAGCATCAGGTGGAAAGGAAAATCAATTTACGTGGACACAGTAATGAACATTGACTCAGATGGAAAACTACAGCAGATCTGGCGGATTCTCAACGGCGGAGAGATGGAAAAATCATCTAAAAAGTTTATTCACTGAGCTGTGCAGGACCAACCAAACATGGCGGCTGTTACCTGCACCACTGAAGCGGGGCGAGCATCTGCACATGATGGGCTTCTGCATCAGTGCAAGCCAGGCATCGGCCCTCTGATTCACGAAAAACTGCATTTTATTTGTACTTCTTGTGATTATACCAGCTACAGATGGTGCAGGGATTTTCAGTTTTCTGCTAAAAACTGAATTTTGTCTCTCAGAGCTCTACCCCTCCTCAGAAGAAAGGATATTTCCAGGTCTTTTGAATGAATACACCTTTTACAAGATGGCCATTCGCAGGCAGGTATGAGTTTGAGAATATAGCATCCAAACAAGCATTGACAAAGCCAACAAGTCTAACCTTTGGAATATGTATTGGCATATAGTCGTGCTGTACAGCATGCCCATGGGGCCAGTGGTATAACGAAACTTGAAAAATATTTGGAGGGGTCCCCACCCCCAGGACCCAATCAGGGGACTGCCGCCCGTGCACTGTGTATTGTGCGGAGAGGGCTCCCTGGAGATCTGGGCCCCTCGCATCGCAGGGGCTGAGGGGTCTTTGTTAGGCCACTGCCTGGGTACTAAACATAAGAAACAGTGCTATAACACAGGCATGCACTCCACACATGAACATGCCTACAAAATGACACAAGCGATGTTTTTTATTGAAGTGCCGCTGGGGGGGAGTAACTTGGAGGGCTGGGGTGACCGGGACATCACACGTAGGGGGGTCATAAGCAACGTGCAAAAGGGAAGAAGGGCACGTGTTTGGACAACAAGTAATATGGCGGGGTTGGGGTGCAAGAAAGAGGGTGGGGTGAGTGGGGAGCAGAATAGGCAAGGGAGAGGGACATACAGTGCTGTGGTAGGAAACGACAGCGGAGAGGTGAATGTGGATCGGGAGGGAGAGAAGCACAGAGAAGACAAAGCGATGTCAGGGCAGCATATGACAGTGAGCACATCCCGGAGGGGGCGGAGAAACCCTCACAGCGACGGAGTGCAACGCAGCGCACATGTAGGGTCAAGAGAAGTACACGAGAAACACAGCTGGAAAACACATGCACCCTTATGGAGTGCTACCGTAAAAAATAAAAATGTTTTCCCTAAAAGTGTGCAGTCAGAGGACGCAAGCAAAGAAGGAACAGTGCACCAGGAGATGGGCAGACTCAGAATGCAGCGCACTGAGACCCTCACGGGTAAGTAGTTGCGCTTTACAAAAGCTGATTGATTGATTGATTGAAGATGGACATTGCAAGCCATCAAATAAGAACATACAT
Source organism: Pleurodeles waltl (assembly GCF_031143425.1). Classification (NCBI taxonomy): domain Eukaryota; kingdom Metazoa; phylum Chordata; class Amphibia; order Caudata; family Salamandridae; genus Pleurodeles; species Pleurodeles waltl. The sequence goes on along the minus strand of NC_090448.1, from coordinate 7,517,367 downwards.
CTTTCACTGCTGCTCTCTCCTTTCCAGTGCAGGCTGAGGTTTGACCTGCATGTGCAGCACACTTGTGAACACCGAGCCATGGCTCCATCCTTTGGAGCTGTAGGACTTTGTTGCGTCTCTAGTTTGCATGTTGTGTCTGGTGCATCGTTAGAACTCTTGGCCGTGGCTCCAACACTTGGGCCCATATTTATACTTTTTGACGCAAATCAGCACCAGAGCAGATTTGCGTCAAAAAGTTTACCGCCGGCTAACGGCATTCCAACGCGCCTGCAAGGCACTTTATTTATGGAATGGCGTTAGCCGGCGCTGCAGCCTGGTTTGCGTAAAAATAAATGACTCAAACCGGGCAGCGGAGACGAAGGGAAGACTGGGGGTTGTGCACCAAAGAATGGTGCTAGTCAGGTTAGAGTCAAAAATATTGTCTCCAACCGGACCTGCGCCATTTTTTGACGCACAACCCCCATGGAAATGACTCCTGTCTTAGCAAAGACTTCTGTCCCCTGGGCATGGCCATCGGGCAAAGTGGCATGTAGGTGGGCCCAAGTTAGGCCCCCTGTAGGAGGCTGGCCTGGCTTATAGTGGGTACCTTGTGGTACTTACACCTTATACCAGGTCCAGTTATCCCTTATTAGTGAAATGTAGTAGTGTTCTAGCAGCTTAGGCTGATAGAGGTAGCTATAGCAGAGTAGCTTAGACTGAACTAGGAGACATGCAAAGCTCCTACTATACCCCTTATATCATATAGCACTATATCACAAGAAAACACAATACTCTGAGTTACTAAAAATAAAGGTACTTTATTTTAGTGACAATTTGCCAAAAGTATCTCAGAGGAAATACTCCCTTAGGACGTAAGTAAAATACACAAAATGTACACACAAACCAAAACCAGGTAAGGAAACAGTTAGAAAAGTAGTGCAAACACTGTAGGACAAGGTAGAATGCAATAGGTGACAAGAGGCCTAGGGGCAACACAAACCATATACTCCAAAAGTGGAATGCGAAACACGAATGGACCCCAGGCCTAGTGTAGTGTGTAGAGGGTCGCTGGGAGTATAAGAAAACACCAAGGGTGTCCAAGATACCCCACCGCAAGACCCTGAAAAGTAGGAGTAAAGTTACCCTACTGCCCCAGAAAGACAGTAAAGTCGAGATAGGGGATTCTGCAAAGACAACAACTGACTGCAAAGCACTGAAGACGGATTCCTGGACCTGAGGACCTGCAAAGGAAGGGGACCAAGTCCAAGAGTCACGCAAGTGTCCAGGGTGGGCAGGAGCCCACTAAACCCCAGATGAAGGTGCAAAAGGGCTGCCTCCGGGTGGAAGAAGCCGAAGATTCTGTAACAACGGAAGGTGCCAGGAACTTCTCCTTTGGTCAGAAGATGTCTTATGGCGTGCTGGAGGACGCAGAGCTGTTTCCATGCAGAAAGACCGCAAACAACCCTTGCTAGCTGCAAGAGTCACGGTTGAGGATTTTTGGTGCTGCCAGGACCCAGGAAGGACCAGGAGGTCGCCCCTTGGAGGAGGAGACAGAGAGGGCGCTCAGCACCACGCAAAAGTAGGCAGCACCCGCAGAAGCACCTGAACAGGCGTTCAGAAGATCTGAGCACGGCGGTCATCTCAGCACAACAAAAGAGGGTCCCACGAAGTCGGAGTCCAAATCAGCAAGTTGGGTAATGCAGGGCGGAGAGCTGGGGGCCTGGGCTAGACTGTGCACAAAGGAAGTCTTGAAAAAGTGCACAGAAGCCCTAGCAGCTGCAGTTCACGCAGTACACAGGATTACTGTCTGGCGTGGCGAGGCAAGGACTTACCTCCACCAAATTTGGACAGAAGGGCCACTGGACCATCGGGGGTCACTTGGGTCCAGCTCCTGTGTTCCAGGGACCACGCTCGTCAGGATGAGAGGGGACCCAGAGGACCGGTGATGCAGTTCTTTGGTGCCTGTGTTGGCAGGGGAAAGATTCCGTCGACCCACGGGAGATTTCTTCTTGGATTTCAGTGCAGGGTGAAGGCAGACAACCCTCAGAGCATGCACCACCAGGAAACAGTCGAGAAAGCCGGCAGGATGAGGCGCTACAATGTTGCTGGTAGTCTTCTTGCTACTTTGTTACGGTTTTGCAGGCATCCTGGAGCAGTCAGCAGTCGATCCTTGGCAGAAGTCGAAGAGGGAAGTGCAGAGGAACTCTGGTGAGCTCTTCATTTGTTATCTGACGAGAAACCCTTAGGAGAGACCCTAAATAGCCCTCAGAGAAGGATTGGCTACAGAGAAAGGTAAGCACCTACCAGGAGGGGTCTCTGACGTCACCTGCTGGCACTGGCCACTCAGAGCTGTCCATTGTGCCCTCACACCTCTGCATCCAAGATGGCAGAGGTCTGGGACACACTGGAGGAGCTCTGGGAACCTCCCCTTTCCTTTGTCCAGTTTCGTGCCAGAGCAGGGCTGGGGGGATCCCTGAGCCGGTGTAGACTGGCTTATGCAAGGAGGGCACCATCTGTGCCCATCAAAGCATTTCCAGAGGCCAGGAGAGGGTACTCCTCTCAGGCCCTTAACACCTATTTCCAAAGGGAGAGGGTGTAACACCCTCTCTCAGAGGAAATCCTTTGTTCTGCCCGGGCAGAAACCTGTCTGAGGGTTGGCAGCAGCAGTAGCTGCAGAGAAAACCCCAGAGAGTTAGTTTGGCAGTGCCCGGGGTCCATGCTGGAGCCCCGGGGATGCATGGGATTCTCCATGATCCTAGACATGTTACATGGCCATGTTCGGAGTTACCATTGTGACGCTACATATAGGTATTGACCTATATGTAGTGCACGTGTGTAATGGTGTCCCCACACTCACAAAGTCCGGGGAATTTGCCCTGAACAATGTGGGGGCACCTTGGCTAGTGCCAGGGTGCCCTCACACTAAGTAACTTTGCACCTAACCTTCACTAAGTGAGGGTTAGACATTTAGGTGACTTATAAGTTACTTAAGTGCAGTGTAAAATGGCTGTGAAATAATGTGGACGTTATTTCACTCAGGCTGCAGTGGCAGTCCTGTGTAAGAATTGTCTGAGCTCCCTATGGGTGGCAAAAGAAATGCTGCAACCCATAGGGATCTCCTGGAACCCCAATTCCTTAGTATTTGGTACTGAGCTACCCAGTGTAACAAGGCTAGAAAGACGTCCACGTTATTTCACAGCCATTTACCACTGCACTTAAGTAACTTATAAGTCACCTATATGTCTAACCTTCACCTGGTGAAGGTTGGGTGCAAAGTTACTTAGTGTGTGGGTACCCTGGCACTAGCCAAGGTGCCCCCACATCGTTCAGGGCAAATTCCCCGGACTTTGTGAGTGCGGGGACACCATTACACGCGTGCACTATACATAGGTCACTACCTATGTATAGCGTCACAATGGTAACTCCGAACATGGCCATGTAACATGTCTAAGATCATGGAATTGTCACCACAATACCATTCTGGCATTGGGGGGACAATTCCATGATCCCCTGGGTCTCTAGCACAGTATCCAGGTACTGCCAAACTGCCTGCCACTGCAGCTGCTGCTGCTGCCAACCCCTCAGACAGGTTTGCGCCCTCCTGGGGTCCAGGAAGCCCTGGCCCAGGAAGGCAGAACAAAGGATTTCCTCTGAGAGAGGGTGTTACACCCTCTCCCTTTGGAAATAGGTGTGAAGGCTGAGGAGGAGTAGCCTCCCCCAGCCTCTGAAAATGCTTTGATGGGCACAGATGGTGCCCATCTCTGCATAAGCCAGTCTACACCGGTTCAGGGATCCCCCAGTCCTGCTCTGGCGTGAAACTGGACAAAGGAAAGGGGAGTGACCACTCCCCTGACCAGCACCTCCCAAGGGGAGGTGCCCAGAGCTCCTCCAGTGTGCCCCAGACTTCTGCCATCTTGGAAACAGAGGTGTTGGGGGCACACTGGGCTGCTCAGAGTGGCCAGTGCCACCAGGTGACGTCAGAGGCTCCATCTGATAGGCTCTTACCTCTCTTGGTAGCCAATCCTCCTTCCTAGGTAGCCAAACCTCCTTTTCTGGCCATTTAGGGTCTCTGCTTTGGGGATCTCACCAGATAACGAATGCAAGAGCTCACCAGAGTTCCTCTGCATCTCCCTCTTCACCTTCTGCCAAAGGATCGACCGCTGACTGCTCAGGACACCTGCAAAACCGCAACAAAGTAGCAAGACGACTACTAGCAACCTTGTATCGCCTCATCCTGCCGGCTTTCTCGACTGTTTTCAGGTGGTGCATGCTCTGGGGGTAGCCTGCCTCCTCTCTGCACCAGGAGCTCTGAAGAAATCTCCCGTGGGTCGACGGAATCTTCCCCCTGCAACCGCAGGCACCAAAAGACTGCATCACTGGTCCTCTGGGTCCCCTCTCAGCACGACGAGCGTGGTCCCTGGAACTCAGCAACTCTGTCCAAGTGACTCCCACAGTCCAGTGACTCTACAGTCCAAGTTTGGTGGAGGTAAGTCCTTGCCTCCCCACGCTAGACTGCATTGCTGGGTACTGCATGATTTGCAGCTGCTCCGGCTCCTGTGCACTCTTCCAGGATTTCCTTTGTGCACAGCCAAGCCTGGGTCCCCGACACTCTAACCTGCAGTGCACAACCTTCTGAGTTGTCCTCTGGCGTCGTGGGACTCCCTTTTGTGACTTCGCGTGGACTCCAGTTCACTCTTCTTCCAAGTGCCTGTTCAGGTACTTCTGCATGTGCTGCTTGCTTCTGTGAGAGCTCCCTAACTTGCTGGGCGCCTCTTCTGTCTCCTCCTCCAAGTGGCGACATCCTGGTCCCTCCTGGTCCACAGCAGCACCCAAAAACCTCTGCCACAACCCTTGCAGCTAGCAAGGCTTGTTTGCAGTCTTTCTGCATGGGAATACCTCTGTAAGCTTCATCACGACGTGGGACCTCCATCCTCCAAAGGAGAAGTTCCTCGCTCTCTTCTTTCTTGCAGAACTCCAAGCTTCTTCCAATATGTGGCAGCTTCCGTGCACCCTCAGCTGGCATTTCCTGGGCTCCTGCCCACTCTCGACACTGTCGTGCCTATTGGACTTGGTCCCCTTGTCTTACAGGTACTCAGGTCCGGAAATCCACTGTTGTTGCATTGCTGGTGTTTGTTCTTCATGCAGAATCCCCCTATCACGACAACTGTGCTCCCTGGGGGTAGTGGGTGCACTTTACACCTACCTTTCAGGGTCTTGGGGTGGGCTATTTTTCTAACCCTCACTGTTTTCTTACAGTCCCAGCGACCCTCTACAAGCTCACATAGGTTTGGGGTCCATTCGTGGTTCGCATTCCACTTTTGGAGTATATGGTTTGTGTTGCCCCTATACCTGTGTGCTCCTATTGCAATCTACTGTAATTCTACACTGTTTGCATTACTTTTCTTGCCATTACTTACCTAAGTTTGGTTTGTGTACATATATCTTGTGTATATAACTTATCCTCATACTGAGGTTACTCACTGAGATACTTTTGCCATATTGTCATAAAAATAAAGTACCTTTATTTTTAGTAACTCTGTGTATTGTGTTTTCTTATGATATTGTGCATATGACACCAGTGGTATAGTAGGAGCTTTACATGTCTCCTAGTTCAGCCTAAGCTGCTTTGCCATAGCTACCTTCTATCAGCCTAAGCTGCTAGAAACACCTATTCTACACTAATAAGGGATAACTGGACCTGGCACAAGGTGTAAGTACCTCTGGTACCCAGTACAAGCCAGGCCAGCCTCCTACAATGGTTGTGCAGCAGTGGGATAAGTACGTGTAACTACTTACCACTTTGTCTTTGTGTACTTTTCATAAGAGAATAATATACGAAACAGTTCAGTGTATGTACACCTAACAAAAAGGTTTTGCTTTTCTTCTCTCAAACTTTTTACAAAGTGATGAAAAGTATTCTAAAACTTCTAAAAGTTAGAAAAAGTTTTTTTCTCTGTTCTTTAAAAAGTTCTGAAACTTTTTCTTCCTTCTCACTATTTCTAAACCTTTTACTATCATGTCTGTAGAAGACTCTACTCTTAAAATGGTCAATACTACTTATGACAATTTGAATTACAAGAGCCTAAGGAGTCTCTGCTTAGAAAGAGGTTTTGTGATAGGAAAGAACCCTACCTAAGAATTTCTATTTAACATGCTTATTGTAAATGATGAGTCCCAAGCAGGCACATAAAATGAGAGTTTAATAGAAGGTTCCCAATCTGACTCAGGGGATCGCCTTGAGGAAGGTAGGGAGGGTTCTGATCAGGATCTGCCCTCTAACAGGACACCCAGTAATGTTGGTAGTAATGGAGGTTCCCATCACAGTAGGGAAGTCTTTATTCCTAGAGGCCAAGTTGCTAGGGTTCAGTCAGTTAGGGACAGATCCCCCTCTGTTGTTTCCAATTTATCTTCCGTGTCCAAGCATTCCCAACCCACCCACCCTGAGGATAACTTGCTAGAAAGGGAACTCAAAAAGTTGAGGGTTGAAGAGACCAGACTGAATCTTAAACAGCAACAGCTGCCCTTAGATAGGGAATCCCTAGACATGGAGAAGGAAAGACAGAGATTGGGGTTTGGATCCCATGGTGGCAGCAGTAGTATTCCTAATAGTAATCCTTTTAGAGAGCATGATTCCAGGAATCTGCACAAGATAGTTCCCCCTTACAAGGAGGGGGATGACATCAACAAGTGGTTTGCTGCACTTGAGAGGGCCTGTATGGTACAGGGGGTCCCTCAAAGGCAGTGGGCTGCTATATTGTGGCTATCTTTCAGTGGAAAGGGTAGGGATAGGCTCCTTACTGTTAGAGAAAGTGAAGCTAACAATTAGTTTTGAAGGATGCACTCTTGGATGGATTTGGCTTAACCACTGAACAATACAGGATTAAGTTCAGAGACACCAGAAAAGAGTCCTCACAAGACTGGACAGGCTTTGTAGACTGTTCAGTGAAGGCCTTGGAGGGGTGGTTACATGGCAGTAAAGTATCTGACTATGAAAGCCTGTATGCTCTTATTCTGAGAGAGCATATTCTGAATAACTGTGTGTCTGACTTGTTACACCAATATCTAGTGGACTTAGATCTGACCTCTCCCCAAGAATTGGGAAAGAAGGCAGACAAATGGGTCATAACAAGAGTGAACAGAAAAGTTCATACAGGAGGTGACAAGGATTGCAAGAAGAAAGATGGTGAGAAATCTCAGGATAAGCATGGGGAAAGGGTAAAACCAAAGATCCTTCTTCAAATCCTAAACACTCTTCAGGGGGTGGGGATAAATCAAATTCTTCCTCTTCTTCACAACATACACGCATTAAAAAGCCTTTGTGCTATGTGTGTAAAAATAAAGGCCATTGGCAAGGGGATAAGTCCTGTCCAGGTAAACCCCCTGAGCCAACCACCACTAATACATCAAACTCTAGTGCCCCTAGCAGTAGTGGTAATAGTGGTGGGACTGCTGGCAACAGTCAAAGTAAGGGTGTAGTTGGGTTCACTTATGGGTCCATCATAGAAACTGGGGTAGTCAGTCCCAAGACAGATTCTGTCACACCAAGTGGCATTGGCCTTGCCACACTGGCTGCTTGTCCCCTTACAATGGATAAGTCCAGGCAGACAGTTTCAATAAATGGGGTTGAGGCCCAGGCCTACAGGGACACAGGTGCCAGTATCACTTTGGGGACTGAAAACCTAGTGCCTCCTGAACAACACATCATTGGACAACAGTACAAGATTATTGATGTCCATAACTCCACTAAGTTTCTTCCCTTAGCTATAGTTCAGCTTAGTTGGGTTGGAGTTACTGGCCCTAAGCAGGTGGTAGTGTCACCTAGCTTACCTGTAGACTGTCTCTTAGGTAATGACCTAGAGACCTCAGGTTGGGCTGAGGTAGAGTTTTATACCCATGCAGCCATGCTGGATATACCTGAGGAATTGCTTCCTCTCATTTCTACTGAAATGAAAAAGCAAACGAGAGGAACAGGCCTGAAAACTCAGGATCCTTCTCCAACAACAGGTAAAAAGGGCATCGCAGTATCCCCTACCCACCCTGCCATTCAGGATACCATTCCTGTGGTAGGAGAAACCTCTCCTGGGGTGGCACCTGTACCAAGGGAACCATCAGCTGGCACAGTTGTACTCCCTGAGGTGGAAGTACCTCTCTGTGGGATAACTAATATTGGTGAGAAAAAGTCCACCATTGTAGTTAACATGGAGCATCCCTCCAACTCTCCCAGAGAAACTTTAGTGCAGCAACCCTGCACTGCCTCAAAACACTTAGGACAGCAGCCCTGCCCTAGTGTAGAGCTCATAGGACAGCATCCCTGCCCTGCTCCAAAGCAAGAGAAACAGCATCCCTGTTCTCTCTTACAACCATATGGACAAAGTTTTTGCCCAGCTATGGCTTTACTGAGACAGCATCCCTGTCTGGCATTCTCATCACTAGAAATAGGTCCAGTGGATAATTCCCACTGTTCTAAACTAAAACTTACTGATAGGAACTCTGAGAATATATCGTCACATTGTTGGTTAGCTAAAAAACTTCAAACAGGGTGGTTTACATCCCCACAGGGAAGTAACCATATAGTGGATGATAAAGGGAGTAACCAGTCTATTGCAGAGCTACTCTCTACTTATCACCACTTAGACAATAAAGTCTCAACTGGCCAAGGTTAGCCTTATTGTCCTTCGTTTGTGGGGGGGTTGTGTAGGAAAGTAGCCTCTTTCTAGCCTTGTTACCCCCACTTTTGGCCTGCTTGTGAGTATATGTCAGGGTGTTTTCACTGTCTCACTGGGATCCTGCTAGCCAGGGCCCAGTGCTCATAGTGAAAACCCTATGTTGTCAGTATGTTTGTTATGTGTCACTGGGACCCTGCTAGCCAGGACCCCAGTGCTCATAGGTTTGTGCCCTGTATGTGTTCCCTGTGTGATGCCTAACTGTCTCACTGAGGCTCTGCTAACCAGAACCTCAGTGGTTATGCTCTCTCTTTACTTTAAAATTTGTCACTAACAGGCTAGTGACTAAATATACCAATTCACATTGGCATACTGGTGTAGGAGGCTGGCCTGGCTTGTAGTGGGTACAAGAGGTACTTACACCTTGTGCCAGGTCCAGTTATCCCTTATTAGTGTAGAAGAGGTGTTTCTAGCAGCCTAGGCTGATAGAAGGTAGCTATGGCAAAGCAGTTTAGGCTGAACTAGGAGACATGTAAAGCTCCTACTATTCCACTGGTGTCACATGCACAATATCATAAGAAAACACAATACACAGAAGTACTAAAAATAAAGGTACTTTATTTTTATGACAATATGCCAAAAGTATCTCAGTGAGTACCCTCAGTATGAGGATAAGATATATACACAAGATATGTGTACACAAACCAAAATTATGCAGGTAATAGCAAGAAAAGTAATACAAACAATGTAAAGTTACAGTAGATTGCAATAGGAGCACATGGGTATAGGGGCAACACAAACCATATACTCCAAAAGTGGAATGCGAACCATGAATGGACCCCAAACCTATGTGAGCTTGTAGAGGGTCGCTGGGAAGGGGGATTCTGCAGGAAGAACAAACACCAGCAATGCAACAACAGTGGATTTCCAGACCTGAGTACCTGTAAGACAAGGGGACCAAGTCCAAGAGTCGCGACAGTGTCGAGAGTGGGCAGGAGCCCAGGAAATGCCAGCTGAGGGTGCAAGGAAGCTGCCACCTATTGGAAGAAGCTTGGAGTTCTGCAAGAAAGAAGAGGACTAGGAACTTCCCCTTTGGAGGATGGATGTCCCACGTCGAGATGAAGCTTGCAGATGTATTCCCACACAGAAAGACCGCAAACAAGCCTTGCTAGCTGCAAGGGTTGCGGTAGAGGTTTTTGGGGGCTGCTGTGGCGCAGGAGGGACCAGGATGTCGCCACTTGGAGGAGGAGACAGAGGGGGCACCCAGCAAGTCAGGGAGCCCTCACAGAAGCAGGCAGCACCCGCAGAAGTACCTGAAAAGGCACTTGGAAGAAGAGTGAACTGGAGTCCATGCAAAGTCACAAAAGGGAGTCCCACGACGCCGGAGGACAACTCAGAAGGTTGTGCACTGCAGGTTAGAGTGTCGGGGACCCAGGCATGGCTGTGCACGAAGAAAATCCTGGAAGTGTACACAGGAGCCGGAGCAGCTGCAAATCACGCGGTACCCAGCAATGCAGTCTAGCGTGGGGAGGCAAGGACTTACCTCCACCAAACTTGGACTGAAGAGTCACTGGACTGTGGGAGTCACCTGGACAGAGTTGCTGAGTTCCAGGGACCACGCTCGTCGTGCTGAGAGGGGACCCAGACAACCGATGATGTAGTCTTTTGGTGCCTGCGGTTGCAGGGGGAAGATTCCGTCGACCCACGGGAGATTTCTTCAGAGCTCCTGGTGCAGAAAGGAGGCAGGCTACCCCCAGAGCATGCACCACCTGGAAACAGTCGAGAAAGCCGGCAGGATGAAGCGATACAAGGTTACCAGTAGTCGTCTTCCTACTTTGTTGCGGTTTTGCAGGCGTCCTGAGCAGTCAGCAGTTGATCCTTTGGTAGAAGGTGAAGAGGGAGATGCAGAGGAACTCTAATGAGCTCTTGCATTTGTTATCTGAAGAATTCCCCAAAGCAGAGACCCTAAATAGCCAGAAAAGGAGGTTTGGCTACCAAGGAAGGAGGATTGGCTACCAAGAGAGGTAAGAGCCTATCAGGAGCCTCTGATGTCACCTGATGGCACTGGCCACTCAGAGCAGTCCAGTGTACCCCCAACACCTCTTTTTCCAAGATGGCAGAGGTCTGGGACACACTGGAGGAGCTCTGTGCACCTCCCCTTGGAGGTGCAGGTCTGGGGAGTGGTCACTCCCCTTTCCTTTGTCCAGTTTCGTGCCAGAGCAGGGCTGGGGGATCCCTAAACCGGTGTAGACTGGCTTATGCAGAGATGGGCACCATCTGTGCCCATCAAAGCATTTCCAGAGGCTGGTGGAGGCTACTCCTCCCCAGCCCTCACACCTATTTCCAAAGGGAGAGGGTGTGACACCCTCTCTCAGAGGAAATCCTTTGTTCTGCCTTCCTTGGCCAGGGCTGCCTGGACCCCAGGAGGGCAGAAACCTGTCTGAGGGGTTGGCAGCAGCAGCAGTGGAGACCCCGGAAAGGCAGTTTGGCAGTACCCGGGTACTATGCTAGAGAAGCATTTCTTTTGCCACCCATAGGGAGCTCTGACAATTCTTACACAGGCCTACCAGTGCAGCCTGCGTGAAATAACGTCCACGTTATTTCACAGCCATTTACCACTGCACTTAAGTAACTTATAAGTCACCTATATGTCTAACCTTCACCTGGTGAAGGTTGGGTGCAAAGTTACTTAGTGTGTGGGCACCCTGGCACTAGCCAAGGTGCCCCCACATCGTTCAGGGCAAATTCCCCGGACTTTGTGAGTGCGGGACACCATTACACGCGGGCACTATACATAGGTCACTACCTATGTATAGCGTCACAATGGTAACTCCGAACATGGCCATGTAACATGTCTAAGATCATGGAATTGTCACCACAATACCATTCTGGCATTGGGGGGACAATTCCATGATCCCCTGGGTCTCTAGCACAGTACCCGGGTACTGCCAAACTGCCTGCCACTGCAGCTGCTGCTGCTGCCAACCCCTCAGACAGGTTTGCGCCCTCCTGGGGTCCAGGAAGCCCTGGCCCAGGAAGGCAGAACAAAGGATTTCCTCTGAGAGAGGGTGTTACACCCTCTCCCTTTGGAAATAGGTGTGAAGGCTGGGGAGGAGTAGCCTCCCCCAGCCTCTGAAAATGCTTTGATGGGCACAGATGGTGCCCATCTCTGCATAAGCCAGTCTACACCGGTTCAGGGATCCCCCAGTCCTGCTCTGGCGCGAAACTGGACAAAGGAAAGGGGAGTGACCACTCCCCTGACCAGCACCTCCCAAGGGGAGGTGCCCAGAGCTCCTCCAGTGTGCCCCAGACCTCTGCCATCTTGGAAACAGAGGTGTTGGGGGCACACTGGACTGCTCAGAGTGGCCAGTGCTACCAGGTGACGTCAGAGGCTCCTTCTGATAGGCTCTTACCTCTCTTGGTAGCCAATCCTCCTTCCTAGGTAGCCAAACCTCCTTTTCTGGCTATTTAGGGTCTCTGCTTTGGGGATCTCACCAGATAACGAATGCAAGAGCTCACCAGAGTTCCTCTGCATCTCCCTCTTCACCTTCTGCCAAAGGATCGACCGCTGACTGCTCAGGACGCCTGCAAAACCGCAACAAAGTAGCAAGACGACTACTAGCAACCTTGTGTCGCCTCATCCTGCCGGCTTTCTCTACTGTTTTCAGGTGGTGCATGCTCTGGGGGTAGCCTGCCTCCTCTCTGCACCAGGAGCTCTGAAGAAATCTCCCGTGGGTCGACGGAATCTTCCCCCTGCAACCGCAGGCACCAAAAGACTGCATCACTGGTCCTCTGGGTCCCCTCTCAGCACGACGAGCGTGGTCCCTGGAACTCAGCAACTCTGTCCAAGTGACTCCCATAGTCCAGTGACTCTTCAGTCCAAGTTTGGTGGAGGTAAGTCCTTGCCTCCCCACGCTAGACTGCATTGCTGGGTACCGCATGATTTGCAGCTGCTCTGGCTCCTGTGCACTCTTCCAGGATTTCCTTTGTGCACAGCCAAGCCTGGGTCCCCGACACTCTAACCTGCAGTGCACAACTTTCTGAGTTGTCCTCTGGTGTCGTGGGACTCCCTTTTGTGACTTCGCGTGGACTCCAGTTCACTCTTCTTCCAAGTGCCTTTTCAGGTACTTCTGCGGGTGCTGCCTGCTTCTGTGAGGGCTCCCTGACTTGCTGGGTGCCCCCTCTGTCTCCTCCTCCAAGTGGCGACATCCTGGTCCCTCCTGCGCCACAGCAGTCCCCAAAAACCTCTACCGCAACCCTTGCAGCTAGCAAGGCTTGTTTGCGGTCTTTCTGTGTGGGAATACATCTGCAAGCTTCATCTCGACGTGGGACATCCATCCTCCAAAGGGGAAGTTCCTAGTCCTCTTCTTTCTTGCAGAACTCCAAGCTTCTTCCAATAGGTGGCAGCTTCCTTGCACCCTCAGCTGGCATTTCCTGGGCTCCTGCCCACTCTCGACACTGTCGCGACTCTTGGACTTGGTCCCCTTGTCTTACAGGTACTCAGGTCTGGAAATCCACTGTTGTTGCATTGCTGGTGTTTGTTCTTCATGCAGAATCCCCCTATCACGACAACTGTGCTCCCTGGGGGTAGTGGGTGCACTTTACACCTACCTTTCAGGGTCTTGGGGTGGGCTATTTTTCTAACCCTCACTGTTTTCTTACAGTCCCAGCGACCCTCTACAAGTTCACATAGGTTTGGGGTCCATTCGTGGTTCGCATTCCACTTTTGGAGTATATGGTTTGTGTTGCCCCTATACCTATGTGCTCCTATTGCAATCTACTGTAAATCTACACTGTTTGCATTACTTTTCTTGCCATTACTTACCTAAGTTTGGTTTGTGTACATATATCTTGTGTATATAACTTATCCTCATACTGAGGTTACTCACTGAGATACTTTTGCCATATTGTCATAAAAATAAAGTACCTTTATTTTTAGTAACTCTGTGTATTGTGTTTTCTTATGATATTGTGCATATGACACCAGTGGTATAGTAGGAGCTTTACATGTCTCCTAGTTCAGCCTAAGCTGCTTTGCCATAGCTACCTTCTATCAGCCTAAGCTGCTATAAACACCTCTTCTACACTAATAAGGGATAACTGGACCTGGCACAAGGTGTAAGTACCTCTGGTACCCAGTACAAGCCAGGCCAGCCTCCTACAATGGTTGTGCAGCAGTGGGATAAGTACTTGTAACTACTTACCACTTTGTCATTGTGTACTTTTCATAAGAGAATAATATACGAAACAGTTCAGTGTATGTACACCTAACCAAAAGGTTTTGCTTTTCTTCTCTCAAACTTTTTACAAAGTGCTGAAAAGTATTCTAAAACTTCTAAAAGTTTTCTAAAAGTTAGAAAAAGTTTTTTTCTCTGTTCTTTAAAAAGTTCTGAAACTTTTTCTTCCTTCTCACTATTTCTAAACCTTTTACTATCATGTCTGTAGAAGACTCTACTCTTAAAATGGTCAATACTACTTATGACAATTTGAATTACAAGAGCCTAAGGAGTCTCTGCTTAGAAAGAGGTTTTGTGATAGGAAGGAACCCTACCTAAGAATTTCTATTTAACATGCTTATTGTAAATGATGAGTCCCAAGCAGGCACATAAAATGAGAGATTAATAGAAGGTTCCCAATCTGACTCAGGGGATCTCCTTGAGGAAGGTAGGGAGGGTTCTGATCAGGATCTGCACTCTAACAGGACACCCAGTAATGTTGGTAGTAATGGAGGTTCCCATCACAGTAGGGAAGTCTTTATTCCTAGGGGCCAAGTTGCTAGGGTTCAGTCAGTTAGGGACAGATTCCCCTCTGTTGTTTCCAATTTATCTTCTGTGTCCAAGCATTCCCAACCCACCCACCCTGAGGATAACTTGCTAGAAAGGGAACTCAAAAAGTTGAGGGTTGAAGAGACCAGACTGAATCTTAAACAGCAACAGCTGCCCTTAGATAGGGAATCCCTAGACATGGAGAAGGAAAGACAGAGATTGGGGTTTGGATCCCATGGTGGCAGCAGTAGTATTCCTAATAGTAATCCTTTTAGAGAGCATGATTCCAGGAATCTGCACAAGATAGTTCCCCCTTACAAGGAGGGGGATGACATCAACAAGTGGTTTGCTGCACTTGAGAGGGCCTGTATGGTACAGGGGGTTCCTCAAAGGCAGTGGGCTGCTATATTGTGGCTATCTTTCAGTGGAAAGGGTAGGGATAGGCTCCTTACTGTTAGAGAAAGTGAAGCTAACAATTTTACAGTTTTGAAGGATGCACTCTTGGATGGATTTGGCTTAACCACTGAACAATACAGGATTAAGTTCAGAGACACCAGAAAAGAGTCCTCACAAGACTGGACAGACTTTGTAGACTGTTCAGTGAAGGCCTTGGAGGGGTGGTTACATGGCAGTAAAGTATCTGACTATGAAAGCCTGTATGCTCTTATTCTGAGAGAGCATATTCTGAATAACTGTGTGTCTGACTTGTTACACCAATATCTAGTGGACTTAGATCTGACCTCTCCCCAAGAATTGGGAAAGAAGGCAGACAAATGGGTCATAACAAGAGTAAACAGAAATGTTCATACAGGGGGTGACAAGGATGGCAAGAAGAAAGATGGTGAGAAATCTCAGGATAAGCATGGGGAAAGGGTAAAACCAAAGATCCTTCTTCAAATCCTAAACACTCTTCAGGGGGTGGGGATAAATCAAATTCTTCCTCTTCTTCACAACATACACGCATTAAAAAGCCTTGGTGCTATGTGTGTAAAAATAAAGGCCATTGGCAAGGGGATAAGTCCTGTCCAGGTAAACCCCCTGAGCCAACCACCACTAATACATCAAACTCTAGTGCCCCTAGCAGTAGTGGTAATAGTGGTGGGACTGCTGGCAACAGTCAAAGTAAGGGTGTAGTTGGGTTCACTTATGGGCCCATCATAGAAACTGGGGTAGTCAGTCCCAAGACAGATTCTGTCACACCTAGTGGCATTGGCCTTGCCACACTGGCTGCTTGTCCCCTTACAATGGATAAGTCCAGGCAGACAGTTTCAATAAATGGGGTTGAGGCCCAGGCCTACAGGGACACAGGTGCCAGTATCACTTTGGGGACTGAAAACCTAGTGCCTCCTGAACAACACATCATTGGACAACAGTACAAGATTATTGATATCCATAACTCCACTAAGTTTCTTCCCTTAGCTATAGTTCAGCTTAGTTGGGTTGGAGTTACTGGCCCTAAGCAGGTGGTAGTGTCACCTAGCTTACCTGTAGACTGTCTCTTAGGTAATGACCTAGAGACCTCAGGTTGGGCTGAGGTAGAGTTTTATACCCATGCAGCCATGCTGGATATCCCTGAGGAATTGCTTCCTCTCATTTCTACTGAAATGAAAAAGCAAACGAGAGGAACAGGCCTGAAAACTCAGGATCCTTCTCCAACAACAGGTAAAAAGGGCATTGCAGTATCCCCTACCCACCCTGCCATTCAGGATACCATTCCTGTGGTAGGAGAAACCTCTCCTGGGGTGGCACCTGTACCAAGGGAACCATCAGCTGGCACAGTTGTACTCCCTGAGGTGGAAGTACCTCTCTGTGGGATAACTAATATTGGTGAGAAAAAGTCCACCATTGTAGTTAACATGGAGCATCCCTCCAACTCTCCCAGAGAAACTTTAGTGCAGCAACCCTGCACTGCCTCAAAACACTTAGGACAGCAACCCTGCCCTAGTGTGGAGCTCATAGGACAGCATCCCTGCCCTGCTCCAAAACAAGAGAAACAGCATCCCTGTTCTCTCTTACAGCCATATGGACAAAGTTTTTGCCCAGCTATGGCTTTACTGAGACAGCATCCCTGTCTGGCATTCTCATCACTAGAAATAGGTCCAGTGGACAATTCCCACTGTTCTAAACTAAAACTTACTGATAGGAACTCTGAGAATATATTGTCACATTGTTGGTTAGCTAAAAAACTTCAAACAGGGTGGTTTACATCCCCACAGGGAAGTAACCATATAGTGGATGATAAAGGGAGTAACCAGTCTATTGCAGAGCTACTCTCTACTTATCACCACTTAGACAATAAAGTCTCAACTGGCCAAGGTTAGCCTTATTGTCCTTCGTTTGTGGGGGGATTGTGTAGGAAAGTAGCCTCTTTCTAGCCTTGTTACCCCCACTTTTGGCCTGTTTGTGAGTATATGTCAGGGTGTTTTCACTGTCTCACTGGGATCCTGCTAGCCAGGGCCCAGTGCTCATAGTGAAAACCCTATGTTGTCAGTATGTTTGTTATGTGTCACTGGGACCCTGCTAGCCAGGACCCCAGTGCTCATAAGTTTGTGCCCTGTATGTGTTCCCTGTGTGATGCCTAACTGTCTCACTGAGGCTCTGCTAACCAGAACCTCAGTGGTTATGCTCTCTCTTTACTTTAAAATTTGTCACTAACAGGCTAGTGACTACATTTATCAATTCACATTGGCATACTGGTACACCCATATAATTCCCTAGTATATGGTACTGAGGTACCCAGGGTATTGGGGTTCCAGGAGATCCCTATGGGTGGCAGCATTTCTTCTGCCACCCATAGGGAGCTCTGACAATTCTTACACGGGCCTGCCACTGAAGCCTGAGTGAAATAACGTCCACATTATTTCACAGCCATTTTACACTGCACTTAAGTAACTTATAAGTCACCTATATGTCTAACCTTCACCTGGTGAAGGTTGGGTGCAAAGTTACTTAGTGTGTGGGCACCCTGGCACTAGCCAAGGTGCCCCCACATCGTTCAGGGCAAATTCCCCGGACTTTGTGAGTGCGGGGACACCATTACATGCGTGCACTATACATAGGTCACTACCTGTGTAGAGAGTCACAATGGTAACTCCGAACATGGATATGTAACATGTCTAAGATCATGGAATTGTCACCCTAATACCATTCTGGTATTGGGGTGACAATTCCATGATCCCCCGGGTCTCTAGCACAGTACCCGGGTACTGCCAAACTGCCTTTCCGGGGTCTCCACTGCAGCTGCTGCTGCTGCCAACCCCTCAGACAGGTTTCTGCCCTCCTGGGGTCCAGGCAGCCCTGGCCCAGGAAGGCAGAACAAAGGATTTCCTCTGAGAGAGGGTGTTACACCCTCTCCCTTTGGAAATAGGTGGGAAGGCTGGGGAGGAGTAGCCTCTCCCAGCCTCTGGAAATGCTTTGATGGGCACAGATGGTGCCCATCTCTGTATAAGCCAGTCTACACCGGTTCAGGGATCCCCTAGCCCTGCTCTGGCAGGAAACTGGACAAAGTAAAGGGGAGTGACCACTCCCCTGACCTGCACCTCCCAGGGAAGGTGCCCAGAGCTCCTCCAGTGTGTCCCAGACCTCTGCCATCTTGGAAACAGAGGTGTTGGGGGCACACTGGACTGCTCTGAGTGGCCAGTGCCACCAGGTGACGTCAGAGGCTCCTTCTGATAGGCTCTTAACTCTCTTGGTAGCCAATCCTCCTTCCTAGGTAGCCAAACCTTTTCTGGCTATTTAGGGTCTCTGCTTTGGGGAATTCTTCAGATAACGAATGCAAGAGCTCACCAGAGTTCCTCTGCATCTCCCTCTTCACCTTCTGCCAAAGGATCGACCGCTGACTGCTCAGAACGCCTGCAATACCGCAACAAAGTAGCAAGACGACTACTAGCAACCTTGTATCGCCTCATCCTGCAGGCTTTCTCGACTGTTTCCAGGTGGTGCATGCTCTGGGGGTAGCCTGCCTCCTCTCTGCACCAGGAGCTCTGAAGAAATCTCCAGTGGATCGACGGAATCTTCCCCCTGCAACCGCAGGAACCAAAAGACTGCATCACTGGTCCTCTGGGTCCCCTCTCAGCATGACGAGCGTGGTCCCTGGAACTCAGCAACTCTGTCCAAGTGACTCCCACAGTCCAGTGACTCTTCAGTCCAAGTTTGGTGGAGGTAAGTCCTTGCCTACCCACGCTAGACTTCATTGCTGGGTACCGCGTGATTTGCAGCTGCTCCAGCTCCTGTGCACTCTTCCAGGATTTTCTTTGTGCACAGCCAAGCCTGGGTCCCCGACACTCTAACCTGCAGTGCACAACCTTCTGAGTTCTCCTCCGGCGTCGTGGGACTCCCTTTTGTGACTTCATGTGGACTCCGGTTCACTCTTCTTCCAAGTGCCTGTTCAGGTACTTCTGCTGGTGCTGCCTGCTTTTGTGAGGGCTCCCTGACTTGCTGGGCGCCCCTTCTGTCTCCTCCTCCAAGTCGCGACATCCTGGTCCCTCCTGGGTCACAGCAGCACCCAAAAACCTCTACAGTGACACTTGCAGCTAGCAAGGCTTGTTTGCTGTCTTTCTGCATGGGAATACTTCTGCAAGCTTCATCGCGACGTGGGACATCCATCCTCCAAAGGAGAAGTTCCTAGCTCTCTTTTTTCTTGCAGAACTCTAAGCTTCTTCCAACAGGTGGCAGCTTCCTTGCACCCTCAGCTGGCATTTCCCGGGCTCCTGCCCACTCTCGACACTGTTGTGACTATTGGACTTGTTCACCTTGTCTTACAGGTACTCAGGTCCGGAAATCCACTGTTGTTGCATTGCTGGTGTTGGTTTTCCTTGCAGAATTCCCCTATCACAACTTCTGTGCTCTCTGGGGTTGTAGGTGCACTTTACACCTACCTTTCAGGGTCTTGGGGTGGGCTATTTTTCTAACCCTCACTGTTTTCTTACAGTCCCAGCGACCCTCTACAAGCTCACATAGGTTTGGGGTCCATTCGTGGTTCGCATTCCACTTTTGGAGTATATGGTGTGTGTTGCCCCTATACCTATGTGCCCCTATTGCAATCTACTGCAATTCTACAATGTTTGCATTACTTTTCTTGCTATTCTTACCTAAGTTTGGTTTGTGTACATATAACTTGTGTATATAACTTATCCTCATACTGAGGGTACTCACTAAGATACTTTTGGCATATTGTCATAAAAATAAAGTACCTTTATTTTTAGTAATTCTGTGTCTTGTGTTTTCTTATGATATTGTGCACATGACACCAGTGGTATAGTAGGAGCTTTACGTGCATCCTAGTTCAGCCTAAGCTGCTTTGCCATAGCTACCTTCTATCAGCCTAAGCTGCTAGAAACACCTCTTCTACACTAATAAGGGATAACTGGACCTGGTACAGAGTGTAAGTACCTCTGGTACCCACTACAAGCCAGGCCAGCCTCCTACAAGAACACTCGGCCGTGGCTCCATCCCTTGGACCAGTAGACTTTCAGGAGTCTGCACTTTGTTGAGTTGTGTCTAGTGCAGCGTTAGAACACTTGGCCGTGGCTCGAACACTTGAATCTGTAGGGCTTCGTTGAGTCTGTGCTTTGTCATGTTGTGTCTAATGCAGCATTCAAAGCACTTGCCGGTGGCTTCAACACTTAGATCTGTATGACTTTGTGTTGATTCCGTGTGTTGTCATGTTGTTTCTAGTGCAGCGTTAGAACGCTTGGCCGTGGCTCGAACACTTGAAACTGTCGGACTTTGACGAGTCTGGATTTTGTCAAGTTGTTTTTAATGCACCATTAGAACATGTGGTTGGGGCTCCAACGCTTGGATCTGTAGGTCTCTGCTGAGTCTACTTTGTTGTGTCTAGTACAGTGTTGGAACAAACGGGTCATGGCTCCAACTATCTGATCTGTAGGAGTGTTGAGTCTGCGATTTGTGATGTTGTATCTCATGCAACACTAGAACACTCGCCTGTGGCTCCATCCCTTGGACCAGTAGACTTTCAGGAGTCTGCACTTTGTTGAGTTGTGTCTAGTGCAGCGTTAGAACACTTGGCCGTGGCTCGAACACTTGAATCTGTAGGGCTTTGTTAAGTCTGTGCTTTGTCATGTTGTGTCTAATGCAGCATTCAAAGCACTTGCCGGTGGCTTCAACACTTAGATCTGTATGACTTTGTGTTGATTCTGTGCTTTGTCATGTTGTGTCTAATGCAGCATTCAAAGCACTTGCCGGTGGCTTCAACACTTAGATCTGTATGACTTTGTGTTGATTCTGTGCTTTGTCATGTTGTGTCTAATGCAACATTTAAAGCACTTGCCAGTGGCTTCAACACTTAGGGCCATATGTACGAACACATTTTCCCATAGACACAGAATGGGTAAAACCCTTTGCTACATCTGGCCCTTAGATTTGTATGATTTTGTGCTGATTCTGTGCGTTGTCATGTTGTTTCTAGTGCAGCGTTAGAACACTTGGCCGTGACTCGAACACTTGAAACTGTCGGACTTTGACGAGTCTGGACTTTGTCGAGTTGTTTTTAATGCAGCATTAGGACACATGGCCGGGGCTCCAACGCTTGGATCTGTAGGACTTTGGGGAGTCTGCTCTTTGTTGTGTTGTACCCAGTGCCAAGGCACTCTGCAGTGCTTTTAAAACTGCTGCATTGCTACAAAACTAGCCTCCAGCAACAAAAGTGCCCCCCTCACCCTTCCAGCCGGCTGAGGAAACGCCAGATACCCGGTTCGGCCACTCGAGCCTTGTATACGACACCTCTGAGCCTGTACCTTATCGTGTCAAATCTATACATTCACCCATCCCTTTAACCCTCGGATGTATCGGGGGGTCTCTGAGCCTGTACCTTTCAAGTTAAATCTATACATTCGCCCACGCGTATAACCCTGGGATGTATAAGACACCTCTGAGCCTGTACCTTGTGCCTTGTCATGTTAAATCTATACATTCACCCATGCCTATAACCCTCGGATGTATCGGGGGTCTCTGAGCCTGTACCTTGTCGTATTAAATCTATACATTCACCCTGCGCTGTATAGGACCCTTCTGAGTCACCTCCCTGGTTTCTGAGAACACCGACTGTTCCTGGAAATTGCCATCGCGTTTTCGGAGAATCCACTGAGCTGCAAATGGGCGTCAAGGGCTCCCATCATGCGCCGCTGCCATGGAAACCGGAAAAAATAACCTGGATGGACCATGTGCTGCATCCATTTGGGGGCTTCAAGGTGCTAGGGGCCTGGGACCTGTATGTGCTCGGAAGTGGCGAGCAGCGGGAAGGTAGCGTCCGAACCCAGGATGGAGACAGGGATACAGGGCCATTAATGTGGCCATTAAAGCCCTGGGAGTGAGAGCGAGGTCTTACTGGAGGGCAAACAACATCGATTGGGGCTGGGGGGGGTCGGGCTGCATCTTAAATTAATGGCCTCTGTGGTGCCTAAGGGCCTGGAGCACATTATGTCCTTGATTAACAGGCCATTGCGAGCTAAGCGCCGAGAAGTTCCGAGGTGCTTCGAGGCGCAGCAGCAGGGGTCGCTAAGGTGACTCACGGCGCCCTCAGGGTCTCCTTTTGGGGGTGCCTTAAGTCATCTATCTGCCAGCTTCCTTCATGTCCAGGAAACACCTGCCGGCTTCACATTAATGTCCCGAGCAAGTATTCTGCTTTCAGAGTCCCTGGGGTGGCACCTGGGGCAAGTAAACGGGGCAACAACATCGCAGGGAAAAATGGAGCTGTGGTAAAGCCAACAGGCCTGGTCTGCATCCTGACTCGTGTCTACACAAGCTCGCTGCGGTGAAACACAGAACAAAAACCATCACCTGCTGTATAAAACGCGCCTGCGCGTGAAGTGTGATGGGTCAGGGAACCTCTGAGATGCAAATAGTTCCTCGAGCTTCGCAGTGCGAGTGCGGAGGGACACCTTGGTCCCCGGTGACCGGCTTGGCAGTCAGTCCTGACAGGACACCTGTCCTCCAATATCCACATTCAAGGGACCCCTTCTCTTCCCGGATTTTAGAGACGGGCCGGGGCCTGTGGCCGCGTCCTCCCCTTTCACTGTCCTCTTCTCATGCGCACCCTGGCTGACCCTCTGCGGGGTATCTCACTCACCTTTACGGGGTGGTATCCCATCGAAGCGCCAAGGTCCTGGCAAACTACCCCACACCCGGGTATGGTGCTCTCCCCTTTCCATGACCCTCCTGCCCATCTACGCAGATCACAGGCCCTTTAGGGTTCACATCTGCACCCTAAAAGTGACACTGGACATCAGGATGATAACGAAGGCGCTTGTGACTATCCTTCCCGCTGAGCCTCCTTCCCTGAGATACGACAAGCCTAGAGCCCACCTTAGGATCACATCCAGAACATCATCCGAAAGCAACCACCACAGAACCTGTCTCGAAAACCAGCACCACAAAAGCGTCCGCTGCGATCACGTCAAGCAGGTACCAGTGAGGAGGTGACAGGTGGCTACCAAGATGACCCAGTGATGGCCAGGCCCGGAAAAGGCAATACGTGCTCAAGGTTCAGGTTTACTGCCCATGGAAGCCAGCAACCACAAATGGGGTGCACCTACAATGTTGTAGCCAACAGGCCAAAGGCAAGCCCATTCACACCCGTCCGTCCCCGTCCCCGTCCCGGGAAGTGGCCAGCGCCAGGCACTACGCTCTATCTGCCAGAGAAGGTACATTTCAGTTAACTTATAGCTCTGATCAACTACTTAACTTAACCCCACAAAGAATTGTCTGTCCTTGGCCTTGGAACCACTTGCCTCAAGTGATGATGTCTGTGTGCAGTGTGGCTATCGCTGTAGTACTTTCTGGCAAAAATGTCACATTGATGCTTAAGTCTAAGGGCCTCGTTATGACCCTGGTGGTCACCAAACCACCAGGGTCACGGTCACTGTCGGACCTGGTGGTCCCAGCAGTTGTCATCTACCAGGGCAGTGCTGCCCTGGGGATTACGAGTCCTCATCCGCCAGCCTGTCCATGGATGTTTACACCGCCATGGAAAGGCTGAAGGAATGGGGGGGTCGGGGGGCCCCCGTGCAGAGCCCAGTTGCGCATTCCACTGCCCGAATGTGTGACAGGTGCCGCTGCACCCACTGCACCGCCACATTGCAGCCAGCTCCATTAGGAGCCGGCTGCATTGTTAAGGCCCTGCGGTGAACTCCTAATAAGGCCGGCGGGGTTCAGGCGGCCTGATGGTGGGAAGAGATTGGCGGGTGGCCTCCGTTGCCCGCCAAACTCATAATGAAGCCCTAAGAGTTGTTTGACTCCTGGCTTTTTAGCAGCTTTGATTTTTGCTAGATCACTGCCTAAACATGCTGTTGGTATTTTCAGCCTCCTATGAGGTAGAATCCTAATGTATTATTTTTAACTGAAACCTGGTTAACTGAATTTTTGGGCTCAGCTATCTTCTCGCAGTTTTTAAAGGTTATAAAATATGCAAACAGGACCCCCAGAGTGGTAGAGGAGGGGGTGTTTCCATGATCTTCAGGGACAACTTTAAATGCACTTTAATCCCCATTGAGGGGCTGGTAGGAGCAGATGCCTCACCCTCTCTCCTAATCAATCCTCGGGGGGATATTAGTCTATAGACTCGCAGGCCTGGCAGCCCCTTTCCTCAGTTCCTTGTGTGGTGCCTTGGCACGCGTGGCTGTGAAATACCCTCTCTTTAGTCTTTTGGGAGACTTCCAACTCCATATGATATCGCCAAGGAGGAGATAGTCTCACTTCTGGAGAGTAATTCTTCCTTGGCCTTTTCCCAGTTTGTATTTGAGGCCACACATCAAGTGTTCGACCTGGCATCCTTAGGGTGCTCTTACCCCAAACTTTTTGCCTTTACCTCCTGTTTTGTTGCTGTATCTTTTTGTTGGCCTT
Source organism: Pleurodeles waltl (assembly GCF_031143425.1). Taxonomy (NCBI): domain Eukaryota; kingdom Metazoa; phylum Chordata; class Amphibia; order Caudata; family Salamandridae; genus Pleurodeles; species Pleurodeles waltl. Next base: position 7,493,102 of record NC_090448.1, on the reverse strand, counting down.
AGGGCTCGGAGCACTTTACAACTGCTGACCAGTGCTAAAGTGCATGTGCTTCTCCCCGAAAACATGGTAATGTTGCTGTATCCACACTTGGCATATTTAATTTACCTTTAAGTCCCTTGTAAAGTGGTATACCATATACCCAGGGCCTGTAAATTAAATGCTACTAGTGGGCCTGCAGCACTGATTGAGCCACCCGCTTAAGCAGGCCTGTAAACATGGCTCAGGCCTGCCACTGCAGAACCTGTGTGTGCAGTCTCACTGCCACCCTGACTTGGCCGCTAAAACCTCTTGCCAAGCCTTTCAACTTCCCTTTTCTTGTGTATAAGTCACCTCTAAGGTAGGCTCTAGGTAGTCCATAGGGCAGGGTGCCATGTAAGCAAAAGGCAGGACATATACTTTTAAGTTCTCATGTTCTGATAATGAAAAACTACTAGTCATTTCTCGTTACTGTGAGGCCTGCCCCTCTCACAGGTCAGCATTGGGAATTCCTTATAAATCCTTAAGCTGTAATTCCCTATCTGAGAGGAGTAGCCACATCATGTTTAGTACCACTAGAATGGTAATAATACATCTTCTTTACTGGTAAAGTCAGATGTATTATTACTATTTTAGAAGTGCCTTTTAGGAAGTGGCCATTTCTCTGCTCTCACTGCCCCGTGTGCCTACGTCCTCCCTCCAACACACGTCTGGGCAGGTGACAGCTACACTTGTGCATTCCCTCCAGACATCCACACGATGCTCAGCTTCATCTGCATTTATCTGCATAATGATGGGTCTTCTGGGGAGGAGGTTGAGAAGGGCTCACACTTACATTTCAAAGAGTAGTGACTACAGTCCACACAGAGGGGGTGATTACCTCCTACTGCCAGTCTGGGGCCGAGGCTGACCTGAAAGAGGGACCTGTGCACTTCACAACTCCTCTTTTGTAGTCACCCCCCATCAAAGGCACTTGTCAGTATAAGTACTGGGTCTCTTGTCCCACTCAAGCAGTACACTACTGCACTAAGAAGCTCTGCAGGAGTAAAGGCTGCTGCACCAGAAGGATTGCCACTCAGCTGTGCCCGACTGTTCCCAGGATCCGCTGCCTGCCTTCTTCTGCTGCCCTGCTACCCGCTGACCTCTGCCCTGCAAAAGGAAACCTAAGACCCTGCTGTCCGCTGACCTCTGCCCTGCAAAAGGAAACCTAAGATTCTCTCCAGAGCGGCTCCAAGGACCTGTTAACTTGCCCCGTTCATCACATGCTTGTTGGGGCAGCGAGAACCTTGTACGCAGCTTGGTGGCAGCCTCCTCCCATCCCTTCACTCCTTCAGGGCCACGTGCCTCGCATCTGCAAAGCCACCGCCGGAGGACGATCTTTTACCTACACTGCAGGGAAGAGCTGGAACAACCTCACCCTGCACCGTCGCTCACCTTCTTCAGGAAGAACCTCAAGACGTGGCTCTCCGGATGAACCCCCCCCACCAGCGCTTTGAGACCGTCACGGGTGAGTAGCAGTGCTTTACAAATACTGATTGATTGATCAGCATTTCGCACTGTGAGGACGTGCTGGGTGAGTGTGGGCACTGTTACACAAAAGTGTGGGGAATTCTTTCCTTGGGCCTCGTCATGCTATTTCATCACCCCGTTTTGGACAAGTGTGATTCCATCGGCTGGCATGTAGCACCGAGTACCTCCCGAACCTAGCATGTAGCTTTCTTCCCCTGATTAGAGTGGTGCTTCTGCCTGTCGTAGGTGCATACCCTAGCCAACCAGAAACCCCACTTCTAACATCAAGCAGGACATGTTCTAGATCAAATATATTCTAACGTAACATTAGAAGTGGATCATCCCACCCCGTTAGTCAGGTTTGACCACTATTTGATGAAATATTAGGTGGGACTGTGGTGGGAGGATTCAACCACAAGGATGGTCGGCGTCTCAGGTATTGAGAGCTTTTCATAAGATCCAGCCAGAGGCGTTCTATGGTGCATTGTACACTCTCAGGTGTTGTGGACACAGATGCTGGCCTCTTGGACAATTGGATTTGCTAGACCACTAGTGAACTAGCACCTGGACTTTCTTTTTGGTCACGCCAAGCTCAGCCTTCCTGTCCCTGGTACACGGACTCCCTCAAAGAGATTAAAAGCAAGTGCAACATCTTGAAAGACATTGGAGGCGATCATTGCATTGCACAAACATTTATGAAGCGCAACTGCAGCCATAAACTGGTATCCTGGCGCTGCGACAATTGTTTCATACAGAGAGGAGCAAAACAACCAAGGAGGACAGATTACGCTTTGGGATACTGCAGCGCAGGACATGCTTTTGCTGGGGAATCCTTTGGGGCCATGCCATCGTCTGGGGTGGGACTTCATCCCCCAGGCTGCCCTGCACTTGGGAACAAGCCCCTAGTGCCACTCACTATTAAAGCGCGCCCGGTAGAGGCTGGGCGGGGCGCCTCCTCTTTCCAGTTCAGAAGTAAGTCTATGCTTAGAAATTGGTCTTAAAGATTTTGAGTCACGTTATATCCCTCGAAGCCATTAAAGAAATGAGGAAACATAAAGCTGTGGACGCTCCTGCACACAAGTGGTAAAAAAAAAAAAAACGTCCAAATAACAAAACCAGCTCATTCAGCAATAAGGGAAGTAACACTCTAGAGGACATGGACATTTTAATTGAAGAAGTGGAGGCCATTCTGAGAAATGACACAAATATAACCCCTGCTAACCATGGCGGTCTAGCCAATAAAATCCCTGATATGCTTAAGAAACGGCCACAGCTGGCCAAAATTTCAAGGGAGTTGGGACAGAAGGAAGTGACCCAACCTGAAAGATCGGATTTATCCCCTGTGCTGACTACCATTCAGTGCAGCGGCTCGGCTGCATCGCTGTGTGCTATAGGTGGTATTGCTGTGGGAGAAGAGGTCACCCGCCCACCCCTTCGTCCTGAGGTCATTGTGGTCCCGAACATTTTGTGTACTAATCAGCATGGGCCTTAAGCAGAGAATGGGGGACTTTGTGACACAGCTACCCCTGCATGTACAGGAGTATCTGCTGGTGCTAATGCCTCTGCTAACACATTTGTGGATATGGGAAGGCCGCCGGTGCTGTGTAACAATTCTGAATTGGCATCTGTTCACCAGAAACTAGATGAAGTTAAGAGCCTGATGCTGATGCTGTTGATTAAAATAATGGGGGAATCTGGTCAGATTTGTGGGTGTATGTGCCCGAGGTTAAGCCCAGGTGAGACTTTGCCTATTCTGGGGGACAATTCCTTTCGAACTACTGTGTCTGTACCTAGGTTATCAAAAGGTAATCAACACCCAGGACCTGCCATTAGCCTCCCTTTAATCAACCCATCTGCTTCTCTTGTTGAGGGGAAACGGGCCCCTTCGGAGGCCGGCAGGTGTAAGCACAGTTTAGATGGTAAGAGGGGGCATCTTGTTGATTTAGGCTGCCCTGACAAAGTTCAATCTGTAGAGTGTGAAGGGGGCCCTCTTGGGGTAGCTGGCATTCAGGGGCCTACAGGAGAAGTTATTCTTAAAGTACACCAAACCCGGCCATTAGATTGTACAGGATAACAATCTGAAGTAAGATCGTTAACATCTAAGTAACACACCCAAGGTATGGGGAGATTAGGGGGCTCTATTTTTATGGTTGGGGTACCAAATTTGCCATTAGGGTCTATAGAAACACAGGACTCCTTGATGAATACGGTTATGTATTGGTTGTGACTACAGTGTAATTGTCTTTCTGTTGTTCGAGCAGACATTTTAGAGGTTGAAAGGCATAGCCAGCCAGGATCAAACTTTGATTTTATTTGTATTCTTCTTATTGACAAGCTGCTGGTGAATAACCTTATTGACTTTGAATTGCGCTTGCCATCTTAGGAATCCTATTGGGGTTGGCATTAGACTCAAACTCTCTCCACCCGTCCTTAGTACACCCTTAGTTTGCAGGGGGACAGCAGGGGGGAAGTGTAATTTAAGCCAAAGCATGCCCCTGCCTTGGCAGTAAACAACTTCCCACCTCAAACAGCTGTTGACTGACTATCCATCGAATCCTATTCAACAACTTCTACAGCAGCTTCTGAGGGCAGGTGTGGGGTGTTGGTAGGGTCTGTCAATCATAGGGAAATCCAGCGATGTGGGCTTAATACCTTGGAAGATAGTGCTGAACTTTCTGTTATGTCTTGGAATGTAGCTGGGTTGGGCAGAAAACTTGTGGATTCCGAGTGGGCTACCTACATAAATAAGCAGGACACATGCTTATTCCAGGAGACTTGGGCCATGGGCCCAGTCTTCCTGGATGGTTTTTTATCCTACTATGTGGAGGCCTGTAGGAAAGTACCATCTTGCCTGGCATGTTACCCCCATTTTTACATGTGTGTCAGTTTGTTTTTGTCTGTCTCACTGGGATCCTGCTAGCCAGGACCCCAGTGCTCATAGTTTGTGGCCTGAATGTGTATACCTGTGTGGTGACTGTGTCACTGAGGCTCTGCTAACCAGAACCTCAGTTCTTATGCTCTCTCTGCCTTTAAATTTGTCCCTATAGGCTAGTGACCACTTTTACCAATTTTAATTGGCACGCTGGAACACCCTTATAATTCCCTAGTATATGGTACCTAGGTAACCAGGGAATTGGGGTTCCAGGAGATCCCTACGGGCTGCAGCATTTCTTTTGCCACCCATAGGGAGCTCAGACAAACCTTTACACACAACTGCCATTGCAGCCTGAGTGAAATATTGCACATGTTATTTCACAACCATTTTCACTGCACTTAAGTAACTTATAAGTCACCTATATGTCTAACCTTCACTTGCTGAAGTATAGGTGCAAAGTTACTAAGTGTGAGGGCACCCTTGCACTAGCAAAGGTGCTCCCACATAGTTCAGGGCAATTTCCTCGGACTTTGTGAGTGCGGGGACGCCATTACACGCGAGCACTACATATAGGTCAAAACCTATATGTAGCTTCACAATGGTAACTCAGAACATGGCCATGTAACATGTCTAAAGATCATGGAATTGTCCCCCCATGTCAAATCTGGTATTGGGATGCCAATCCCATGCATCCCCGGGGCTCCACTATGGATCCCGGGTACTGCCAAACCAGCTCTCCAAGGCTTGCACTGCAGCTACAGCTGCTGCCACCTCACAGACAGGGTTCTGCCCCCCTGGGGTCTGGGCAGCCCAGTCCCAGGAAGGCAGAACAAAGCATTTCCTCTGAGAGCAGGGGGTTACACCCTCTCCCTTTGGAAATAGGTGTTATAGGCTGGGGAGGGGTAGCCTCCCCCAGCCTCTGGAAATCCTTTGAAGGGCACAGATGGTGCCCTCCTTGCATAAAGCAGCCTACACCGTTCAGGGACCCCTTCTCCCCTGCTCTGGTGGGAAACTTGACAAAGGAAAGGGGAGTGACTACTCCCCTGTCCATCACCACCCCAGGGGTGGTGCCCAGAGCTCCTCAAGTGTGTCCCAGACTTAAGCCATCTTGCTTTGCAAGGTGTGGGGGCACTCTGGAGGGCTCTTAGTGGCAGTGCCAGCAGGTGACATCAGAGACCCCTCCTGATAGGTCCATACCTGATAAGGTAGCCAATCCTCTTCTCAGGGCTATTTAGGGTCTCTCCTGTGGGTTCCCTTCAGATTCTGCTTGAAAGTTTCCTTCAGGAATCCTCTGCAACAACTTCAGCATCCTCTGACCTCGGATCAACAGCAGCCTGCTCCAGGAAACGCTGTAACTGCAACAAAGTGACTACAAGAGACACTTTTCTTCAGCAACCTCAGCTCCAAGTCAGCAACTGCAACAGTTTCCACAGTGTGCATGCTCTGGGGACTCCCTGTCTTTATCCTGCACCAGAAGAACCAAAGAAATCTGCTGTTGAGTGACGGAATCACTCCCCTGCTCCAAGCAGGCACCTTCCAAAGCGATGACTGGTACCTTGGGACTACTCTCACGGCAAGGAGCGTGCTCCTTAGGACACAGAGGGTGGACATCATCAACATAGACTGTCCTGAGGTCCTGCTGACGCAATTTGGCGGAGGTATGACCTTGTCTTCCCTGAGAATGATGGTACCTCTGTGTTTTGTGTCTTCTTTGACTCCTGAGGCCTCTGTGCACTCTTTGCAAAATTCCTTCATGCACAGCCTGGCCCAGGTCCCCAGCACTCTACCCTGTGACGCTCAACTCGCTGAGTTGTTCTCCGGCGGCATGGGACCTTCTTTTGTTGTGCTGCATGAACCATGTTTAGCACCTCCTTTGAAACTAGATCCTGCTGTGTCTGGGGGCCCTGGCTTGCATCCTGAGGACTCTCTAAAGTGCTGAGAGCCCCCTCTTCCTCCTCACACAGAGTTGAGGCCCCCAGGTCCCTCCTGGGTCCATCCAGTGCCATTTTGATGAAAAATGTATTATTGCCATAGCCAAGGCTTGTTGGCACCTTCCAACACGAAATCTCATCTGCAACGATCTTCACGCCGTGGGACATCTTTTGCATTATGCAGGAACCCAGTGGCATCTTCCTAGGGTGCATTTCTGCAGTCTTCAACTAACCAGGGACTCTTCTTTTTCACCCTCTTCTAGGTTGGCAGGGGCTACTGTCCTTCCTGGAACTTCTTTCAACTTCTGGACTTGGCCCCCTTCCTTTGCAGGTCTTCAGGTCAAATAATCCAGCTTTTGTTCTTTGCAGACTTCGATAGCTGCTGCAAAATCCCCAAAATGAGGTGTAGTGTGTCCTAAGGAAATTTGCAGTACTTTACTCCTGCTTTTCTGCACACACTACACTTGTCTAGGGGGGAATTTGTGATTCACATTCCACTTTTTTAGTATATGGTTTGTGTTGACCCTAGACCTATTTTCTCCCATTGCATTCTATAGGGTTTCCTACTGTTTGCATTGTTCTATGACTATTTACTTGTCTAATTTTGGTGTCTAGTGTAGATATTGTGAATAATACTTACTTCCAGAAGGAGTGTTGTCTCTAAGATATTTTTGGTACTGTGTCACCCAAATAAATATCTTTATTTTTGGTAAAACTGAGTATTGTCTTTACTTGGGTATAAGTACTGTGTAACTATAAGTGGTATTGAAGGAGCTTTGCATGTCTCCTAGTTCAGCCTAAGCTGCTCTGCTATAGCTACCTCTATCAGCCTAAGCTGCTAGAACACTACTACATTCACTAACAAGGGATAACTAGACCTGGTGTAAGTACCCAAGGTACCGACTACAAGCCAGGCCAGCCTCCTACATGGGTTTGCTGATATTAATTAACAAAAATCTGCAGTGTAATCACTCAGCATTAAACATAGATTCCCCTGATATATTAGGTTCCAGCTTGAATTTAATTGAGGTTTTAAACTGACCGTAATCAATGTATATGCTAGGTCAGTGTTGCGGGGAGTAGAGTCCCAGACTTTGGCCCAGCTAATCGAATTTATTGATACATTGCACTATTCCATCAATTTAGTGGTTGCAGGGGATGTGAATTGTTCATTTGAACCCTCTCTTATTAATTGCGATCTGACAGCGGATGAGGACGAATACTGGGGCACCCCACAATTGACGGGCAAACAACTGTGTATTTACTCACGGGTTGCCCTTCAGTTGACATCAATGTGTTTTAAGCGAGGGCTCCGGGCTTGTAATGGTCATACACGTTCAGATCCAAGTAGCGTCCCCACCTTCAAGCGCGGACAGTCTACAAGTGTTGTTGACTATTTTTTAGTGGATGTTAGGATGTGGCCGATGGTCGAAGATAAGAGGGTTGACTTTAGCCATGTTAGTGATCATAATCCCTTGCTTCTCTCTTTACACAGTGTTGTACTTAGGAGGTCCCAGAGCACCCGTACCACCATGGTACCCGAGCCAGTAGTGGCAAATAACCACAAATGTGTCAGGTGGCCAAAAGTAATGTCTAATCCGCATCTGCTTAAGGAGATTTATAAACTGTTTGTTGATGCTATGGCTGACTATGAATAGTATGATGTCAGAAATATTCCAATCCTTAGCATCCATGAGATGCTGGTGCTCGAACTACAGAATATGTCCAATAGGAAGACTACTACCAAGCAAACTGCAGTTACATACAAAATAAAGGAGTGGTACACTAAGGATTGCGCTAAGGCCAAATCAGCATTAAAGTTAGCTATTGTGTCTCATACACAAGGGATGATTAGAAAAGTCAGAACTGCTTACTCTTCTAAAAAGACCTAATGTAGTCTCTATTCCATGGTTCAGGCACGTGTCAAATTGGCTCCGAATTTTGGGTCTTTGGAGCTATTGGGAGAATCCTCAGGATTTAAGTATGGCCCAGAGGCAATCCTTGAAACTAGCCTATTGGTCCTACGTTAAGAATAATCATCTTCTTGGTACAACTCGTGGGCGGCTGACCAATCAATTTCTTGATTTTAAATGGTACCCCTAGTTTGAATCTTTTTTAGATGTAATTTCCGATTCCTTAGGCAAGAGTTTGTATGTTCATTTTCGTTATGGGTGCTTGCCGCTAATGTCTTTTTCTAGTACTTGGAGGGCATCGTCTGTATCTAACCTATGCCCGTCTTGCAGCGGTGCCTCTGGGTCGGTTGAACACTTTTTGTTCTTTTGCACATATTATGCATCCACGCAAGTGGATTCACCGAATTTGCCAGAATTTGGGCATTAGACAATATGTTATAGCCTCTAAGGTTGCAATGAGTGATACTTCAATTGTTTTGGTTCATGCAGTTAGCAAGTTCCTTGTGGCTGCATGGCACATACGTACCTGCTTTTTAAAAAACTAGTAATATATACCTTTTATGTATGCATGTTTGATTAATGGTGGTAATTATGTATGTTCTAAGGCTTGTTCTTGGAGAATCTAGTATTTTTATTGTTTTAGAATTCTATGATGATTTTAACTGTTTTATTCACATAATCCATTTTTTTTATTTTTATGGCTGTATGCTTTGATGGTTAATGACTAAATAAAGCTTGGTTTGGAACAGATTACGGTTCTGGGAAGAGACATATTTTCAGGGCTTTCCTGAAACTTAGCAGCTCAGTATGCACTCTCAGAGTCATTGGGAGTGCATTCTACATCTGAGCAGCTGTAATGGAGAAGAAGCGTCCGCCTAGGCGAGCTCTACGAAATATGGGTACCTGTAGAAGATTAGTAGACTTGGGCAGAGTGCGCGGAGTCACGCTACACGGAACTTTGCAAAGTGGCAAAAAGACTCTGCTGCGCAGAGTTCTACGAGTGGGCGGAACTCTCTGTTGTGCCCATTTGCATTGTGTTTGATGTCAAATGCAAAATGAAGTATGCACTCGCGCTCAAAATTATGTGCGAACGGCACCACGTGGATCGCATGGGGCACAGCCTTCTTGTTTTTCACGCTATTTATGGTGATGGGCCTTCAACTTTTCATCCGACCTCAACCTTTGCAATCCCCATCCTTACACTTAATCTACCCCTTTTTTATATGTATTGTATTAGTGTGTCTTTTAGTGTCTGAATATTTTTATGTTGTTTTCATTTTTTGTGTGTTTTATGTGACTTTTGGTATTCTTGTTTATTTTTTCCTTATTTCTTCTTTCCTTTCTGTTCCTCCTGTTTCTTTTCTTCTCTTCTTCAACCTACCCCACCCAGCACCATGGGAGAGCAGGGCAACAGCGGCCGCCTGCCTTGTGGACGGCGCCGCTATCAAGGGGTACAGCTTCAGCCGATCTTTAGCATGGAGGTCATAGCAGCACTGCTTTTTATGTGAAGCGCCACCTTCCCTCCATGCTGGCAGCAGGCGGCATGCCTGGGAGCAGTTACTTCCTGCTAGAGCATCAGTAGCATGGGGCTAGGGTGCGCCAGATGGTCAGGGCCACCACCCAGGACCAGCGCACCAGCCAGCAGCTGACGCACCGCTTGGTGGATATAATCGACCACGAGCAGGACCTGCTTGACCTTCTATGCATCGAGATCCCAGGGCTTGATGAGTATTAAAGTTTTATTTTGTTTGTGTTCTACAATGCTAACTTTTTTTCCGAATAGCATGTGGCTTCCACTCAGAGGTAAGTGACATTTAGTTTACGTTAAGAATATTATTTAATATGTGATCCAGTTAGAGCTCGGCAGGTGCTCGTGCAGGTGCATCATCGTACTCGTCGGTAGACACTCACTCTGGATGATTATTTAAGAAGCCGTTGCAACGCAGACTCCTCTGTCCTCCTGTCGCTATAATGAATTAGTGATATTAGTGAGTTAGCATTCTCTGTGACTTTATGTAGCTCGTACAGTCCCAAGCAATTTCACAGTGATGCGAGTATGCATGCTTTGCAAAAACAGGAGACTGACTTGGTCCATCAAGGAGTTTGAGAAGTGAGAATAGAATGAAAGCTCAGCCATTGTAATGCATTAGTTCTAATTGTAGATTCTCTTAAGGAAATTTGGAATAGAGATTTTAGGAGTATAGCCAATTCAATGATGGTTGGCCATACTATTTAAGTATAATGTTATTGCATTTGGCTGTTATATAATCATTTTGTGAAGATTAACGGTACTAATAATGTCTTTTTTTATCGTCTTTATTTCTTACATCAGCACCCAAGGGCAAGAAGAGGGACACTGCACCGGCAGGTCCTGCAGAAGCTGGGGAGGCGCTGACCACCAGCGCCAATGCTGACCGAAGTAAGTCCTATCATTTAATATTATTATTATTTCCCTAACTTTTACCCCACCCCACATTTATACTACTTTTAATTTTGTCTTACTTGCTTTTTAATACTGTCTCCCTTTTTTCCAATTCCCCTATCCAAGTTTTGTTTAATTCCTGTTATCTCTGCATTATCTTTTTTTCTGGCCTTCATTGTTCTTCAATGATTCAAAGTCATCGTCAATCATAGGTCATGGCTCTGCCCCTCTAATACGTGAAGCTTTTGGTTGGCTTGACTACTTGGCTTTTTAAAGTTCCAACAAAATGTCCAAAGTGATATTTTTGACAGAAGATACTACAGTGCTAACCGAACTGTGACAATATATTGAGATTGCATTTTTTAATTAAAAAAAATTAAGAATGGGAGGTGTACCTGGCATCTAAACCTGTTTTTACAGTCACACCAACCAGTGGAGCTGGCTCAGGTTCTAGTGCTGATGGAGTTGGGGGAGACACAGCGGCAGGGACGGGCAATGATAGGTCACATTGCTTGCTTATTCACAATTACTCTTACGCACTAGCTACAAGGCGCTGTTGTGATCAGATTCATGAACCCCCCGCATTACAGCTGCAGCGAAGGTTGGGTTACTCATGGCCTCTTCTATCTGCAACTTAGCCAAAGCACACATAATGTACACTAAAAATGATGGCTTGATGCCAATGTAAAAGAACTGAAGGTTAAAGTAAAGAATGCGTGAAAAGAGTGAAAGGAAAGGATGCGTGGGTGGATGAAAAAGGATGCATGGGTGAGTATTGGCATTTGGGTAAATGGATGGTTTGGTGAAAGGATGATTGAAAGAAAGGGTGGATAGTGTGGGTACTAAATGGATGAATAAATGAGAGAAAGTAAAGCTTAAATCATGGTGTATATAGGAGAAGAATGAAAGGATGATTGAATAATTGTCTGGATGAATAAAGAAGGGAGCTCTTCTTCTGTAGAGAGATCAGTGACATCCCTCTATTCTTCTGTAGCAAAAGCTCTACCTACATGCGTAATCCATCTGCCTTACTCTGCAGTAGAGTAAGTCAAGTTTCTTTACTTTGCTTACTGCCCAGCGAATCAATTTGTTGGAAAGAATTTGAGATGGTGGACGAGACCAGTGAGTAAAGTGGGACTAATAAGTACCCAATTTGATTTTTAAGTTTGGCGCAGGGGAATACTCTGTGACGAACATGCCAAAATCAATCTATACAGCCCATTTCTTTCCCTGTTGTGCAGTGCATCGTTTCCCCCATCTACTTACGGCAGACAGAATAAATATATCTGCATTTTGTACATGACATGTGTGACGTATCTTATTTATTCATCTGCCTCTTTGGAGTCAGGGTTGAAACTAAACTATGTGAAAGGCATGTGGGGAAGAGCAGGGCCTTTGGAATTAAAGATAGATAATTGTCAGCTACAGCTGCTCGAGCAGAAAAAAGTAGTAACATACTTGAAGCGCTGGCTAGCATGCCTCCAATTATTTGGCACAGCAACTTGTACTCCATAGCGCCTACTCATCATAAATTAATTATTTTCTACCAGACAGTCAGTTCTTTTTATGTGAGGCATGTGTAGGTAAATAAATAAAATATAGGCCCTGTAACTCTCCTCATCATAAATAATGAACACATTAACTTCCATCGTCCCTAAGGGGACCAACTATGTAGTACTACTGTGCTACCCACTATCTATCATTTGAAGAAGTGTTTGTTCAGAGCATTGTTTGCAATTTGTCTTTTTTATTTGTCTTTTTCTCGATATAGCTACTTCTGCTCGACGACTACCAACCATTCTAGTAGATAGCGGCCCATCTGTAGCGGCAGGGGCTGGGGAGCATCCAGACAGAATATCAACGGCTGGTGATCCTGTAGGAGGAAGAGGTTGGAACAGATGCCTCAGATGCAGGACCCAGCAAAGCAAGACGTCAGCCCCTAGCTTCATGGCCAGTACATCGTCTGCGCCACAGCCAGCAGTTAGGGTCCTTAACAGCACCTGCTGCTGCACCCTCCTGCTCCAACAGAGCATTGATCAGATGTATCCTGCAGCAGGCGGAGAAGCATAAAGCATAGCCTGGACCAGCTCCAGACTCATATTGACAGTGCCCTCTTATAAGCTGTTTTTTAAAAGATTTGTTTTGGTGGGAGGGACTTGTTGTGGGTGTCAAGGGTGGGGAGGGATTTGGACTGGACTTTGGACTTTTCATTGGTCTTTTTGGGGATGGGGTTATTTGTTCGGGGGGAGGGTGGGATTGTTGTGGGCGGAAAGGGAGGGTTTTCTATTTGTAAATAATAAAGGGGATTTTTGTTTACCTCATTTGCATCTCAAATCTTATTTTGATGTTTTAGACTTTTAGTTTGCACTGCTGTCTTTTAGTGTAGCCTGTTATTTTAATCTGCTAAAAACGTGTATGCCATTGACTTATACCCTTGCTCTTTTGCCCTCTGCAACTATGTATATTGAGCATTAGGGAATGATTGCCCTTAAAACCCACAAAAACCCAGGACACACAGACAACAGCTTCTTCAGTAGGAGTTAATGACTAAGTAAACAAGTTCACTTCAATCCATAGTTCTTCTCTTACCTGAATAGATGAAGCAAGGAGGTTTTCTTACTGTGGGGCTTTTCCTAGAGTGGCATCTTAAGGGGGTGGTAGGGGTAGTAGTAGCAGAATAGCGTGATAACAGGGAAGACAGAACTACACAAAAGGTGCCACTCCTACCTATGCCAACTCCAACAACAGGGTTCATTAAAGGGTTATCCATCACTGCCAAATAAACCGAAAGAAAACAGCAAGTTTGTGGGTCATCTGCCATAACTTCAGGAAGACTGAGACCAGACCACCACAGTGATAGCATTGGACACACAACAATCAATCAATCAATCAATCACTGCATTTCTAAAGCGCGCTACATACCCGTGAGGGTCTCAAGGTGCTGGGGGGGCGCTACTGATCGAAGAGCCAGGTCTTGAGAAGTCTTCTGAAGGCCAGCAGGTCCTGAGTCTGTTGCAGGTTGGTAGGGAGAGTGTTCCAGGTCTTGGCGGCGAGGTAGGAGAAGGATCTGCCGCCGGTGGTAGTTTTCTCGATACGGGGAATTGTGGCGAGGGCGAGGTTGGCTGAGCGGAGGCTTCGGGTGGGGGTGTGGAAGCTGAGTCGGTTGCTGAAGTATGTAGGTCCGGTGTTGTGTAGTGCTTTGTGTGCGTGGCTGAGGAGTTTGAAGGTGATCCTCTTGTCGACAGGGAGCCAGTGTAGGCCTCTTAGGTGGGGTGTGATGTGGCTGCATCAGGGGACATCAAGAATTAGTCGTGCCGAGGCGTTCTAAATTCGTTGTAGTCGTCTCAGGAGCTTGGTTGTTGTTCCTGAGTAGAGGGCGTTCCCGTAGTCGAGTCTGCTGGTGATGAGGGCCTGGGTGACGGTTTTCCTCGTATCAGGGGGAATCCATTTGAAGATCCTGCGGAGCATACGGAGGGTGTTGAAGCAGGACGCGGAGACAGCGTTGACTTGCCTGGTCATGGAGAGGGTAGAGTCGAGGATGACCCCCAGGTTGCGAGCGTGGTCTGTGGGTTCCGGGGCTGTGCCTAGCGATGTGGGCCACCAAGAGTCGTCCCTGGCTGATGGGGTGGGTCCGAGAATGAGGACCTCTGTATTGTCTGAGTTCAGCTTCAGTCTAATGTCCTTCATCCAGTCGGCTACGGCCTTCATTCCTCTGTGGAGGTTGGCTTTGGCGGTGTGGGGGTCTTCGGTGAGGGATATGATCAGTTGGATGTCGTCGGCATAGGAGATGATGTTGAGGTTATGTTGTCGTGCGACGTGGGCGAGCGGTGCCATGTAGATATTGAACTGCGTCGGACTGAGGGAGGATCCGTGTGGTACGCCGCAGATGATCTTGGTGGTTTTTGAGCGGAAGGGTGGGAGGCGGACGCTCTTGGTTCTGCCGGAGAGGAAGGATGTGGTCCAGGCCAGGGCCTTCTCTTGAATTCCGGGTTCCTGGAGGCGTGCTGATAGGGTGCGGTGGCAGACTGTGTCAAAGGCTGCTGATAGGTCCAGGAGGATGAGGGCAGCTGTTTCTCCTTTGTCCATTAGGATCCTGATGTCGTCAGTAGCGGCGATGAGGGCGGTCTCGGTGCTGTGGTTGCTGCGAAAGCCGGATTGGGAAGGGTCCAGGATGTTGTTGTCTTCGAGGTAGCGGGTTAGTTGTTTGTTGACAATCTTCTCTGTCACTTTTGCCAGGAACGGGAGCAGGGAGATGGGCCGGAAGGTCTTGAGGTCTTTGGGGTCCGCCTTGGGCTTCTTCAGAAGGGCGTTGATCTCAGCGTGCTTCCAGCTTTCCGGGAAGGTTGCTGTCTCGAAGGAACTGTTGATTGTTTTCCGGAGGTGGGGCGCGATGGTTGTGCTGGCTTTGTTAAAGACGTGGTGAGGGCAGGGGTCGGATGGGGATCTGGAGTGAATGGAGTTCATGGTTTTGATAGTGTCTTCGTCGCTGACGTAGGACCAGGCGATCAGGAGGCTGGTGCGGGTGGTAGTTGCAGGGGTGGTGGCCTCGGTGGTGGGTGCGGGGGTGTCGGAGTTGAAGCTGTCGTGGATGTCGGTGATCTTGCGGTGAAAGAAGGTGGCCAAGGAGTCGCACAGGTCTTGTGAGGGTGGGATGTCGTTGGTGATGGAGCTGGGGTTGGAGAGTTCTTTCACGATGCTGAAGAGCTCTTTGGTGTTGTGTGCGTTGTTATCTAAGCGGTCCTTGAAGGCAGTCCTCTTGGTGGTCCTGATGAGTTGGTGGTGTCTGCGGGTGGCGCTCTTGTGGGCTGTGTGGCTGTCTGGTGTTCGGTCATGGAGCCATTTCTTCTCCAGTTTCCGACAGGTGCACTTGGAGATCCGGAGGTCTTCGGTGAACCAGACGGCTTTCTTGTTGGTGCGGTTGGTTGTGGAGGTCTTGAGAGGGGCGAGGGTGTCGGTGCAGTCGTTGATCCACTGTTTGAGGTTAGTCACAGCGGTGTCTTGGTCGGTGGGGTCAGCGGGTGGTCTCAGGGCGAGGGTGGTAGTCAGTTGGTCGTTGGTGATCTTGCCCCAGCAGCGGCTCGGTAGCTGTTGGGTGTGGTGGTGTGTGGTGGGTTTCCTGAAGGTGAAGTGGACGCATCTGTTGTCGGTCCAGTGGGGTTCGGTGGTGTGGCTGAAGGACACATGGGGGCTTGTGGAGAAGATGGGGTCCAGCGTGTGTCCAGCGGCGTGGGTGGGTGTTGTCACGAGCTGTTTGAGTCCGAGGTTGGCGAGGTTGTCGATCAGGGCGGTGGAGTTGGCGTCGTTGTTGTTCTCGAGGTGGAAGTTCAGGTCCCCGAGGAGGATGTAGTCCGTGGAGGCGAGGGCGTGGGTGCTGACGAGGTCGGCGATGGTGTCGCTGAACTGTGGTCGTGGTCCGGGTGGTCTGTAGACGAGTGTTCCTCTGAGGGTGGTGTTGGGGTTGGTGTGGATCTGGAAGTGCATGTGCTCGGCAGTGGTGCGGGTGTCGTCGGTGTTGGTCGAGACTCGGAGGGTGTCCTTGTGGATGATGGCGATTCCCCCTCCCACTCCGTTGGTGCGGTCTCTGCGGGAGATTTTGTAGCCCTGTGGGACGGCTATGGCGATGTCTGGTGCTGAGGAGGCATTCAGCCAGGTCTCCGTCAGGAAGGCGACGTCGGGGGTGGTTGTGTCTAGGAAGTCCCAGAGTTCGATGGCGTTCTTACGAGCGGAGCAGGTGTTGAGGAGGATGCAGTGGAGGTGGTTGGGTTCTCTGGTTGGTGGTTTGGTGGGCTGGATGCTGGTGAATCTGCAGTTCCGGCAGGCGAAGGGCCCTTGGGTGCGCTTTGGGGTGGCCCGGTAGCAGGGGTGGTCTCGTCCAGTGTTGAGTGCGTGGAGGGTGCTGGAGTCGTAGTATAGTCTGGCATTGCGGGGGTGCTGGGTCCAGGGGTCCTGGCGCTGGGCGCAGTCCAGGCGTGGACGGGTGCAGATGGGCCCTGCCTTTGGCCCGCCCGCTGCGCACGTCCGCTGCGCTTCCATGCGGCGACCTCCATAAGAGGCGAAGTGGGAGGGAGGAGCAGCTGGGAGGCGGGAGCGGGGCGGCCAATGGGCGAGGGCACGGGAGACAGAAGGTAAAAGGGGGCGGGCCGCAGGGGAACAGTGGCGAGAAGTGGGGGGAAGGGGGGCACAGAGGGCTGTGGCACAAAGGGAGCGCCTAGCAGAGAGACAAATATGAGAGACAAAAAGCAAAAGCAGAATGCCAAAATATAAACAACAAGTTACAAGACAATTTGGGAGAAAAAAAGATCAGCAGTACAACCAACAGTCACCAGGGGCGGCTAACCCTCTGCAGCAGCTGGAGTGAGACACTGGCACCCAGGAGGAGCCGTGCGGTATGGGGAGCGACCCGAGGTCAGATCGCACTCACTGCCGCGCGGCAACCTCCATAAGAGGCGAAGTGGGAGGGAGGAGCAGCTGGGAGGCGGGAACGGGGCAGCCAATGGGCGAGGGCACGGGAGACAGAAGGTAAAAGGGGGCGGGCTGCAGGGGAGCAGCGGCGGGAAGTGGGGGGCAGGGGGCACAGAGGGCAGTGGCGCAAAGGGAACGCCTAGCAGAGAGACAAAAATGAGAGACAAAAAGCAAAAGCAGAATACCAAAATATAAACAACAAGTTACAAGACAATTTGGGAGAAAAAAAGATTAGCAGTACAACCAACAGTCACCAGGGGCGGCGAACCCTCGGCAGCATCGGGAGTGAGACACGGGCACCCAGGAGGAGCCGTGCGGCGTGGGGAGCGACCCAAGGTCAGGTCACACTCACTGCCGAGCGGCGACCTCCATAAGAGGCGAAGTGGGAGGGAGGAGCAGCTGGGAGGCGGGAGCGGGGCGGCCAATGGGCGAGGGCACGGGAGACAGAAGGTAAAAGGGGGCGGGGCTGCAGGGGAGCAGCAGTGGGAAGTGGGGGGTGGGGGGGCACAGAGGGCAGTGGCGCAAAGGTAGTGCCTAGCAGAGAGACAAAAATGAGAGACAAAAACCAAAAGCAGAATGCCAAAATATAAACAACAAGTTACAAGACAATTTGGGAGAAAAAAAGATTAGCAGTACAACCAACAGTCACCAGGGGCAGCGAACCCTCGGCAGCAGCGGGAGTGAGACACGGGCACCCAGGAGGAGCCGTGTGGTGTGGGGAGCGACCCGAGGTCAGGTCGCACTTACTGCCGCGCGGCGACCTCCATAAGAGGCGAAGTGGGAGGGAGGAGCAGCTGGGAGGCGGGAGCGGGCGGCCAATGGGCGAGAGCACGGGAGACAGAAGGTAAAAGGGGGCGGGCCGCAGGGGAGCAGTGGCGGGAAGTGGGGGGTGAGGGCGGCACAGAGCGCAGTGGCGCAAAGGGAGCGCCTAGCAGAGAGACAAAAAGCAAAAGCAGAATGCCAAAATATAAACAAGTTACAAGACAATTTGGGATTAAAAAAATTAGCAGTACAACCAACAGTCACCAGGGGCGGCGAACCCTCGGCAGCAGCGGGAGTGAGACACGGCACCCAGGAGGAGCCGTGCGGCGTGGGGGGCGACCCGAGGTCACACAAGAAGACCTGATATGATAATAAAATCTAGCAATATCAATTTCTACTGAGCATTGGTGGGGAGATATAAAACTAAATTTAGGAAATTAAAACATGGAGTTAGGAGAAGTGGGCTCAGACTCAAGAGTGTTTGGACCAGGTTAAGCATTTATGAAACACACACACAAGGCATGAATGATGATATTGATGGGACCCGTGTGGAATATTGCTCAGGTAATAGAAGGTAGAAGGTCATGCAGTGAGTTGGTGTTGCTTTCACCACATCTGCCCCTGCAAGTGTGTGATTAATTTGTGGTGTAAAATTAGGTCACACCTCAATGAATCACACAGCCTGGGGGAAAAGGGTTAGGGCTCAACCAGTACACCATCATCAATCTGTTGTGGAAGGTAATAAAGAGATAAGTAAGTATGACACAGTTGCGTAAATTCATTGGCAATGGTTATTCTGCCCCAGAAAGACCCCTGATAGTAATACCTAAGTGTTAAGACTTCTAGTTTTGAAATATAGAAGACT
Source organism: Pleurodeles waltl (assembly GCF_031143425.1). Lineage (NCBI taxonomy): Eukaryota > Metazoa > Chordata > Amphibia > Caudata > Salamandridae > Pleurodeles > Pleurodeles waltl. The sequence continues at coordinate 7,474,387 of NC_090448.1, read as the reverse complement.
GAATGTAGCCACCCAGTTCTAAAAATGATGATTGTTAAAGGGAAAATGATACTGTATTGCCAAATCGGGTGATGCATCTCCATTCTTCTTGGAATGTCCGTCACTCTGGTGCCTGTCCCGTGGGTACGCTGCAGTCTTGAGCTTTCCAAGTTTTGTTCGTGCAGGAGAGGACTAGAAGAAAGCCTGGGTATTGAAAACAAACAGTAGCTGTGTTATAGAGTAAAGGAAAAGGGCAAAAGAAAGCAAGGTAAGCTTCTGAGTAGTCAGGAGGACTCAGGAGTGTACCAAGAAGACTCAGAGGCAGAGCAAGAACACAGGAGGCATTTCACATTTTAGCTAGCAATGCAGCAAACACATACTCAGCATAATTTCCAAATAAACGCACTGCTATCCAGTTCACAGAGCCAAGCGAGTACTAGGCCTCAGAGTCTTCACCATTGTCATGGGTTCTCCTTTCTCGGTGTTGAGGTAGTCCGGCCCTGAGTCCTTCCATCTTCCTCCTCCAGATTCAGAGTAACTCCGTCCCAGTCCCAAACCGAGGAAGATAGACCTGTGAAATGTACTGCTGTTGAAGAACAAATAGAGAAACAGAACTGGAGTATTAAAGTGGCTTTTTTGTTATGAGGAACCAGAAAAAAGGAGTAGACCCTGCAGGTACATTTCACTACTTTGAAAGGCCAATCACAGTCAGGAAAAAATTATTACCAATCAGCTCCCAAACATTGAAAATCATCAGAAACAAGTTTACAAATTTGTTGAACTTTCCCCCTCACTGTCAGCCACCACATACACCAGTCACCGCTCACAAATTCACAGTCACAATCAATCAATATATCACCACTCATTGGTCCTATAGTTACTTAGTAATTACCTCTTCCAATCCAAGCACAGTGGTTGAACAAAATACCTCCTCTTTGATGGTATCCACAAATTGGAATTAGGCATTGGCACTAGCAGACTTTTGCTCAATGATCTTCTAGGACAGCCCTGCTGGGTGATGTAAAAAATAGGTTAGGCAATGTCATGTGGGAGAGGCAGGCATCATCTCCAAAGTCCTGAAGGGTATGTGGGGGCATCTTCACTGCACAGGGGGTCCAACTCCAATCTGGTCTTATAGGTGACTATAAAGTCAATGGTGGGGCAGCATAAATCCAATGCAAACATAATGTTGCACTAGCATATTTTTGCAAAGAAAGAAAAAAAAGAGCTGAATGAGAAATAATTTAAAAGTTCTATGATGGTTCTGGCATACTCAATCCAGGAAGTATAGTTTGTCCTCAGATTCTAGTGGTTCTCCCAGACGCTGGTCAACTAATACGCTTGATTCTGACCAATCATCCTCTTCCACTTCCGGTGGTGTTTCGGGAATGGCATCAGGTGGCATAAAATGCTGGTTCATTTTGATCATGGTCAATCTTTCCACGTTTTGAGGTGAGAGACTGGTCCTTCTCATTGTAACAACTGCAACAGCTGCACTGAACACATGTTAAGCAGACACACTAGCTACAGAACAAATCAGAAACTTTATTGCCAGCCTGCTGAGCTCTGGCCATTGGCGCATCTTCCCATACCAATACACCAATTGATTTTGATCCACATACACCTCTTTCGGGTCATCCAAATACTCCTGAAATAGCTTCTGAATGGTCACTGGTGCTGCCACCTGCTTGACCACTTTTTCCTTCGCCTCTGCACTGGACATCAGACCTGCCACTTAAAACCATGTCAATGCAGAGGTTGGGTCTGATTCGTCTGTTGCTGTTGTTGCCGGTTTTCTTGTTGGTGAGGTTGACGGATGTGAAACAAGACTGCCCTCTCTGGAAGTTGAAGGCTTCACGCCAGAACTGCGGAGTGGGACTCTAAGTTCCTGCCATTCTTCTTCCGGTTCTCCTGCTTGCTTAACATCCACCTCTGTACTGTGAAATATCCCCTTCAGAAAAAGAAATGATAGCAGAAATAATTTTTTTGTAGCATAGATCGAGTAGGCTGGCACAAATGTATTCCATGGATGTGATGATGTCATTTTGTAACCTTACATTACAAGTGAAGCAATAGCTTAGGCTATTAATCAAGGCATGCACTTCAGGGTTTTCATTTGCACCCTCAAATGCAAACCTTTCAGGCTCTGTTGTATAGCCATTTTAGTGATGTCTCTGGTTACGTTATTTTAGCAACTAGGCCTGCTGCTTGTGCCCTTTAGCATAGTAACATTTTATTCTGCTTCATTTTATTATTTCAGAAACGGCTACATTTTTGGTGGTGTTTTATTTTCTTTATCTAGATATTCTTTCACCTAGGCAAGCATTACATTTCTTAGCACAACATTCTTTTCACTCTGTGCTTTCCTCAAGGCTGCAGCAAGATGGGATAGTCGGCACAAGTGGTACACTATGGCCCTCATTCCGACCCTGGCGGTTTGAAACCGCCAGGGTGGAGGGCAGAGGAAGCACCGCCAACAGGCTGGCGGTGCTTCCTGGGCCATTCTGACCGTGGCGGTAAAGCCGCGGTCAGAAAAGGGGAACCAGCGGTTTCCTGCCGGTTTTCCCCTGGCCCAGGGAATCCTCCATGGCGGCGCTGCTTGCAGCGCCGCCATGGGGATTCCGACCCCCTTCCCGCCAGCCTGTTTCTGGCGGTTTACACCGCCAGAACCAGGCTGGCGGGAATGGGTGTCGTGGGGCCCCTGGGGGCCCCTGCACTGCCCATGCCACTGGCATGGGCAGTGCAGGGGCCCCCTAACAGGGCCCCACAAAGATTTTCAGTGTCTGCTTTGCAGACACTGAAAATCGCGACGGGTGCCACTGCACCCGTCGCACCCCTGCAAATCCGCCGGCTCCATTCCTTTGCAGGGGCTTTCCCGCTGGGCCGGCGGGCGATCTTTTGGAGAAAGTTAGAATGACCCCCTATATCTCTAATGCTCACATAAACACATATATCCTTATGTAGGGACATTTCTCAGAACATCAGCTGTTTTATTATAAAACATTTTCCCTGTCCCAGGCACGTTAGAGAGAGGTTCCAGCCAGATGACCACAACCACATGCTGATTGACTTCGTTACAGCTGCTTGATGAGACCACCTGTTCCCTGGCCTACACGGGGATGGTGTATCAGTAGACAACAGGTTTCCTCGCTATTGTCATATTCAGGTATGGGGGATGATGTCTTCCCATGAGGGAATCCTGAAGGGCGGATTAGGACTTATCCTGCTGTGCTCTAACGTAGCTTTGGTAGGAATCATGTATATTGTGCATAGTGACAGTATGGTGGGACTTTTCCTGTGTTTCACTTTTCTTGTCACCATTTTGCTTCTAGTATGTTTCATCATTCTCATTATTGCATTGCATACCATTTTATCTAAAACACAGCTGTGTCAATAAATCCTGTAGAACCATTTCCTACCTCTGTTTGTCTTTGCATGTGTGAGACTAATGCAACTGAGAAAGAAGGATGAGATCTGATCCACCATCATTTCTCTGAGAAGTCATCTTGTCATGCATCCAGTTGCCACAAATCATTCCTGTTCTTGGGCAGAGATGAGGTGCTGCTAGTTGACCGGAAATGGATTAGGCCAACAGTTATCACATGGTATGGGATTGGACTCAGTTCCCCACAATTTAGGTGATGCTGCCACCGAATCCAGCAGCCTCATTAGGATTATGAGAGCCCACATGACAACACCTTCTTTAGCTGCTCCTGCAGTTGATGCAAGAACGGGATAGCTTGGCCCATTGTACTGTCCACTTTGCTAACTTCCTGCGTGAAAACCTCAAAAGGGAGCAACTTCTGTGTAATGCTTTTGACTAGGTCCCATTTATCTATTTATCTGCATCCATGGTCATAGCTTTCCCAATTGCATCAGCAACTCTGGCAAAATATGTCTGGCTTGGAACCTTCCATTTCAGGCAGATGGCTGCCATAAACTCTAAGAATCCCTCTCCTTCCACAAAAGAAAAAGGGAAGAGGTCCAGCGCTAACATTTGTGCCAGCTTCCCATTGTACAAACGTGCCATTGGGTGATTGCGGTCGAAGGGCCCTTTCTGCGTAAACATGCCCGTAATTGTAGCCTTTATTTTCTTCTTTTGTGGGGCCACTAATGCAGAGTGCTTTTCAGATGTAGGTGTGACAGACGCAATGTGCGTCAAAGTGCAGTCACCATATGCCGTGGTGTCTCCATCTGATTCTGAGCATTCCTGTGCAATTGTGAAGTCCCTGAGGTGGGTGATTCTAGTGCACTTCTGGAGACACGACTGCTTTGCATGAGGATGTCACCCTCTTCTTCCTCACCTTCCTCTGTGATTTGACCAGTTGTAGCTGATGTGTCCTGGCTCTCCTCACCTTCTCCACTGCAACCATTTTTTCATCCATTTTTTCATTTTAATGTGGTTTGTTATGTATGTAATATACCTATTTAATCAAACATTGTATAAGCAAACTATACCCCCACTCAATAAAAAAATGACATTTCAAATTAAACAGCATAACAAGCTTATCTAGCTCTTTGCTTTATCTCCATCTGCTTTAAAGGAAACACCTGAGGTAGTCAGACAGAGGTGCATGGGTAAAGCTAAAGCTGTCTCAGTGCCATGGGCAGGCCTGAAGCCAAATAAATCGTTCTTCATCAAGCAAGAAATGATTTTCTAAATAATGGGCCTTGATCTTACCAATGTATCATTCCAACAGAGAAGAGAAATGAGCCTAAAATTGCTCAACTGCGCTCGGTAGGCTGATGGTTTTTTCAGAAGAGGTGAAACAATGGCCTTTTTCCAGACCTGGGGTACCATTCCTGAGGTGAATGATTGGTTACAAAGCGACCTCAATAGTGCAAACAGCTTGTTGGCCCATTTTTTCCACTGTCTAACCAGAAGTTGGTCTAATGGGGAACCAGACATGAGAGTCATAGCAATCTTGAGGAAATTCTCCTCTGAGATTGGCCCAAAGCTGTTAATCTGACAGTTGACTCTCACTTCCAGATCCTGTGAAATATATAACCTGTCTAGGTCAAAATGAGGGGCTTCAAATGGGGTGCTTCCTCCTGGAATTAGAGGTAATCGTTTTTTACTGGATGAGACTTCAATACCTTTTAACATTTTTGATATCTTATTTTGAAAAAAGATTGCCAAATTGTCACATAATTCCTGTGAGGTGACTAAATCATGTTTCAGACAATGAGGAATTGCCATATCTCGGACAATTTCAAACACCTTTTTAGTGCTGTTTGATTCACCTGAAAGGGAATTTGTGAAGAAATCAACTTTTGCTTTCCTAATCTCCTTTTTATAGTTATTTAGGGCAGTTTTCATCACTTGCTTATCCTCACTAGCAAAATGATGACACCATTTCCTTTCTAGTTGCCTACATGTTAGTTTAGCTGTTCTTAAAGCATCATTGTACCATGGGGCAGAGTGGTGGAGCTGCGGTCTCTGATAGGCAAGAGGAATCATTTTATCCAGCCTAACAGTGATTTCTTCGTTGAAAAGGGTACAATTTGAGAGATCGAAAACCGAACCCTGGGAAGGTTTGATAAGTTTATGCCAGGCTCTGCACAGGGTGCCTGTAATTACCACCGTCGTCAAAGGAGGTGAACTCTGCAAAAATAAATCAAATGCAATAACCGCATTATCATTACAGCAGAGAGGCAAAATTGTATTTACTGAAATTAAGCCCAAGAGTATGCCCCCCTTGGTGGGGGGGACCAAGGACATGCTGTTGAAGTCCAGCGATTTCACAGCAATTCCAGAGTCCTTTCCCAGAAGGGGAAAGATGCCCCTCCACTAGGAGATTGAAATCTCCCAGGACAAAGATATTGGTGTGAGCCAATGCAATATTGGAAAGCACCTCTGTAACAGAGTGCAGGTGTAGAAGTGGGGAGTCTGGCCTATAGCATAAGGCTCCCACAAAAGCACGCCCCCTTTTAGACGTGAGCGAAAAAGCTAACACCTCAACGTAGAGGGAGATCATGAAACCCAACGGCTAAGGATAGGTATGAAGCTGCATTGAAAAACTATGACAAAGAGATCAAAAATACAAAAAAATCCTTCTTTGATGATAGGATTATCAAAGCTGGCAATTAGTCTAGAGAAATGTTTTAAATTATAATAGCCTTCATGTCCCCGGTACCCTGTGTCGGGTGTCAGGAGTGCAGTGGGAAATGGTGTCAACAACTGGCTCAAGCCAGAACAAGACTGTAAATATTCAAGACAGTTGCCTCCTTTCTTTGCAGGTGGAGGAGATTATGCTGCACAATCAGCAGCCTACTCTAATTCTTTACTCGACCCTTTCGCTGGGCAGGTTTGGTTCAATATCCCTGGAAGGATCGCTATTAGCAATCCACAGTCTTAAGTCAGGTTCTCCCTGCGATCTGTGCCCCGGGCCGTCTGGCCATTGGGGCTGATGTTATCAATCCCCTGGCCAATAGCCTCTTGAACGCCTCTTTGTCTTCAGCTATGATACCCGTGCTTGGAGTATGGGCAAACATCTGCCACTGCTAATGAAATCCCAGGCTTATTCTGGTGATCCTTCCAATTACAGACCTATCTCTTTGCTTCTGGCCTTCTCAAAAGTACTGGAAAAGCATGCCAACTATCAGCTGTCCCACTTCTTGAAAAAAATGCATCCACGTCAATCTGGTTTTCTCCCCAACAATAGTACAGAGACAGCGCTAGTGGAGGTGGAATATTACGTTAGGTGTCGGGGCAGTGCTGTACTGATCATGCATGATTTCTCAGCAGTCTTTGATACGGTGCCCCATTCCACACTCCTGGCCCATCTCCAAGCCATTGGAATTAGGGAGCTTGCCTTGGAGTGGCTGGTCTTGTTCTTGGAGAGAAGAGGTCAAGAGGTTTGGTGCCCACCTTTTTCATCTGGGTCCTGGGATCTTCAGGTGTTAGTACCTCAGGGTTCGGATTTGAGCCCCACTTTATTTAATATTTACCTCACCTCTCTTCCGTACTTGGCAGAGGCCCTGGGAGCAAAAATTATCTCCTATACTGAAGACACCCAGCTGTTTTTTTCCTGGGGTAGGAATGAAACATTCCCTGGCGAAAAAATCATATCCTGCTTGTCACCGGTCTTTCAATGGATGATTCAGCACCACCTGAAATGTAATGCGGAAAAGATGGCGCTACTCTTCTATGGGGGAAGAACAGATGAGCCCTGGCAGTCCTTTTGGACAGTGGAGGCTCCTCCGCCAATACGTCATACTAGTGTTGTCAAAAATTTAACCATAAAGCTGGATTGTGAGCTCTCTTTTCTATCTCAGGTCAACACATAAGTTGGGACATCTTTTGGTCTGCTATGTGTATTGAGGAAGTTCTTGCATTTTCATACCCGTCCTTCTCAGAAATTAGAAGTACAGGCCTTAATAACACCTAGGCTTATGACAATGCTAGGCCTGCCCCTGAGAACGCATGTTTCCCCTTACCTTAGGGAGCTGCATTGGCTTCCTGTTAGGAAGAGGTTCCTTTTCAAGACCTTGCTCCTGATGCATACGGCACTTCTTCACTCGGGCGCTGGGTACCTTATAGAAAGGATTTGCTTCTATGCGCCACCCAGGCACCTGTGCTAAGCCAACCTTTTTCTGGCCAAAATCCCCAGAATTTGGCAGTCCAGAACAGGGGATAGGTCCTTTCCATTCCCAGAAACGTCACTATGCAACAAACTTCCTATGGAGCTACAGAGTATTTCAGCCACTTCCCAGTTTCAGACGAAACTGAATGAGAAAGTAGCCTCTTTCCAGCTTCGTTACCCCCATTTTCAGCCTGTTTATCAGTGTGTTTGACTGTGTCACTGTGATCCTGCTAGCCAGGACCCCAGTGCTTATGTTTGTTTGCCTGTTTGTCAGTATGCTTGACTGTGTCACTGGGATCCTGCTAACCAGTACCACAAGTGCTTATGCTCTCTCTTTTCCCAAATTTGTCACTCCATACTGGTAACCCAGTATTTCTTCCCAAATTGCCATACTGGTGCCCCCTTATAAGTCCCTAGTATATGGTACCTAGGTACCCAGGGCATTGGGGTTCCAGTGGATCCCTTTGAGCTGCAGCATTACCTTTGTCACCCATAGGGAGCCCAGGCAAAGGCTTCTGCAGGACTGTCATTGCAGCCTGCGTGAAATGGTGCATGCTCCCTTTCACAGACATTTTCACTGCACCAGGTCACTTAAAAGTCACCTTTATGTCCAGCCTTCCAACCCTGAAGGCTAGCTGCAAAGTACTTGTGTGTGAGGGCACCCCTGCGCTAGCAGAGGCATTCCCACGACCTCCAGAACCTTTTCCCGGACCTTGCGAGTGCGGGTATGCCATTTTATGTGCGCACTAGACATAGGTCAATACCTATGCCAAGCATAATTGTAACTCCGAATATGGCCATGTAAGGTGTCCAACAACTGGGAATTGTACCCCAATATTGATCTCAGTATTGGTTTTACAATTCCATGCACTCTGGGGGCTCCACAGTGGGCCCCAGGGACTGCCATACCAGCCTTCTGACGTTTTCCAGGCAGCCCCAGCTGCTGCCACCTCACAGACAGGTTTCTGCCCTCCTGTTGCTCAAGCAGCTCGAGCTCAGGAAGGCAGAGCAAAGCATTCCCTTTAGGAGAGGAATGTTACACCATCTCCCTTTGGAAATAGGGGTAGCCTCCCAGAGCCTCTGGAAATGCTTTGAAGGGCACAGATGGTGCCCTCCTTGCATATTCCAGCCTACACTGACTCAGGGACTCCAGTCCCTGCTCTGGTGCGAAACTGGACAAAAGAAAGGGGAGTGACCACTCCCTTGTCCATCACCACCCCAGGGGTGTGCCCAGAGCTCCTCCAGAGTGTCCCTGGGTTTTGCCATATTGGATTCTAAGGTGGTGGGGCACTCTGGGAGCATCTGAGTGACCAGTGCCAGCAGGTGACAACAGAGCCCTCCCCTGATAGGTGCTTACCTGTGTATCTAGCCAATCCCCCTCAGGGATATTTAAGGTCTCTCTCCTGGGTGTTTCCTTAGATTCAGATTGAAAACTCCAGCAGGAATCCTCTGCATCCTTTACTTCATCTTCTACCGACGGAACTGCATCTGGACCCACCAGGAGCTCTACAAATTGCAACAAAGAAGCAAAGACGACTTCTGCAACATTGTATCTTCAGCTCCTGGCAGCAACTGCAACTGTTTTCAGGTCATGGATCCTCCGAAGACTGCCTGCCTTCAGCCTGCACAATAAAAAGCAAGGGAATCTCCCTTGAAGTGGAGTCACTTCCCTGCTTCAGCAGGCACCTCTCTGCAGTAACAGTCGGTGGGTTGGGTCCCCTTTCCTGGCGATGAGCGTGGATCCAGCAACACAGGTGGTGGACTAAAGTGACCCCAACAGTCCCAAGGTCCAGCTGTCCAACTTTGGTGGAGGTAAGAGCTTGCCTCCCCACGCAAGATAGTACCCCTGTGCACCATGTGACTTGCAGTTGCCAAGGCTTGTGTGCGTCCTTTCACAAAGTTCTTCATGCATAGCACAGCTTAGGCAACTAGCACTCCATCCTGCGACACAAAGCTTCCTGAGTGGTTCTCCAGCGGCATAGGATCCCTTTCTGTTGTGCTGTGTGGGCCTCCATTTGCACCTTCTTTGTCCATGTGCTGTGGGACTCCTGTGCATGCTGCCTGGTCTTGTGAGGGGTCTCTGAGTTGCTCAGAGCCCTCTCTGTCTCCCCCTCATTGGTAGAGGCCACCAGGTCCCTTCTGGTCCCGGGCAATACCATTTTCTGCTAACTGTGAGCTTTGTGTGTGCCAAGGCTTGTTGGCGGAATCCAGCAAAGCAAACCAGACTGCAATCTTCCATCCGGCGTGGGACATCACCTGCACCAACCAGGAACCGGCATCCATCTTCTCGCAGTACTGATTTTTCTTCTTCACCGTTGGTTCTTCGTTTGCACCTTTATCCGGGTTGGCAGGGGCTCTTGCTCTCCCTGAACTCTTCAGTGCTTCTTGGACTTGGTCCTCTTTTCCACAGGTCTTCAGGTCCAGGAATCCATTGTTGGTGTCTTGCAGTCTCTTCTGGTTCTTGCATAATCTTCTATCACAACTTCTTGTGTGTTCTAGGAAATTAACTGTGTTTTATTCCTGCTTTCCTGGGCTCTGGGTGGGTTCTATTCCTTACCTTTGGTGTTTTCTTACACTCCCAGCGCCTCTCTACACACTACACTTGCCTGGATGGGAAACTGACTTTCGCCTTCCACTATTTTAGTATATGGTTTGTGCTACCCCCTAGGCCCATTGTAACCTATTGTGATTTACACTATTTGCACTGTTTTCTAATTCTATGTCAGGACCGGAGGCTCCGATTATGCTTTCTCTTTCTTTACTGACTTAAACAGCAGCCAATCAAATACAAGTAACAGAAAAACTACATATCCCAAGATGCCTAACATCCTATCACATGGTCCAATCACTATCCATGTCCTCTGTCATGAGTCCTTTGACCTTTGATGTCACTTCCTCTTTCTTTGCTGCTTCGCAGCAGATAAGTACACATTTTCATTCTCTCTTATATTACTGTATATTTACTAATGCTAAACGCTATAAAAATTGTTGGTTTAAGCGTTGCGATTCAGCGCGCTTTTATTGTATATGTTTAAGCGCCCTTGCGCTTTGTTTTCTTGGCTCTTTGCCAAGTTTTGAGCTCCAGCAGTCTCTTTTCTATTTTTAGCTCTTGCGCGCGCGGGTCTTATCGAGCCGATCTCTTTCCAATTTTGGAAACGATCGGCTCGAGTGTGCTGCGTGTTCGCTTGTGTGCCCCCATTTGTTCCTTTCACTTGCTCCCTGACGCCCAGCAGATTCAACTGACTGGGTTGTAAATTTTAAATAGGCTGTTGCCGAGAGTGCCTTTCAGGCAGCTCCCTCCACACTTTAATGAAGGGCTCCTTTTTTTCCTTTGCCTGAATTGGGGTTTTTGCACTCGCCCTGTTTGATCCCTCATTACCTACTTGTTATTACAGTACTCCTCAAGGTTTTTACACCTTTATACATTGGTCATGGCTCAGTGGGATGACCAAGAAACAGAATATTATACAGAGGAGTTGGGCAATCAACTGGAAGTTGATCTGGTGGAAGCCCTTGATACCAGGGTTCAACAATCTGTAAATGATGCCCTGGTGAGAGCTCTGGGTCCCTTTTCAGGGCAACTATTTGACTTCGCTCGATCACAGGGTTGGACACAGGGACAGCAACCACAACACGAGTCTAAAAAAGTAAAAGACAAAGCAAATAATTTGGAATCTGGAGCAGAGGTTAGTGGTATTCACGCATACGCATTCGAAAAACTGCGTAAGAAACGCAGTGGCGAGCATAATTGCAGCTCAAAAAAGGAAGCATCCTTTTCTACCTCTTCCTCTGATAAAAATTCCTCCTCTGATGATTCGTATCATTTCGACACTCCTATGCCTAGTAAAAAAAGCTACAAAAGCGCCCCCTCCCTGCCAGTTTCTGGACTTCGATCCCACAGAAATCATACACCCCAGGGCCTCCAATTGGGTTCCCCCTCCCGAAGTGGCTCAATATGTCCAATCCAATTTGAGGAAAAGCTTCGATAAGGAAGTCAGGTCACGCTTAAAAGCAGAGTGCCCCAGACCTGACCTAGAGGGCAAGGTTTCTGATACCCCAGAAATAGACCCCACCATGGTCACCTTTATGAGGAAATTTGCAAAGGACCCCAAAAAAGGTTTGGATCAATCCTGGCGTAATTGCCAAGACAAACTGTTGGATCTTTCAGGGCCTTTGACCAAGATCCTTGAGATGGCGTATGTGGCCAAGGAATCAGGGTCCACAGTGGACACCGATGTTCTTATCGGATGGGCACAAAGATCTATTTGCCTGTTAGGAAACTCTAACTGTGCTATTTCTGCAGAACGCAGAAAATCTGCGCTAATGCGCATTGATCCTAAGTTATCGGATCTTGCGACCTCAGAAGCGGGCCCTTCGGCTGAAGGACTTCTTTTTGGATCTTCTTTTATCAAAGACTTGGCGAAGTTCTGCTCCACCTTTTCTTCCCTGGACAAGGTCCAAATGTCTCTCAAAAAGGTTTTTGTCAGGGCCGGTCGTTACGGGGGACGTGTGTCCAGCCGAGGATCATATAACAGTCCCCAAAACTACTATCCGAGAGGCAGAGGTGGCTGGTACGGGGAACAAGACTCCACCTTCTACCCCACACGTCCCGGGGAGGACGTCCCCGTTTCCGCAGGGTCCATCGCAGAGGGCAGCAAGGAGCCATTCAGGACTCAAGTTTCACAGGTGAGCATTATTCATTTCTCTCAGGTCAGACTTGGGGGCAGAGTAGCATCTTGCTTGGCAAATTGGAAACGGATATCCGGAGACCCATGGGTTCTCCAAACGGTTGAGGGATTTCGTCTGGAGTTCATCAGTACTCCCAAACAACTCTCCCTTCTGTTACAAATGTGTTTTTCCCTAGCAAATCAAAATTTTGTAGACAAAGAAGTGCAAGCTCTCTTAGACAAAGGAGCCGTACAGTTTGCTTCTCCTCATCCTTACGGTTTCCTCAGTCCTATTTTCGTAGTAGACAAGAAAGGAGTTGGTCACTGTTTAGTCTTGAACCTAAAGGATTTCAATCATTGGATCCTATACAGACACTTCAATATGGAGGGCATCCACATGCCGAGGGATATCCTTTTGGAAGGGGATTGGATGGTTCGACTGGATCTAAAAGATGCCTACCTGTCGATTCCAATTTTTCCTCCCCACAGGAGATTTCTACAATTCCAGTAGAAAGGACAGTGTTTGGAGTTTCTTGCCCTTCCATTCGGTCTGTCGTGAGCCCCTTGGTGCTTCACGAAGCTTCTGAGACCTGTGATGGAGTGGCTCAGAGCCAAGGGAGTCAGATTGATTATATATCTGGATGACATTCTGCTGATGGCCCAATCCCCTCAAGTCCTACTCTCACACTTGGATTGGACCATCAGCCTTCTGCAAGACTTAGGTTTCCTTATCAATGTGCAGAAGTCATTGTTGAAACCTTCTCAGGTGGTAGAGTTCCTGGGGTTCCAGATAAATTCCATTTTATGTCAACTTCTTCTTCCCTCTCAGAAGATACGCAACATCAAGAAGGAATTGAGATCGGTTCTATCCAGTCAGACCGTCTCATTGAGGAATATAGCCAGAGTAGTGGGCTTACTAGCTTCATCTATTCAGGCGATCTTCCCTGCACCCCTACATTATCAAGCACTTCAAAGACTCAAGATTAGACATCTACAACAGGGTCTGAGTTATTCAGAACAAATCCCATTGACTGCTGAAGTAAGATCAGAGGTTCAGTGGTGGCTACATCACATGGAAGCTTGGAATGGCAGGGCGATTTTCGGATCTCACCCGGAGGTAGTGATAGAATCCGATGCCAGCAGATGGGGTTGGGGAGGTCGTTGCAACTCCCTAGTGACGGGGGGAAGATGGTCAGAATGGGAACAAACCCTTCATATCAATTGCCTGGAACTTCTGGTGGGATCCTTTGCCATAAAGAGCCTCTCCCCGCAGAAAACAGATTGTTGCATACTCTTACGGATGGACAACGTCTCAGCAGTGAGGTATGTCAACAAATTAGGGGACACGAAATCCAGAATCCTGGCGGAGATTGCCAAGGAATTCTGGCACTATTGCCTAACTCAACGTCTAGTGGTCATAGCGGAATACCTCCCTGGGGACCAGAACATCATAGCAGACTGGAACTCCAGATACCTGTCGGATTCCAGCGACTGGAAATTGGACCCTCTGATTTTTTCTCAGATAGTCAGGGAATGGGGCAGTTGCGAAGTGGATCTGTTTGCCTCACGACTCAATTGCCAAATTCCAAAATTTTACAGTTGGCGTCCAGACCCTTGTGCAATAAAAACAGATGCCTTCCTTCAGGATTGGTCCCAGTTTCAAGGTTATGCCTTTCCTCCATTTCTGATGATTGCCAGGGTTTTGTCTCAGGTGCGGAGACAGAAGACAGAGATTGTTCTGGTGACACCATTTTGGAGAGCACAGCCTTGGTTCCCCATTGCTCTGCATTTAGCCTGTGCCTCTCCTCTTCTAATTCCACCTCGTCCGAATCTTCTTTTGAGTCCGGAGGGCCTTCAACATCCACTGGTCTTGTCAGGGAAGTTGACTCTACTAGCCTGGTTAATTTCAGGTCTAGATGGAGTACCCCAGACGTTTCGAAACAAGCTGCGGAGTACATTAAGCAGGCCTGGGCCGGTAGTACCCATCAGAGATATGACTCAGCCTGGCGCAGATGGTCTAGTTGGTGTGATGGAAGGGGTGCCAATCCAGTGGAAGCACATATTGGTATGATTGTTAACTTTCTAGCAGAGCTAGCTAGTTCTGGTTTGGCTTATCGGACGATCAATAACTTTAGATCTGCTATTTCAGCAGGACATTCTCATCTAGAAGGTAAACCCATTGGAGAACATCCGTTAATTTGCAAATTTTTGAGGGGTATACGTCTTTCTAAACCTCCTCAAGCTAAATATTCTGTATTACGGGATGTTAGCATTATTTTAAAATTCTTAGATTCTTGGCCTACCAACAGGTATTTGTCTCGCAAGCAGCTTTCAGCCAAGCTGACCAGGCTTTTATGTCTTATCTCTTGCAAAAGGGTTTCAGACGTCAGAGCTCTGGATTTAGCTGGCAGAACCTTTTTTGCCAGAAGGAGTCACTTTTTCAGTGACAAAAAGGACTAAAACAAATTACAGGTCAGTATCCTATCCAGTTTATACTGAAAATTCGAAATTATGTGTAGTCCAGTGTTCAAAGGATTATGAAGTTGTCACAGAGGAATTTCGACAAGATGTTAAAGGTCAATTGTTAATTTCTTTGCAAAAACCTTTAAACCCGTGACCTCAGCCACTCTGGCCAGATGGATGAGATGGTTGATGAGTGAAGCAGGTATTGATACTTCTGTCTTTGGGGCGCATTCTGCTAGAGGGGCTATGGCTTCCAAATCCTTTGCCTTAGGTTCCCGATTAGAAGACATTATGAAGCAGCAGACTGGTCTTCAGAAAACACTTTTCGTAAGTTTTATCACAAACCAGTATTGGACGTAGGTACTGTAGTAATGGAGCAGCTTTAAACTAGCATAATCGGAGCCTCCGGTCCTGACACAGAATAAAAAATGTTCTGGCTATCGCGTCAAGAATTTTCAATTCTATTAAGGACACGGAGGCGAGGATTATCCCCCCCTTATATACAATGAATATTGAATATCAATTATTGTACATATTTATGATCTATTGTTATTTCTCCCTCCCATTTATTGTCAATTATAGAGATATTGAGACATTTCAATTTCATTGGGATATTACCTGCCTGTTTGTTGTTGCAGGTTCTGATCAGAAGAATTCCTGAAATTCGTATCTTCAGGGAAAGTTTGGTTTTAGCGTTTTACCCGGTTGATTCTCCGGTGTTGAGCTATCCAGGAGACGGATCTCCAGTAAGAAGAAGATGTTCATGACTCCGGATTTCGGGATGGCGTAAGAAGTTTCGTTTTCAAGTTGATCTTATCTGTTCTGACCAAAGAAAGAGGAAGTGACATCAAAGGTCAAAGGACTCATGACAGAGGACATGGATAGTGATTGGACCATGTGATAGGATGTTAGGCATCTTGGGATATGTGTTTTTTTCTGTTACTTGTATTTGATTGTCTGCTGTTTAAGTCAGTAAAGAAAGAGAAAGCATAATCCTCGCCTCTGTGTCCTTAATAGAATCGAAAATTCTTGACGCGATAGCTAGAATTTTTTTTATTGTTTTAGAGCTATTTCTGCATTCTAGTGTAAATACTGTGAATATTACTTACTTCATAAGGGAGTATAGTCTCCAAGGTATTTTTGGCATTGTTTCACTAAAAATAAAGTACCTTTATTTTTGTAAAACTGAGTATTTTCTTTCATGTCTGTGAGTGCTGTGTGACTTCAGTGGTATTGCATGAGCTTTGTATTTCTTCTAATAAGCCTTGGCTGCTCATCCACAGCTACCCTTAGAGAGCCTGGCTTCTAGACACTGACTATATTTCACTAATAAGGGATGACTGGACCTGGTATAAGGTGTAAGTACCTTTGGTACCCACTGCAAACCAGGCCAGCCTCCTACACTGAAAACCTGGCTTTTTAAGCAGGATTAGTGTTATTCCTCTCAGTTAGCTCTCATCGGTAGTGCAGAGTGCCCGGACACTCCTCGGAGTAAGAGTGCACTTTAGAAATGCCCATTAAATTACTCTACATTGTATCGTAACCAGTGTTGCTCTTGATAAGCTTTGGACTCCATGGTAAATTTGAAGTTCACACTATTTTCATTGTCTTCTCTGGGAAGCCCGATCACGTGAGATTTATTCATCACGGTCCCTCAGACAATGAGTGACAACCTGTTAGACAAAGATAATTATAGAAACATTTGTAGTGGGAGAATAATGCATATGCGTGTTAAGCCCTGTGAGAATCTGAACATTTGCTAACCGCTTTACTGGACAGCATCTAGGAAGTGACAGACATGAAAAAATCAAGGTGAAACTGAAGTAACAGACATCACCAGGACAGAAAAAGGTGAACTGAGTTCAAGGTGTTGTGCAATCCTCCCCCATGTGCATATTTAGCACATGAATACTGCCCTCATGCTAGCTATTTATGTTCTGTTGCATTTAGCACTATTTTATACCTCAAAATGCATCACACCTCCATTTTGGATGAGCGGGGTAATTTTTGTACTAAGAAAATAAATACAGAGTTACTCTTCTCACATAATTCTGCTTAATCTAGCTGAATTTTTGAGTAATTCTCTGTGAGTACACTGCCTACCCAAAATAGAAGCGCATGGAACGTCAAAGGGGACTTTAGCCAGGGACATAGATAGACCCTCTGCTTCAGTGTTTTTGTGCTTTAAAACTTAAAAGCCATCTTACGTTTCAAAACTTGAGAACTTTATCTATAAGCTGTGTGACTTTCATCATCATTTCACCATGACTCTTGGGAAATGTATTTCTTTTCCCTATAAACCTACATATTACCAGTTTTACATCTCAGCTATGGGAAAGGGATTCCTTGGGCTTGCTATTCTTGGGCCGGAAGCCCAGCTTTTTCCACCTGACTTTCTCCAAGTTGTGTGCTAAGGAAACCTCTCAATAAAACCAATTAATCTCCTGTATGTGGTTATTGGAATTTGCAAACAAACTCTATGAAGTGGGGGTACAGGTTTGTTTCTTTTCTTATTTTCTTACTGCTAAGGTTGTTTATACCTGGCATTACTTCCAGAACTTGTACAAATGATACATACTAACGATTACTGCACTAGATCCTACCCCGAGCTCAGTGCAGCCTGCGCTCGCTCAGGTTTGAGCGAACACAAGCACGAACATGAAAATGTGTGAACAGACACAAAACTGGTCTAAGCTTGGCCCGCATGCCTTATTTCTCAATACTGCAAAGCTAAAGAGACCCAAAATAAACCTGATGCTCCGAGCAAGAGCTATGTGGTTGGGCGTTTTTGCACAGTGTATTATATTTACAAACAAATGGCGCAATGCAGCGCAATAAACAAAGATGTTGAACTGCATTGCCTCTCCGGGAAAGAGTAGAACTTTGCCGTATCTTCAAAGAAATGACGCGGTGTTGCTCTCTCCTTGCATTGGTGCACTTTGGGCTGCCTAGTGTCAATACTGACACCCTTGTGGCACACATGCACAGAGTAAATAATGAGGAGAAAGAAATGTTTATCTCCTTGTTATGCCAGTCTCAGGCAGGCTTATCCTTTTGGCACAAAGCCATGTGTACATCTCTTTTTGAATATGGGTTTGCGTCAACATCTATGGGTGGATGCCTGGGAACACCCATGCACCACCTATGGAAAGCCTCCCTGATGTAAGGTAGCCCACAGCAGAGCAACACACTGCGTTGTCACTTTATTTTTTCCAAAGCAACACTACAACAGCCTGTGGCATAAATGTCATCACCAGTATGTACTTGATCAAAGCTGCTGGGCACAGGGGCTTCAAGGCACTACTGATGTGAGGCGAAATGCCACAAAACACAGCCCCCGGGTGTGAGGATTTGGGGTGTTATATATGGTATGGTTGTGTAGCCCTACGGTGCAGTACACTCACAAATACCATCCTGGGTCCTCTCAGGTACATTTACTCAACCTTAAGCTCAGCCCTGGGTAGCTGTGTCTGCAATCAGTGAGGCTTAGCAAAGGAACAATGTGTAGAGCATTTAAAAGCACCAAACAACAGAATAAGAAAGCCACAAGAAAGAAACAAGACACCAGGTTAGACAAACAGATTAGATTATAGACCTTCATCATCAAACTCCACCGGAGGGTTCTGGAGATATAGATTTTTAAAGGAATAAATAACTTTAGCATCAACCGCAAACAAGTATTGGTCAACAAAAACTTTGGAAGCTTTTGAAAAGTAGCAAAAGTCAGTTCTGCCCCTGTGGTGTGAGTTGGATGACCAAGTCCGGCAGGACAGAGGTCCAGGGGAGCAGAAATGATATTTTGGACAGTTACCTGGCCATGAGAGTGCTTTTAGAGCATGCTCCAAACTTAACAGGATGGCAACATAAATGAAAATTGAGTGGTCTTCATGCTGAGAGATGCAGGCTCAAAGACGCTAAGGAATGTTCTGAATGCCATTCAGTCCACAGGGGTGCAGTCCGGTCAAGTCCTCGGTCCACAGGTGAGTGGATGCAACTCTGGCCATGGAGCTCGGGGTTCCATAAAGTCCTCTTTGCAGGGTTCCAAGGGCTGCCGATGCGGACCTTGTGCTTTTGCAACACATACCAATCACGATGCAGATCTTGGCTGGAAGCTGATGTCCCTCTTGGGTCATGAATCCGGTCACACTCAACATTCACGAGCACAACATACATTGGTACACCATTTGGCTATCTCCGAATTGTCGTTGGGGGTGCCCAGTGTCCAGTAGTAGTACGACATCTGCGGTGGCTACCAGAGAGGCGACTTGGGCTCCTGCAGCTTTAACGTCCCCAGAGCTATCCTGGGGGGCCAGCCAACTGGAGTATCTGCTTTGGTCGTGGGGGGGGGGATCAGCGTTTCCCTGAGCTACACATGCAGGATAGGGTCCAAACTCCACTAGCCCAAAGAACATAAGAAGCAGCACTCCAGCGTTGCAGCCTTTCTTTGTATGCTTACAACAGGTGCAGAGTGTTCTTCTGACACTCTTTCCAGATCCAGTGATTACTGAGGTTTTACGTGCCAGGGGTGCCCTAATTATCCTGGGAAAGTGCATTGAGAGGACCATGTGGCCACTAGCCAATGGGCTACTGGGTACCATCCTACCTAGTGATGAAATTCCTGTGATGTGTGGCATCTGGCTATCCCAGAATGCCACATTCTTGCCCCCTTCAAGATGGCACAACTGTCCCTCAGTCATCAGGAGCGCAGTAGCCCACCCTAGAGTTGTGGCTATCTGGGGACAGCAAGGTTTGGGACGAGTTTCTCACTTCTGGGTCTGTCTCCATACTGTCTGCAAGCACAAAAGGCATCCTGCTCAAGGTAGTTGGGCCAGGCGGCCCATCAAAGGCGGCTTCCCCTTTGAAGCATGCCTCCGGGCTAATCTTCTGAGTGGCCATCCTGGCAGAGGAGGTGCCACCTTGTTGCTGCGTGACTGCCTTTGTCCTTGAGCCTGGGAGTTGTTCACACATCTCCCCAGGAGGTCAGGAAGGTGTCTGTGTGTGTGCCATTGTGAGGCTGCTGGGCGAGCAGAGCACAAAGTGGTCCCTTTTCTGAAAGTGGCCAACTGTTAATAACGACATTAATTTTGACCCGAGCATCAGATCGCATTTAAAGTCACAATTAATTTGATAACTCACATGACCCAGTTTGGTGGCTCCAGTCAAAAGCTAGCCTGGTGGGGATGCCACTTGGTAACTCAGTGTTAGCCAATGGGGCTACCAACTTTACCCACAGCAAAACAACCATTTGGAAGTGTTGCTGTCAAGACATTTCCAAAAATATATGTTCCACTTAACAAAATACAGCACTCTGGCATAGGGCTCTGCATGCCATCCTTGGAGAAGACTTGCATATAGTGTTTAGGGGTATGGTTGCTTGTGGCAATGAAAACACTGTCCTTCTGGGATACTTCTTGTGTCTTGTCACATGAAGGGTGGCACGAACAGTGCTGCAGCCCTGAGTGGACACTCTGCCTAACCTGCCCAGGGTAGCATATGGACTTAGAAGTAAGTCAGGCCTTGCCAATTGGGTGTATCCAATTCAACATACACTTTGCATGGGTCAGAACCTGGCACTTAGGTCTGCTCATCAGGCCTCAGTACACTCTCAGAATTGAAACACCAGCAGCTAATAGTCCAAGTAGGGGCAAATGTGTGTGTGTTGGGGGGGACTGAAAGAAAGGCTGTTTCCTTACATGACCCCCTCTAGCTAATGCGTCTAGGATACCTCAACCACATTCTTGGTGAGTCTCCCTCTCCTTTCAGCGAGGCAGGATGTAGGAAACTGGTTGCCCAATTGCAGGGCCAACCCTTGCCTTTCATCCTTCGGATAGGGTAATTCCCACTGGGGAACTGGCCTACCTTAAATCTGATAGGACCCACCCTAAAGAGGACTTTAACTGACTCTGTGTATACCTCATCTTTTACTTTGACCTTGGGCTGAGAGGTACCTACCTCCTCTAACCCTAACTTAGCTAGGGCAACATCTAGCTTGCTCACAGAGGTTATCCAACATTGGAATAACCCCACCATGACCAACAGGGCCCAACCTTGCTACCTGTCATGGGGTCTGGCCACCATGCTAGGGACAGTGCTGCCATAAAGGCAAACACCCAGCAGAGGCCACTGACAGCTGTCCGTACCCAGAACCACACCATTAGCTCTCCGCTGATAAGTAGATGGGCTACTGAATAGATTCCTTGGGGTTCAGGGTGCCCTTCTGCTTTTATGAGTGGGGGGTCACCACACCTTATGGAGGTCACCCTCCTTCTACTCTCTTCTGTTAGCTCAGGTGTCACAACCTTCTGCTGAACAGGGGCCTGTTTTGAAGGACTTCTTGTGGGTCAGATGAGCCCTTCCTGTGCCAACTTTGGGCTTCTTCCTTACTGGGATAGAAGCACCTTGGCTCCCTGGAACTTTTTCTAAAAGCTGCTGCATCCCTTTTCCGCCTTTCCTCTTCTTGCCTTTTTTCTGGGGCCTACTTTCCTATCTACAGGAGCAGCACCTCCAGAATCCTTGGGTGGGGTACTATACTGGGTAACTACCTCTCTTAGGCTCAGATCAACCTCTTTCTGGCCCCTAGGTTGGCTCCAGCAGGGGTTGTGTGGCTTGGTGTTTACAGAGTTGGTGTCACAGGCACTGTCATCAGTGGAGCAGGACCATCAGTGGAGGCCAACCTCGGCATTTGTGTTAGGTCGGGCCCCTCTTGCGGCCTTCTGATACGTGCCTTGGGGTATTGTGGACTGTTTCTGGGTACTTTTGTGGCATCCCTGCTATTCCCAATGGGTTATGTGCCTTCTACCGGGTGGTGCCCACATTTGCCTCTGCGCTTGCGTCATGTCTCTGCGCATTCTGTCCTCTGCTGTCTTGGCTTTTCTTTCCTCCACTCTTGATGTCTGACAGGTGTACCTTCGATGGTGTTCAGTGCAGATTCCTGTGTGGACTCTTGAAGGTCACTCACACATGAGTGGTGTTGGACTTACAAACATGAGAAACCCTTTAACCTCAGCAGTACTGCCTCTGAGATAGCTGATGGGACCAAGGTATGACATGAATGTGCCGCTGAAGAGCATGTGGCAAACACCTCCTGGCAGTGGTGTGCCAGTCATGGGTCCCGTGCTCACTGCACTGGCACTAACATGTAGCTCCTGTGCCACCAGAACCAAGCTGCACCCAACTGACGAGCCCCAGTCAGGGCAGAACAGGTCCTGGGTGCTTGTGTTCTGGTCCAGGGAGGACCTGGCCTGGCCGTTTGGGCTGGACTGTCCTTCTGGAATAGGGTCAAGACTGATTGGCATATGGCTGGGTCTAGTCTGAGGTGGCATGGTGAGCAAAAGAATGATGGATTGAAATGCAACCCAAGGCACTGCTGGGGGTTATACTTATGGCAAGCATCCCCCCAAAACCTTTGGTATCTTTGATGTATCTTGTGGCTTGGCGATGGTGTCAGCGGTTTTGATGACGCTCTGCTGATGCACAAAAGATAATAATTTTAACTGTAGATTTTTGCTCAGATTAAGAGAGAAGCAAACAAACTTTGACAAGTTGTAGGAAGTTAAGCCTTCTTACCTCACAGAAGCCAGGTCCCAGATACTACCAACAGCTGCTGAAGAACCTGGGATTGTCGCGCCGCTGCGCGCACCACAAGCCGAACACTCGGCTCGTGCCACGGCACGCGGTCTAAAGACGCGCTGCGTCCCCAGCCTGCTCTGCACCTTACGTGGCCCCAAATTGGGCATGGGGCCTCGTTCTTTTTTAGCGCATCGCGCTCCCAGGCAGGTCTGACCTCCCCCACTCACCTGTTCTTCTTTTCTTCTTCTTCCTTTTCTTGTTGTCTTGTTGTGCCTTCCTTTATGTTTTCTCCCTTTCCCATATTACCCCTCTCTTCCCAGCATTCCTTGTTCCCTACTCCTTAAGGCTCCTATTCCATTCTGTTCTATGTGTTTTCCCTATCTAAGATGGTGTCCTTGTACTTCCTGTTGGTCGCTTCCTGTTTGTTGGTATTTAAGGGCTGCGATTCCTTCTCTCCTTGCGCTGCAACACTTTCTGTTTGGATGGTGTCTTCGCTCCTGCTTTGTTGTATCATGTGCTGGTTCTCGTCCGTTCCAGGGTTTTTTCCTGTATTTTTGCTCCTGTTGTTACCTATTCATTTTGTTCCTGTTGCAGGAACCTATCTTTTTGGAGGTTTTTTCCCCTTTCAGGGTTTTTTCCCCTCTGGCACTACTTCTGAGGGACATGGCCTGCTCTTGGCGTACCCATTGCATGCAGCACCGTTGCTACCAGAAAGAGTCGCCCCTACCTGGGCCAAGGCCGAACACTCAGGAACAAGATCCTCGCCACTCATTCTGCGGACTCCAGGTTAAAGCAGCGCGTAAGTCGTGACAGGGATGCAGGGTGTTAGAAATGGGGTCTCTGGTTGGCAGTCAGTTTGCACTCTGTCCAAGCAGGGACCCTTGCTCTAATCAGGGCAAGGGAGATACTCACTTAAGATAACCCCTGATCACCTTCCTTGGTAGCTTGGCACAAGCAGTCAAGCTTATCTCAAAGGCAATGTGTAAACTGTTTGTACCAAAACACAGAGTAATACAGTGAAAACACTACAAAATGGACACCACACCGGTTTAGAAAAATACAGGCACCTCAGGTCTGTGCAGGTTCACGTTGATTTTGAAACCCAGAGATGTTGAGTGTGAAATCTGGCGGCAAAAGGACAATAAATCCGTGCTGTGTGGGGTTTGCTTCGATTTTAGTAGCCTGAAGTGGGTGTTGCGTCGTTTCTCCAGCCACAATGCAGGTGATGTATCGATTTTCCCGCCGCGATATAGGTGGTGAGTCTATTTTTTTCAGCCTCGATGTAGGTGGTGCGTCGTTTTTACAGCTGTGTTGCAGGTGGTGTGTCGAAATTTTCCCTGCACGGCTCCTGTGCGTGGATTTCAGTCCTTGTTCCACCAGCTTCACCTTTCAAGGGCCCAGGGACTGGAGGGGGCACCACTTGGCAGGGTAGGAGTCTCAGGAGAGAGTCCAGGGGCTGGCAGAGGAAGTCCTTGATGGCCCTGAGACTTCAAAACAGGAGGCAAGCTCAGTCCAAGACTCTGGAGACACTTCACAAGCAGGAATATACCACAAAGTCCAGTCTTTGTCCTCTTTCAGGCAGAAGCAGCAACTGCAGGCCAACCCAGCAAAGCACAATCATAGGCAAAGGGGGCAGTACTCCTCTTCCACCTCTTCAGCTCTTCTCCTTGGCAGGCGTTCCCCTTGGTTCCAGAAGTAATCTGAAAATATGGGGTTTTGGGTCCACCACCAATACCCCCTTTCTGCCTTTGAAGTAGGCAAACTTTAAAGGGAAGTCTCAGTTGTTCCCAGACACACACCAGGGGGACGGAGACGGCATTGTGTGAGGGCAGACACAGCCCTTTCAGGTGTGAGTGACCACTCCTCACTCCACTCTAGCCCGGATTACTCTTCAGGATACGCAGGCTACACCCCAAAGTCCTTTGTGTCACTGTCTAGAGGGAATTCACAACAGCCCAACTGTCAGTCTGACCCAGACAGGGAATCCACAGACAGACAGAGTCACAGAATGGCTTAAGCAAGAAAATGCCCACTTTCTAAAAGTGACATTTTCAAACTGACAATTTAAAAAACGACTTTACGAAAAGTTGTTTTTCAAATTGTGAGTTTGGAGACCCCAATCTCCATATCTCTATCTGCTTCCAAAGGTAAAATTGTACTTAAAAGTTATTTAAAGGCAGCCCCCATGATGGTCTATGAGAGAGATAGGCCTTGCAACAGTGAAAACTGAATTTAGCAGTATTTCACTGTCAGGACATGTAAACAGATTAGTACATGTCCCATCTTTAACATGCACTGCACCCTGCCCCTGGTGCTCACTAGGACCTACCTTGGGGGTGCCTTTTATGCATAAAAAGGGAAGATTTGGGCCTGGCAAGTGGGTACACTGGCCAAGTCGAACTGGCGGTTTAAAATCTGAGACATGTTTACAGGACTACTAATGTGGGTGGCACAACCAGTGCTGCCGGCCCACTAGTAGCATTTACAAGCTCTGGGCACCTCTAGTGCACTTTACTAGGGACTAACTACTAAATCAAATATGCCAATCATGGAAAAGCCAATTACACATACCATTTACACAGGGAACTCTTGGACTTTAGCACTGATCGGCAGAGGTAAAGTATCCAGAGTAACAAAACAGCAAAAACAAAGTCTAGCACACAGTCGAAAACATGGGAAGCAGAGGCGAAAAAAAGACAGGGGAGAGCACCCCAAGGATGCCAGGTGTCCCACAGGGACACCTGGAAGAGCTGATGCTGAGGGGTTTGTGGTAATTGCAGACAGCCCCGCACGGATGCCTCACGGATGCCTCGGGCATGACACAATGATTCCAAGGCCCATATTTATACTTTTTGACGCTAAACTGCGCTAACGCAGTTTAGCGGCAAAAAATTTTGCGCCGTCTAACGCCATTCTGAAGCGCCATGCGGGCGCCGTATTTATGGAATGGCGTTAGCCGGCGCAAGCAGACCGGCGCTGCCTGGTTTGCGTGGAAAAAAACCACGTACACCAGACAGCGCCGGCGTAGGGGGAAAATGGCGTATGGGCGTCTTAAAATGGGGCAAGTCAGGTTACGTCGAAAAAATCGTCGTAACCCGACTTGCGCCATTTTTTTTCGACGCCCATCCCCCATCAACATGACTCCTATCATTGTAAAGATAGGAGTCATGCCCCCTTGCCCAATGGCCATGCCCAGGGGACTTCTGTCCCCTGGGCATGGTCATTGGGCATAGTGGCATGTAGGGGGGCACAAATCAGGCCCCCCTATGCCACAAAAAAAAAAAAAAAAAATACTTACCTGAACTTACCTTAATGTCCATGGGATGGGTCCCTCCGTCCTTGGGTGTCCTCCTGGGGTGGGCAAGGGTGGCAGGGGGGGTCCCTGGGGGCAGGGGAGGGCACTCTGGGCTCATTTTGAGCCCACTTGTCCCTTAACGCCATGCCTGACCCAGGCGTTAAAAAGCGGCGCAAATGCGCCGTTTTTGGCCACGCCCACTCCCGGGCGTCATTTTTGCCCGGGAGTATAAATACCACGTAAAGGCCTGGGAGTCATTTTTTAAGACGGGAACGCCTCCCTTGCATATCATTAACGCAAGGAAGGGGTTCACGCTAAAAAATGACGCACACTCCGGGCACTTTGGCGCCCGAAGCGTCTAACGCCATAGTATAAATATGGCGTTAGTTGGCGTTAGTTTAGCGTCGAATTTGCGTCGAAAAAAACGACGCAAATTCGGCGCAACCAGAGTATAAATACGGCCCCAAATGTGCACCTTTCATCCGCTGCGCCCTCCTCCCAGAGGCCTTTGCGGCTTGCCACCAGGCCCGCCTGGGTGCGATAATTACCGTCTATCCTTAGGCTTCGGGTCTGGTTGAAGGTGCGGGGGCGGGTGAGACAGGCCCCCGCCAGCCCTTCCGCCCATTAAAGCAGAGAAGATGCTGCGCATGCGCATCCCGAGGCACCCACGCAGGACTCGGGTACCACTTATCCCTCTGCGCTCCGAGGTGGTCTTCAAAGCGCTCCACGCAGCGCTCCCACTTCAAACATGGGGTGCCCTCCCCTAGACGAGCCCAATAAATATAATTCCGCACCTTTCATTTCTACTTATTTAAAGGGACCCAAAGGCCAAGAGGCTACATGGCGTGTTTCATCTGTAGAATTCCCTCTCAAAAGTTTCTTAACTGTGCTTTCGAATTCTTGGAATCAGTGAAGTAAAAAAAAAAAAAAAAATCCCCACCCGGATCCTTCACTCGTTCTGGAGCGGATGTAGGACAGGACCCAGTGAAATATGCTGCATGTCGGTCCTTGACGAGGGGCTGCCTTCATGTCACCGCCGGCTGGCACAAAGCAAAGGCCTGATTTAAAGGGCCACCAGCCCTCCTTTGGTTGACAAATCATCATGGCTGAGAGCCATCTCCAGCCCCCTCCAGGATGAGATCCAGTGGAGGGAAACACAGGCGCTCAGCTTGTTATCACTTCACACTGAGAAGACGTCCCATGATTTGGGGGCGGCTTTATGACGCTGTCTAGGCGCTATATATGAGAGAGATGCATGCACTCTAAGAACCAGAACTCACGCAGACAGGGATTTAAATAGCACTCACTAATTCGTTTTTCATTTCTTTTGTAGCGCTTCTCATACAATATAAGCTCTCAGGGTGCTTTACATTACACACACACATTATATAGAGACATTAAATCATGTAAGTGTGCAAATCAATGCACAGAAAATGTTACATAAGACAATAATGGTTGCAAGGTGCAGGAGTCCCATTTCATCCATATAACTACGCATTATGTATTGAGAATGCATGGTTGGCAGAAACACAAAGTCAGGATTTAAAACATAATAACACTTTACGACTACCCAACTGTAGAATAACGACAGTTGTAGGGAAAACCAATGGGGCTGGTTTAAGAGCCCCTGAAACCTCTTTGCCCCACATTAGCATCATTTTTTTTACGCTAATGTGGCCCAACGAGGCCAAAATCACTGCTCTAAAGTTACAAAGTGGCCCAATGCATGCATCAAACATTTTGACACTAGTTTCCCTAACTACCACCATGAAGTACCATGCTTTAGATACGGCGCACACATGGTGGCGTTAGGGGGCGCTAAGGAGCGCAAGAAAAGTGGTGCTGCTCTAGGTGTACCGCCGCTTTCCTTAAATGAGGCCCAATAAGGTTTAAGTAGGGGTGTGCAAGATGTTGTACATGACTTTCAGGAAATTAAGTGAAATTCCTTGTAATCGTGCAGAATGCAAATCTGTCATTTAGCGCTGCACCATAATACGAAATGCTTCAGTGTGTAAATATTTGAAGCGAGGATTCATTTTGCAGTAAACAAATAGACGAAACCCCAAGCAAAATGAGCAACACCTGCGTGCATTCTCCCCGCTTGCATTATCGCCACGTACACGCAGTCAAATTTAACTGTGAATGACGCACAATTACGCAATCTGGTGTAACGGCATGATTTTGGGAATTTAGCATAACTGGGGTAAAATTAAATTCATGATATTGTGTGAAGTTCGCTGGCATAGCTTGCGTTTTGCAGAGGCCTAAGTGCAATCCCTGCCTTTCAGTTTGCACATAGCTCTTTGATGCTGGTTCATTGTTCACTCGGCTAGATTAGAAGGATTGCAACTAACAAAAGGATCCTTGTGTGAAAAGCAGTGACATATCTATTCCCCTATCTACATCCTATGCACATCTGTGATCTGTGCTCTGCATCCTACAGTGTGCTTTGCAGCAGGTGCATTAACCCTCTATGCAAGTTTATGAGAGAGAACAGAGACTAGACCAAATCCAAATCTCTCTAGCAAGAACATTAACCACCACAGTTATTTTATTGTTAAGATTTGCCCCTAAAAATTGCTGTGTACACAACTATATCTGCAGCCAGTGCCTTAGCCACGTGGGGATTTTAAAAAGTAACATCTTTGAGGTCACACAAGAAAGCCAGGACAGATAAATTGTCACATTTGTTGTCAATTTGTTTGGGTTAGAGTTTTCAAAAAATAAGTGTATAAGTTGACTATCAGTCTCCGTCCATCGTGACTCCGCCCACTGTCCCCCACCACACATGAACCCTCTATTTAGGGGTTCCTGGAATGATTGTTTTTCCATTGTCAGCTCTGCTGGTAATTAATAAATGCAATGAAACACCATGTGACCTAGCAACACAGTCAAGAACATTACTCCTCATCCTTCTACCTACTCACCTGGTAGAGGGGCGGGCCTTGGATTATAATAGAAAGCAGTGGATGCTTTGAAAAGGTGATGCGTGGCGACAGGGCTGAAACTCACAGGTGGTTATGCCCAGTCATGTCCACTCCCCGGCCCTGGGAATAGCTCCACTCACATGAAAGTCATCATTTGAGTAAATTCATTTACAATTAAAAACCATTACAATTAAACATTTTCCGTTAAAAAAAAATAAAACGAGGTTTTGCACTTGTATAAAAGAATACTAGACCATTCAGGTCTTGCTCACAAAAGCAAAGAGCTTTGAGAGTTAGGCCTTTGGATTCCAATGTCCTTACCAGAGCCTCGGTGACCATCTACCGGTGCTCACTCTACCCTGGTGTAGCGCTCAGTCTAGCATCATCTTTCAGTGTCGACTACACCACCCCTGAAAGTCAAATGCCAAAAAAAAGTCCACGGTATCTCAACGAGCTTCACAGTAGTAGAGAGGACCAGATGCCCAAAGACAGTGGACAATAAACGGCACAAGGACTGTCCAGAACCTCTGAGCCCAGGAGGATCTGGAAGACTGCCCTAAAAATATATCTACTTCTTGTACTTCATGACAAAGCTCCCTTTTCCATGTGCTTGGTCACTATTCAGGGCCAGCAGATTTCCATGTGAGTTAATCCTTGGACAAAAACTTACAAGGTTGCTCCAAGATGGACAGGAAAGCCAACCAAGAGCCGGGCATTCCAGAAGAAAACAAAAGAAAGGCAAAGAGAACAAGATATGTCAGGGCAGTGTAAACCATCACTAGGTGAGAAGACCCATTATCAAGACCATGAACCCAACAGGACAGATTTGAAGCCGTGATTAATGTGAGGAGGAGTGCGTGAGATGATGGCAGCATGCCTAGTACCACACTAACAGGCCGTGCCAACAGGTCTGAGCAAACAGGTCCACACCACAGGTCACGCCAACAGGTTATCATCAACAGTTTGCTCAAACCAGTCCATCCGACAGATCATGCCAACTGGTCCACCCAACAGGTCGCCCCAACAAGTCAACCCAACAGGTCGCACCTCGTAGAAGTTTAGACTGTTCATTTGATGTCAGTCCTCTCTAGGAACCAGCTATGGATTTCATCATGAGCTTGATCGCTCACGTTTATATAAGGATACTTTCAACTTGCATTACATAAACGTTTTGCAATTATTCAAATGCCCCTGGTGGTGTCTATCAGTAGTGGTGATGTAGTGATAGTAGTGTGGATGGGGTAATAGTAGAGTGGATGGGGTGATAGTAGAGAGGATGGGGTGATAGTAGTGTGGATGGGATGATAGTAGAGGGGACGGGGTGATAGTAGAGGGGATGGGGTGATAATAGAGTGGATGGGGTGATAGTAGAGGGGATGGGGTGATAGTAGTGTGGATGGGGTGATAGTAGAGTGGATGGGGTGATAGTAGAGGGAATGGGGTGATAGTAGTGTGGATGGGGTATTAGTAGAGTGGATGGGGTGATAGTAGAGAGGATGGGGTGATAGTAGTGTGGATGGGATGATAGTAGAGGGGACGGGGTGATAGTAGAGGGGATGGGGTGATAATAGAGTGGATGGGGTGATAGTAGAGGGGATGGGGTGATAGTAGTGTGGATGGGGTGATAGTAGAGTGGATGGGGTGATAGTAGAGGGAATGGGGTGATAGTAGAGAGGATGGGGTGATAGTAGGGGAGATGGGGTGATAGTAGTGTGCATGGGGTGATAGTGGCAGTGTAATTGGGATGATAGTAAAGGTGATGTGGTGATTGTAGGGGGATTAAGTGACAGTAGAGGGGAGGAGGTGATAGTAGTGGGAATTGGGTGATAGTAGGGTGACAGTAGAGAAGAGGGGTGATAGTAGTGGGGTTTGGGTGATAGGAGGTGAGATGGGATGACAGAAGAAGGCATGGGGAGATAGTTGTGTGGTTGGAGTTAAAGTGGAGTGGAGGGGTGATAGTTGTGTGGTTGGGGTAACAGTGGAGGGGTGATAGTTGTGTGGTTGGAGTGACAGAAGAGGGCATGGGGTGATCGTTGTGTGGTTGGGGTGACAGTGAAGTGGTGGGGTGATAGTTGTGTTGTTGGGGTGATAGTGGAGTGGAGAGGTGATAGGTGTGTGGTTGGAGTGACAGAAGAGGGCATGGGGTGATAGTTGTGTGCTTGGGGTGACAGTGGAGTGGCGGGGTGATAGTTGTGTGGTTGGGGTGATAGTGGAGTGGAGGGGTGATAGTTGTGTGGTTGGAGTGACAGAAGGGGGCATGGGGTGATAGCTGTGTGGTTGGGGTGACAGTGGAGTGCAGGGGTGATAGTTGTGTGGTTGGGGTGAGAGTGGGTTGGTGGGGTGATAGTTGTGTGGTTGGAGTGACAGAAGAGGCCATGGGGTGATAGTTGTGTGGTTGGGGTGACAGTGGAGTGCAGGGGTGATAGTTGTGTGGTTGGGAGGACAGTGGGGTGGAGGGGTGATAGTTGTGTGGTTGGGGTGACAGTAGACGGCATGGGGTGATAGTGGTGTGGTTGGGGTGACAGTAGAGTGGAGGGGGTATAGTTGTGTGGTTGGAGTGACATAAGAGGGCATGAGGTGATAGTTGTGTGGTTGAGGTTACATTGGAGTTGTGTGGTTGGAGTGACAGAAGAGGGCATGAGGTGATAGTTGTGTGGTTGGGGTGACAGTGGAGTGGAGGGGCCATAGTTGTGTGGCTGGGGTGACAGTGGAGTGGAGGGCTGATAGTTGTGTGGTTGGGGTGACAGTGGGGTGGAGGGGTGATAGTTGTGTGGTTGAGGTTACATTGGAGTTGTGTGGTTGGAGTGACAGAAGAGGGCATGGGATGATAGTTGTGTGGTTGGGGTGACAGTGGGGTTCAGGGGTGATAGTTGTGTGGTTGGGAGGACAGTGGGGTGGAGGGGTGATAGTTGTGTGGTTGGGGTGACAGTAGAGTGGAGGGGATATAGTTGTGTGGTTGGAGTGACATAAGAGGGCATGAGGTGATAGTTGTGTGGTTGAGGTTATATTGGAGTTGTGTGGTTGGAGTGACAGAGGAGGGCATGGGGTGATAGTTGTGTGGTTGGGGTGACAGTGGAGTGGAGGGGTGATAGTTGTGTGGTTGGGGTGACAGGAGAGGGCATGGGGTGATAGTGTGGTTGGGGTGACAGTGGAGTGGAGGGGGTATAGTTGTGTGGTTGGGGTGACATAAGAGGGCATGAGGTCATAGTTGTGTGGTTGAGGTTACATTGGAGTTGTGTGGTTGGAGTGACAGAAGAGGGCATGAGGTGATAGTTGTGTGGTTGGGGTGACAGTGGAGTGGAGTGGCGGGGCTATAGTTGTGTGGTTGGGGTGACAGTGGAGTTGAGGGATAATAGTTGTGTGGTTGGGGTGACAGTGGGGTGGGGTGGAGAGGGGTGATAGTTGTGTGGTTGAGGTTACATTGGAGTTGTGTGGTTGGAGTGACAGAAGAGGGCATGAGGTGATAGTTGTGTGGTTGGAATGACAGAAGAGGGCATGGGGTGATAGTTGTGTGGTTGGGGTGACAGAGGAATGGAGGGGTGATAGATGTGTGGTTGGGGTGACAGTGGAGTGGAGAGGTGATAGTTGTGTGGTTGGGGTGACAGTGGGGTGGAGGGGTGATAGTTGTGTGGTTGGGGTGACAGTGGAGTGGAGGGGTATAGTTGTGTGGTTGGGGTGACAGTGGAGGGGGTATAGTTGTATGGTTGGGGTGACATAAGAGGGCATGAGGTGATAGTTGTGTGGTGAAGGTTACATTGGAGTTGTGTGGTTGGAGTGACAGAAGAGGGCATGAGGTGATAGTTGTGTGGTTGGAGTGACAGTGGAGTGGAGGGGCTATAGATGTGTGGTTGGGGTGACAGTGGAGTGGAGGGCTGATAGTTGTGTGGTTGGGGTGACATGGAGTGGAGGGGTGATAGTTGTGTAGTTGGGGTAACAGTGGAGTGGAGGGGTGATAGTTGTGTGGTTGGACTGACAGTGGAGGGGTGATAGTTGTGTGGTCGGTGTGACAGTGGGGTGGAGGGGTGATAGTTGTGTGGTTGGGGTGACGGTGGATTGGAGGGATGATAGTTGTGTGGTTGAGGTTACATTGGAGTGGAGGGGTTATAGTTGTGTGGTTGGGGTGACACAAGAGGGCATGAGGTGATAGTTGTGTGGTGGAGGTTACATTGGAGTTGTGTGGTTGGAGTGACAGAAGAGGGCATGAGGTGATAGTTGTGTGGTTGGGGTGACAGTGGAGTGGAGGGGCTATAGATGTGTGGTTGGGGTGACAGTGGAGTGGAGGGCTGATAGTTGTGTGGTTGGGGTGACATGGAGTGGAGGGGTGATAGTTGTGTAGTTGGGGTAACAGTGGAGTGGAGGGGTGATAGTTGTGTGGTTGGGGTGACAGTGGAGGGGTGATAGTTGTGTGGTCGGTGTGACAGTGGGGTGGAGGGGTGATAGTTGTGTGGTTGGGGTGACAGTGGAGTGGAGGGGTGATAGTTGTGTGGTTGGAGTGACACAAGAGGGCATGGGGTGATAGTTGTGTGGTTGGGGTCACAGTGGATTGGAGGGGTGATAGTTGTGTGGTTGAGGTTACATTGGAGTGGAGGGGTTATCGTTGTGTGGTTGGGGTGACACAAGAGGGCATGAGGTGATAGTTGTGTTGTTGAGGTTACATTGGAGTGGGGGGGTATAGTTGTGTGGTTGGGGTGACATAAGAGGGCATGAGGTGATAGTTGTGTGGTGGAGGTTACATTGGAGTTGTGTGGTTGAAGTGACAGAAGAGGGCATGAGGTGATAGTTGTGTGGTTGGGGTGACAGTGGAGTGGAGGGGCTATAGTTGTGTGGTTGGGGTGACAGTGGAGTGGAGGGCTGATAGTTGTGTGGTTGGGGTGACAGTGGAGGGGTGATAGTTGTGTGGTCGGTGTGACAGTGGGGTGGAGGGGTGATAGTTGTGTGGTTGGGGTGACAGTGGAGTGGAGGGGTGATAGTTGTGTGGTTGGGGTGACAGTGGAGGGGTGATAGTTGTGTGGTTGGGGTGACAGTGGAGTGGAGGGGTGATAGTTGTGTGGTTGGAGTGACACAAGAGGGCATGGGGTGATTGCTGTGTGGTTGAGGTTACATTGGAGTGGAGGGGTTATAGTTGTGTGGTTGGGGTGACACAAGAGGGCATGAGGTGATAGTTGTGTTGTTGAGGTTACATTGGAGTGGAGGGGGTATAGTTGTGTGGTTGGGGTGACAGTGGAGTGGAGGGCTGATAGTTGTGTGGTTGGAGTGACACAAGAGGGCATGGGGTGATAGTTGTTTGGATGGGATGACAGTGGAGTGGAGGGGTGATAGTTGTGTATTTGGGTTAACTGTGGAGTGGAGGGGTGATAGTTGTGTGGTTGGGGTGACAGTGGAGGGGTGATAGTTGTGTGGTCGGTGTGACAGTGGGGTGGA
The DNA here is from genome assembly GCF_031143425.1 of Pleurodeles waltl. Taxonomy (NCBI): domain Eukaryota; kingdom Metazoa; phylum Chordata; class Amphibia; order Caudata; family Salamandridae; genus Pleurodeles; species Pleurodeles waltl. Next base: position 7,440,480 of record NC_090448.1, on the reverse strand, counting down.
GGGATGATAGTTGTGTGGTTGGGGTGACAGTGGAGGGGTGATAGTTGTGTGGTTGAGGTTACATTGGAGTGGAGGGGTTATAGTTGTGTGGTTGGGGTAACAGTGGAGTGGAGGGGTGATAGTTGTGTGGTTGGGGTGACAGTGGAGGGGTGATAGTTGTGTGGTTGGGGTGACAGTGGAGTGGAGGGGTGATAGTTGTGTGGTTGGAGTGACACAAGAGGGCATGGGGTGATTGTTGTGTGGTTGAGGTTACATTGGAGTGGAGGGGTTATAGTTGTGTGGTTGGGGTGACACAAGAGGGCATGAGGTGATAGTTGTGTTGTTGAGGTTACATAGGAGTGGAGGGGGTATAGTTGTGTGGTTGGGGTGACAGTGGAGGGGTGATAGTTGTGTGGTCGGTGTGACAGTGAAGTGGTGGGGTGATAGTTGTGTGGTTGGGGTGACAGTGGAGGGGTGATAGTTGTGTGGTTGGGGTGACACAAGAGGGCATGAGGTGATAGTTGTGTTGTTGAGGTTACATTGGAGTGGAGGGGGTATAGTTTTGTGGTTGGGGTGACAGTGGAGGGGTGATAGTTGTGTGGTCGGTGTGACAGTGAAGTGGTGGGGTGATAGTTGTGTGGTTGGGGTGACAGTGGAGTGGAGGGGTGATAGTTGTGTGGTTGGGGTGACACAAGAGGGCATGAGGTGATAGTTGTGTTGTTGAGGTTACATTGGAGTGGAGGGGGTATAGTTGTGTGGTTGGGGTGACAGTGGCGTGGTGATAGTTGTGTGGTTGGGGTGACAGTGGAGTGGAGGGCTGATAGTTGTTTGGTTGGGATGACAGTGGAGTAGAGGGGTGATAGTTGTGTAGTTGGGGTAACAGTGGAGTGGAGGGGTGATAGTTGTGTGGTTGGGGTGACAGTGGCGTGGTGATAGTTGTGTGGTTGGGGTGACAGTGGAGGGGTGATAGTTGTGTGGTTGGGGTGACAGTGGAGTGGTGATAGTTGTGTGGTTGGGGTGACAGTGGAGGGGTGATAGTTGTGTGGTTGGGGTGACAGTGGAGTGGTGATAGTTGTGTGGTTGGGGTGACGGTGGAGGGGTGATAGTTGTGTGGTTGGGGTGACAGTGGAGTGGAGGGGTGATAGTTGTGTGGTTGGAGTGACAGAAGAGGGCATGGGGTGATCGTTGTGTGGTTGGGGTTACATTGGAGGTGAGGGGTGATAGTTGTGTGGTTGGAGTGACAGAAGAGGGCATGGGGTGATCGTTGTGTGGTTGGGGTGACAGTGAAGTGGTGGGGTGATAGTTGTGTTGTTGGGGTGATAGTGGAGTGGAGAGGTGATAGTTGTGTGGTTGGAGTGACAGAAGAGGGCATGGGGTGATTGTTGTGTGGTTGAGGTTACATTGGAGTGGAGGGGGTATAGTTGTGTGGTTGGGGTGACAGTGGAGTGGTGATAGTTGTGTGGTTGGGGTGACGGTGGAGTGGTGATAGTTGTGTGGTTGGGGTGACAGTGGAGAGGAGGATAGCTTTTAAAAGGCATCCATACAAGTAGAGCCCTCTGAACTTGACTCATCTCCCTAACACTACTTTTTCCCTGAATAGGGAGCCAGTGATGGTTCCTCAGGAGATGTCCTGAGTAGCTCTGAGGTGTGAGCCACCAACCACCAATATGGCAAGAGTGGTTGATTGGCCCCTAGACCTTCAAGTATCCCACGGTAGAAGAAGTTACCACAGCCAAGATGCGGTGTGAACCTTGCTCTCATCTTACTGGGTAAAGGTGGGATTGTTTACATGTGGAACGAGAAGGGGGCAGCAGGGGAGATAGATGGCTGTTACTTCATCAATTAAGTCTACATGTTATAACAAGAGAGGGCCAGGGACTGTGGCTAGAAATGAACGGGCCAGTGGTCAGTTCTACGTCTCACTGTCAAGACCTGAATCTTGTGCGATTTCACTCTGACCAATCGGCTTCTTATCCATCCCGGACCACTACCATGAATTGTTGGCCGGTTGGCCGGCGCACTCTTGTCCTGTAACCAACGTCAGTGTCACCTGCAGGCATGTAAAATTCACAGCCACAAGAATGGGTGAATGTTGGCAAAGGCTTAAGGCATGTGGTAAAGAGCATGGGGTGAGAGCAGACACCTGAGGAACCTCACATCTTGCCTGATGATTAAAGGAAGTGAAAAGTGACCTTTGACCTGTATTCCCAGCAGCATATCTTTACCCTTTTCTTGCCAAGGGTGGCTTTCACTCAACCTACCTCCACACAAGGTCACTCCTGGGCCCCTGGCCTCGTTATGGTCTGACAGAGAATAATGCCTCTTAATATGAGAAAACTCACAGCAGCAACAGATACAAAGAAACTTGTTGTTGTGGCTTCTGGTGCCTGCGAAGTAGCTCCTTCGGTTGCATCTGACATTAAAACCAGGAACTCACCAAGATGTTACCTTCATGGACCTCTGCCTAAAAGGCAAAACCATGCTGAAAACTGCCAGGAAGTGCGTATAATGGCTGTGACCTTGTCAAACACCTTTTGTCCTGAGAAACCCCTTAGAATTTTGAAAAGAGGGCTGAAACATTCACATGCTTCACCCACAGACTGATAGATGGAATTCGAATATGGAAACTATATGGGTGTGAGAAGGTACACGACAAAGATGGCGACTGGTCTTTGAACTTCAGCAAGCCTCCCGAGCGGTGTTCGGCCAAATGACACCACAGTTCCTGTGATACGATGAAATATGTTGTGGACCAGCTGAACTAGCTCTAGGAGTTTTTTTTTTACCCCCTAACATGCGCATTTCTGCCCTCTGCTATGGTCCTTGAACTCAGACACAGACCTTGTGTTCCTCCAAGGTGGCCGAAAGGGTCTGATCCTATGGCCTGAACCTTTGGAACACCAGGCTCCCGCAGTGAGTCGGACTGGGGAGGGAGACAGCCACACTTCACGGTCTTGCGAGCGAGGCGGTAAGAGGCTTGCCCCTTCTTCCATTGTGCCAAACACCAGAGCAGCCCACCTGCGTAGGTCTCTACTTACCAAGCGGCTACCAATTGTGTCCACCTACCCTCAGACTCACCACGCCCGACCCAACCTTTGAGTACTGGTGGAGAAGTGTGGCACAATGGTTCGAGCGGCAGACCCTGAAGCAGAGATCTGGCTTAAGACCAGGGTTCAAGTCCCGCTTCGGCAGGTCTTGGGCTCAATTCCCTTGGGCCAGATAATTCTCGCCTCAGTGTCTAATTAATGAGTCCAACTCTGGGCAATAGCTTCCTTAATCTCCACAACGGCCCCAACAGTACTTGGATGCCTGGGGTTGCCCAGGAGTGGGCACCTCACAGGGAAAAGCCAGGAGGGGTTCTGTAGCGGTATGAGTACAGCGCCTTGAGACCCTAACGGGTGAGTAGTGCGCTATACAAGTGCAGTTTACAGTTTTTACCGTTGGCCTCACCACCCGACTGCCTCTTTACCTGACGACTGCATTGCTTTCTGGTCTTTTATGGGGGTGGCGAAGGCCTGATGCGATGTTGCCTTGGACCAGCGTATTCCGCCCTGCGACTAATAGATGGACCGGAGGTGGGTCGGAGGAAACCAAGGCTGGAAGGCCATACAACACACCAGGTAGCAGGAGGCGTACCCCTTCCCTCGCCATACTAACACCAGATAATCCCCACCTGCGCTGATCTCACCATGTGCACTGCTAACTACACTCCCAGTATCCCCACATCCAAGCACCTCCGGTCACTTCAGTCATTCTGACAGCTCCAAACCAAGCAAGCTCCATGCGAGCATGAGAAGTCGACAAGTGGATGATACATGCCGATACAAGCATAAACATTGGGACTGCACCTAATCTACGCGGACGCTGAATAAGGTGAAGGTTTCTCTCCTGGCTTTGATGCACCCAATTTTAAACCTTTACAACATTGCTGCCCCTTATTGTCACAAGATAGCAACCCACTCAATATCTCTGACTTGCTTTCCTCTGCTGAATAAATAACCTGGCGCGCTGTAGGAAAGTACCATCTTGCCTGGCATGTTACCCCCATATTTCACTGTATATATGTAGTTTTAGTTGTATGGGTCACTGGGACCCTGCCAGGCAGGGCCCCAGTGCTCATAAGTATGTGCCCTGTATGTGTTCCCTGTGTGATGCCTAACTGTCTCACTGAGGCTCTGCTAATCAGAACCTCAGTGGTTATGCTCTCTCTGCTTTCCAAATTTGTCACTAACAGGCTAGTGACTAAATTCACCAATTCGCATTGTCATACTGGTACACCCATATAATTCCCTAGTATATGGTACTGAGGTACCCAGGGTATTGGGGTTCCAGGAGATCCCTATGGGCTGCAGCATTTCTTTTGCCACCCATAGAGAGATCTGACAATTCTTACACAGGCCTGCCAGTGCAGCCTGAGTGAAATAACCTCCATGTTGTTTCACAGCCATTTACCACTGCACTTAAGTAACTTATAAGTCACCTATATGTCTAACCTTCACCTGGTGAAGGTTGGGTGCAAAGTTACTTAGTGTGTGGACACCCTGGCACTAGCCAAGGTGCCCCCACATCGTTCAGGGCGAATTCCCCGGACTTTGTGAGTGCGGGGACACCATTTCACACGTGCACTATACATAGGTCACTACCTATGTATAGCGTCACAATGGTAACTCCAAACATGGCCATGTAACATGTCTAAGATCATGGAATTGTCACCCCAATGCCATTCTGGCATTGGGGAGACAATTCCATGATCCCCCGAGTCTCTAGCACAGACCCAGGTACTGCCAAACTGCCTTTCCGGGGTCTCCACTGCAGCTGCTGCCAACCCCTCAGACAGGTTTCTGCCCTCCTGGGGTCCAGGCAGCCCTGGCCCAGAAAGGCAGAACAAAGGATTTCCTCTGAGAGAGGATGTAACACCCTCTCCCTTTGGAAATAGGTGTGAAGGCTGGGGAGGAGTAGCCTCCGTCAGCCTCTGGAAATGCTTTGATGGGCACAGATGGTGCCCATATCTGCATAAGCCAGTCTACACCGGTTTAGGGATCCCCCAGCCCTGCTCTGGCGTGAAACTGGACAAAGGGGGAGGTGCCCAGAGCTCCTCCAGTGTGTCCCAGACCTCTGCCATCTTGGAAACAGAGGTGTCTGTGGCACACTGGACTGCTCTGAGTGGCCAGTGCCAGCAGGTGACGTCAGAGGCTCCTTCTGATAGGCTCTTACCTCTCTTGGTAGCCAATCCTCCTTCCTAGGTAGCCAAACCTCCTTTTCTGGCTATTTTGGGTCTCTGCTTTGGGGATCTCACCAGATAACGAATGCAAGAGCTCACCAGAGTTCCTCTGCATCTCCCTCTTCACCTTCTGTCAAAGGATCGACCGCTGACTGCTCAGGACGCCTGCAAAACCGCAACAGAGTAGCAAGACGACTACTAGTAACCTTGTATCGCTTCATCCTGCCGGCTTTCTCGACTGTTTCCAGGTGGTGTATGCTCTGGGGGTAGCCTGCCTCCTCTCTGCACCAGGAGCTCTGAATAAATCTACTGTGGGTCGACGAGATCTTCCCCCTGCAACCGCAGGCACCAAAAGACTGCATCACTGGTCCTCTGGGTTCCCTCTCAGCACGTCGAGCATGGTCCCTGGAACTCAGCAACTCTATCCAAGTGACTCCCACAGTCCAGTGACTCTTCAGTCCAAGTTGGGTGGAGGTAAGTCCTTGCCTCCCCACACTAGACTGCATTGCTGGGTAACACGTGATTTGCAGCTGCTCCGGCTCCTGTGCACTCTTCCCAGATTTCCTTCATGCACAGCCAAGCGTGGGTCCCGACACTCCTTCCTGCAGTGCACAACCTTCTGAGTTGTCATCCGGCTTTGTGGGACTCCCTTTTGTGACTTCTGGTGGACTCCGGTTCACTTTTCTTCCAAGTGCCTGTTCAGGTACTTCAGCTGGTGCTGCCTGCTTCTGTGAGGGCTCCCTGAGTTGCTGGGCACCCCCTCTGTCTCCTCCTCTAAGTAGCGACATCCTGGTCCCTCCTGGGCCACAGCAGCACCCAAAAACCTCTACCATGATCCTTGCAGCTAGCAAGGCTTGTTTGCGGTATTTCTGCGTGGAAACACTTTTGCAACATCCAGCATATCTGGGACATCTTCCATCCGAAAGAGAAGTTCCTAGCCCTTTTCGTTGTTGCAGAATCTTTGGCTTCTTCCACCTTGAGGCAGCCCTTTTGCAGCTTCATCCTGGGTTTAGTGGGATCCTGCCCCCCCGGACACTTTTGTGACTTTTGTACTTGGTCCCCTTCCTTTACAGTGAGAAAGAAAAAGTTGGGGTGACAATTCCATGATCCTAGACATGGTACATGGCCATATTCTGAGTTCCCATTGTGAAGCTACACATAGGTATTGACCTATATGTAGTACACGCGTGTAATGGTGTCCCCGCACTCACAAAGTCTGGGGAAATTGCCCTGAACGATGTGGGGGCACCTTAGCTAGTGCCAGGGTGCCCTCACACTTAGTATCTTTGCACCTAACCTTCACTAAGTGAGGGTTAGACATGTAAGTGACTTATAAGTTACTTAAGTGCAGTGTAAAATGGCTGTGAAATAACGTGGACGTTATTTCACTCAGGCTGCAGTGGCAGTCCTATGTAAGAATTGTCTGAGCTCCCTATGGGTGGCAAAAGAAATGCTGCAGCCCATAGGGACCTCCTGGAACCCCAATACCGTGGGTACCTAGGCACCATATACTAGGGAATTATAAGGGTGTTCCAGTGTGCCAATCAGAATTGGTTAAAATGGTCACTAGCCTGCAGTGGCAATTGTAAAAGCAGAGAGAGCATAACCACTGAGGTTCTGGTTAGCAGAGCCTCAGTGACACAGTTAGGCACCACACAGGGAACACATTCAGGGCACAAACTATGAGCACTGGGGTCCTGGCTTGCAGGATCCCAGTGACAGAAGGGCAAAAACAAACTGACACACAAGTAAAAATAAGGGTAACATGCCAGGCAAGTTGATACTTTCCTACACAGTAGAAAGAGATCTCCCCAGGCAGTTGGGAAAGAGTCGGGAAAGAGAGCTCCTGAGCAGTATGAAAGAGCTCTCTCTGGAAGTAGGAAACAGCCCTCCAGGGCAATAGGGAAAGAGTGCTCCCTGGGCAGTAGGAAAGAGCTCTCTCTGTCAGCAGCAAAGAGTGCTCCCCGTGCAGCAGGAAAGAACGCTCCCCGGGCAGGAGGGAAAGAGCACTCCCTGGGCATAAGGAAAGAGCGCTCTCCGGGCAGTAGGGAAAGTGCACTCTTTGGCAGTAGGGAAAGAGCGTTTCCTGGGCAGTAGAGAAAGAACCCTCTTGAGCAGTAGGAAAGTGCTTTCTCAGGCAGTAGGAAAGAGCGCTCTCTGGGCAGAAGGAAAGAGAGCTCCCCAGGCAGTAGGAAAGAGCACTCCCTGGGCAGTAGGAAAGAGAGCTCCCCGGGCAGTAGGGAAAGAGCACTCCCCGGGCAGTAGGAGAGAGAGCTCCCCAGGCAGTAGGAGAGAGCGCTCTCTGGGCAGAAGGAAAGAGCACTCTCTGGGCAGTAGGAGAGAGCGCTCCCCGGACAGTAGGAGAGAAAGCTCCCCGGGCAGTAGGAGAGAGCGCTCCCCGGGCAGTAGGAAAGAGAGCTCCCTGGGCAGTAGGAAACAGCATTCCCTGGGCAGTAGGAAAGAGAGCTCCCCGGGAGGTAGGAGAGAGCACTCTGTGGGCAGTAGGAAAGAGCGGTCCCCGGGCAGTAGGAAAGAGAGCTCTCCGGCAGTAGGAAAGAGCGGTCCCCAGGCAGTAGGAAAGAGCAGTCCCCGGGCAGTAGGAGAGAGCACTCTCTGGGCAGTAGGAGAGAGCACTCCCCGGGCAGTAGGATTGAGCGCTCCCCGGGCAGTAGGAAAGAGTGCTCTCTAGGCAGTAGGAGAGAACGCTCCCCGGGCAGTAGGAGAGAGAGCTCCCCGGGCTCTGTATCCTTCTCGTGCTGAGTCCCACCACTCCTCCATCACCTCTGACCTACCAGAGCTAAGGGATTCATCCAGAATGTTCTGAGGGGCAGTAGGAGAGAGCGCTCCCTGGGCAGTAGGAAAGAGAGCTCTCCGGGCAGTAGGAGAGAGCACTCCCCGGGCAGTAGAAAAGAGCGGGCCTCGGGCAGTAGGAAAGAGAGCTCCCCAGGCAGTAGGAAAGAGCGGTCCCCAGGCAGTAGGAAAGAGCAGTCCTCGGGAAGTAGGGATGGAGCTCTTCCTGGGCAGTAGGGAAAGGGTGCTCCCTGGGCAGTAGGAGAGAGAGCTCCCCGGGCAGTAGGAAAGAGTGCTCCCGGGCAGTAGGAGAGAGAACTCCCTGGGCAGTAGGATTGAGAGCTTCCCGGGCAGTAGGAGAGAGAGCTCCCCGGGCAGTAGGAGAGAGCGCTCCCCAGGCAGTAGGATTGAGCGCTTCCCGGGCAGTAGGAGAGAGCGCTCCCCGGGCAGTAGGATTGAGCGCTTCCCGGGCAGTAGGAGAGAGCGCTCCCCGGGCTCTGTATCCTTCTCGTGCTCTGATGTCCTGAGTCCCACCACTCCTCCATCACCTCTGACCTACCAGAGCTTAGGGATGCATCCAGAATGTTCTGAGGGACAGGAAGGGAGGACTCGGACATGGTGCCTTCGCACGCACCGTGGGGGGCTGTGGGCAGAGCTGCGGGGTGATGGTGAGAACAGATGTGCGCTGGCACTCAGCTGCAGTGGACTCGGACAGTACTCGTGAACTGGCTGGGTATTGTAGGAATGGGTTGGGTAGAAGATCATAGAGGTCCTTCCAACCACGAGAAGTTGTGAAGATACTACCCGTGGGTGTAGGGCAAAGACTAGTGGTGAAGATGAGGTAGATAGAGGTGTTCCAGACAGGACACGATGTGGACAACAACGGCCTAAGTTGTTTTTTCAGTATAGATTTTGTTTTGCATCGACTGTGTGAGGTTGTCACACAAATGTCAGATTTACTAAGGACTCGTGTTGTCCTCGCATGACGCAAGGCGTCGCAAGGCAAGACAGGGCCTGCAGTGGAATTACAGCGCCACCTCAGGCCTATTGGTGCCTTGCGTGGCTCTGCGAAGCAATGTTACGCAACGCAGCAGCTGCGCCTCGCTGCGCTACATTCTCTTATGGAAGGGGGGCCATGAGTGGGGCATGGGCGTTCCATGGGATTGCACCCAATCCCAGATTTATTAAAGGCAGTAAACCTGGGACTGTGCCAAAATGGTGCCCCTCCCAGACCCAGGCGTTACCATAAGAAATATGTGAATTTCTCCTCCCACTTCCTATTTTTATGCGCCTACCGCAAATGCTATAGTGCAAGGGTGCCCTGGTTGGCGCTAGACGGGAGCAGAGGTGCACCATAACTTACCATGTCTGCTCCCCCCGCACCTCTGTTCACGTGCTGCATTACGCTGCAGGAAACGTTAGTAAATCTGGGTCCTTGAAATGCGCTCTGCAAAAACAAAATTATAAAAACAAAATTATTCTATTTTTAAACATAAAAGCTTTCTTATCTCTGGGAAAGAAAGTCATTGTATGTGGTGTTTATTCCCTCAGGCTCATTTAGTATTCATAAACTATTGTCCAACCACTTCCCACCCTTGGAAAGGTCAAACATGTACTCCAGTGAGTAAGCCACAGTCGTGGCAGCATCAACAAAGGAAAATTCTTCAACGAGTACCCCCGTGGCATGAGGCTGTTGCAGGTTTCTTGGAATAACTTGGAAAATGTAGATGAATTCCAAAGAGTTGGAAGTCCAATCCTAGACAATGTCATAAACCCAAAGATGCAGATTTCCAAGTTTGCCAACAGTAGGGTCCAACTGCTTGAGAACTAATGTAGAGGGTGACTGTGTTTTCAATTATTTACTGTGTGCCTAGGTCACTCTCCCTCCCTTGGTGCACTCTCAAACCTTTGTATTTAGTGTTGTGACATCTGTCTACTCTAATGTGTACAGTCGCTACACTCTTGGGGTAATTACGGGCTTGGGGGACACAAAACTCTGTTTGCCAAACTCTCAACAGGGTAGCCGCCGCCTACACAGTGACCTTCCTGCCAGAGCTGTTATAGGTTTCCCGCTATGTCGGCGGGTTGAAACCTAAGGTTCCGCCTACCGGCCTAGCGGGAAACAGACTAGAGCACTGTCTCTGGCTCGTAATCGACACAGCGACAATACTGTAGCCCACAGGGTGCACCAGCACCCTTGCAGTGTTCCCTGTTTGCAAAGCAGATAGTGAACATTGCGATGGTGCTGGCCAGGGGGGCACTGCATTGCCCATGACAAGTGCATATGCAGTTCGGGGGCCCCCTGTGGGCCCCCTTCACCTGTCCTCCACCAGCCTTCACCACCATGAAACCACTGGCAGAGAACAAGGTCATAATCCCCAGGGCAGCGCTGCCCTGGCAGATTGGGGCCTCCGCCACCTCCAGACCGCCGGCATCCAAGATCCTGGTGGACCTGGCGGTTCCCTGGTGGTCCGACCGCCAGGATTGTAATGTGGCGGTTGGACCACTTGGATCCCGGCGGAGCTGGAGGTTCCCTGATGGTCCGACCGCCAGGGTTGTAATGTGGCGGTCGGACCACCGCATTGGCAGAGGTCCAGACCGCCACACTCGTAATGACCTCCTCTTTGTCTCTCAATGCACCTGCGTCACTCACACGTCCAAGCAGCACTTTAACACGCTCACAACAAACACAATGTGCACATGGACTCTCTGTGGTGAACATTAGGGTAGACACCATTGGGCACTTTGTGCTAAAACAATAAGCATAGTTTATTCATAAGTCAAATATGAACGTCAGAACCCTTTGTGTGCATATATACAAATCTTAATTAAGTGCAGTACACCAGAAGGGCTGCTTTATTCGGGCCCTTCACGTTTGTCTTAAGAATACAATGAAACTGAATATTATAAAACCTACAGAGTCACACAAGCTAAGGAGGCCTGGTGATATTCGCCTGTGTTTACATCTTGTATTCAAGGTATTGAAGGGTTCCAGTAGTTGTTATTTTGACACTTTCTTTAAAATAGTATTCAAAATCCTATTTACTGGAAGACATGGTTTAATGTAGCCTTAATGCCCGTGGCCAAGGACTACCTGGGCTGTTACAGGCCATTAATGCAAGTGTGAGGGCTTAAATCGAGGGAGAGGGCCTTTAACAACCAGTATGGCCTGAGAGAGAAGGGCTATAAGGCTGTGAGAGCTTCCACCCACTCAGGGTGGAATGTTCTAAATTAAAAAGGGATTAACACGAAGACACATATTGGGATGTGAGAGGAGAAGGCCTCCACCAGCTATTGGTGGCCCCGAGACACCTCACTGTCTTCAGTGGAGATCTCAGCCCTCCACTGCTCTGATGACAAGTGGAGGGGCCACCTCTGCGGACAGATGGGGCACCTCTCCCACCCGTGCCTCTGCACTTTCTGAAAGGTGGCTATGCCCAACTTTCTTCACACCGACACCATTGTCACGTCAGATCTAGGTGGTAGCTATCAGTAGTGCAGCAGGTACAGTGGTACCAGGGCCCAGGGGACGTGGGGCCCAAGCCACCTCAAGTAGTGGGTGTTTTCTTAACTTTAAAATCAGTGGGTGGGGGCATAATGGTCTTGTTTTCATTGTGTCCTCTGCGCCCTTGGCACACTAGCTAGGGTGTCTGTCACCACTCTCCTCCTTCATGCCACACTGACCACTGCTTTCAATCTAGAACCTTCCAAGGTGCGGAGCTGCTGACTGACACTTTGCTCTCAGCAGCAGGAGCCATCTTCACTGCCTCAAGCGAAATCCACCCCCTTCCATTTAATTAACATATGTGCTTGGCTTTAAACTTCTCATGTGATTTTAGGCCTCACATGCAAAAGCACATATGCTGTAGCTTGTGAGACATTTTGTTTACTAACGGACTTTAGATCCGGCACATTGCTTACCATTGGTTGGGTTCATCATCACTCTCATTTCCTTGCTTCTCTTTAATCAGTGCATGCATCACTTCCTTTTCATGTCTTTATCCCTCATCTGGAGCAGGGCCCAAGTACTGCTTCCCTGCATTGCTCACTGTTCTTCCAATACTTGCACTTTTTTGGAAGTATTGTTTTGTATTTTCATTTGCAGTGCTCCATAAGAGTGTATACGTACGTAAGCTGCCTCTCGCCCCCCCCCCACTGCGCATTGTTGCTTGCTCCGTCTCCTCTGCCATTGTTGTCCCATCGCCGTTGCTTGTTCTTCCTTCTCCCCCTCTAGCATTGTTGCTTGGAGGACTGTATTCCCCTCTCTCTCTCTCTGCCCACTCCTTTGTCAATGCACCCCTGTGCCCCTGTCGTTGTTAACCCGGTCACTCTCACCCTCTTATGCTGTTGCCCCATCGTTGTTCTTGCTTGCCCTGTCCACTCATCCCTAGGCATTGCTTGACACATTCTCCAGTACTCAAACCCCCTCACTCCTGTCATTGCTTCCCCATCTTCGTGACAATATGGCTAAAACACATTGACAAAGCCAATAGCTTCCTCATTGCCAAGATCAATTGGCTTTGCCAATGCTTGCTAATTCCAGCGATCAGCACGGTGGTGGGTGAAATGTGAAAGCTTGCTGGTTAGCAAGGGAAAGTGCTGCAACCCAAAATGATCAGAGCCTGGTTGGGGTCAATGGGACTCCCAAATGTCACAGATATTCATAGGGTTTCAGCTGGGCCTGCTCATGCCACTAGAGTGGAAGGGAGGAGCGTCTGACACCAACAAGGACAGGTGAGCTAAGAGGGATGAGCTACATCCCATCTCTTCTGACCTCAGGGCCGCACGTCTGCCCACCTGTTCTTTGTAGGTCTCAGGGCCGCACGTCCCTCCACCCGTTCTTTGTAGGCATCAGGGTCGCATGCCCCTCCACCCATTCTTGGTAGGCCTTAGGGCCGCACGTCCCTCCACCCGTTCTTTGTAGCTATCAGGGTCGCACGTCCCTCCACCCATTCTTTGTAGGCCTCAGGGCCGCACGTCTGCCCACCTGTTCTTTGTAGGCCTCAGAGCCACACGCCCCTCCACCCGTTCTTGATAGGCATCAGGGTCGCACGCCCCTCCACCCGTTCTTGGTAGGCCTCAGGGCCACACGTCCCTTCACCTGTTCTGTGTAGGCCTCAGGGCTGCACGCCCCCAAACCCGTTCTTTGTAGGCCTCAGGGCATCACGTCCCCAAACCCGTTCTTGGTAGGCCTCAGGGCCACACATCTGCCCACCTGTTCTTTGTAGGTCTCAGCGCCGCACGTCCCTCCACCCGTTCTTTGTAGGCATCAGGGTCGAACGTCCCTCCACCCATTCTTGGTAGGCCTCACGGCCTCACATCCCTCCACCCATTCTTTGTACGCCCTGGGCCGCATGTCCCTTCACCTGTTCTGTGTAGGCCTCAGGGCCGCACGACCCCAAACCCGTTCTTTGTAGGCCTCAGCGTCGCACGTCCCTCCACCCGTTCTTGGTAGGCCTCAGGGTTGCACGTCCCTCCACCCATTCTTGGTAGGCCTCAGGGCCGCACGACCCCAAACCCGTTCTTTGTAGGCCTCAGGGTCGCACGTCCCCCCTCCCGTTCTTTGTAGGCCTCAGGGCCTCACGTCCCTCCACCCATTCTTGGTAGGCCTCAGGGTCACACGTCCCTCCTCCCGTTCTTGGTAGGCCTCAGGGTCGCACGTCCCTCCACCCATTCTTGGTAGGCCTCAGGGTCGCACATCCCCCACCCATTCTTTGTAACCCTCAGGACCGAACGTCCACCAACACGTTATTTGTAGGCCTCAGGGCCGCATGTCCTCCACCTGTTCTTTGTAGGCCTCAGGGCCGCACGTCCCCCCACCCATTCTTTGTAGGCCTCAGGGCCGCACGTCCCTTCACCCGTTCTTTGTAGGACTCAGGGCCGCACGTCCTCCCACCTGTTCTTTGTAGGCCTCAGGGCCGCATGTCCCTCCACCCATTCTTGGTAGGCCTCAGGGCCGCACGTCCCTCCACCTGTTCTTTGTAGGCCTCAGGGTCGCACGTCCCTCCACCCATTCTTGGTAGGCCTCAGGGTCGCACATCCCCCACCCATTCTTTGTAACCCTCAGGACCGCACGTCCACCAATGCGTTATTTGTAGGCCTCAGGGCCGCACGTCCTCTACCTGTTCTGTGTAGGCCTCAGGGCTGCACGCCCCCAAACCTGTTCTTTGTAGGCCTCAGGGCATCACGTCCCCAAACCTGTTCTTTGTAGGCCTCAGGGCATCACGTCCCCAAACCCGTTCTTTGTAGGCCTCAGGGTCGCACGTCCCTCCACCCGTTCTTTGTAGGCCTCAGGGCCGCATGTCCCTCCACCCATTCTTGGTAGGCCTCAGGGCCGCACGTCCCTCCACCTGTTCTTTGTAGGCCTCAGGGTCGCACGTCCCTCCACCCATTCTTGGTAGGCCTCAGGGTCACACATCCCCACCCATTCTTTGTAACCCTCAGGACCGCACGTCCACCAATGCGTTATTTGTAGGCCTCAGGGCCGCACGTCCTCCACCTGTTCTGTGTAGGCCTCAGGGCTGCACGCCCCCAAACCCGTTCTTTGTAGGCCTCAGGGCATCACGTCCCCAAACCCGTTATTTGTAGGCCTCAGGGCATCACGTCCCCAAACCCATTCTTTGTAGGCCTCAGGGTCGCACGTCCCTTCACCCGTTCTTTGTAGGCCTCAGGGCCGCATGTCCCTCCACCCATTCTTGGTAGGCCTCAGGGCCGCACGTCCCTCCACCTGTTCTTTGTAGGCCTCAGGGTCGCACGTCCCTCCACCCATTCATGGTAGGCCTCAGGGTTGCACATCCCCCACCCATTCTTTGTAACCCTCAGGACCGCACGTCCACCAATGCGTTATTTGTAGGCCTCAGGGCCGCACGTCCTCCACCTGTTCTGTGTAGGCCTCAGGGCTGCACGCCCCCAAACCCGTTCTTTGTAGGCCTCAGGGCATCACGTCCCCAAACCCGTTCTTTGTAGGCCTCAGGGCATCACGTCCCAAAATCCGATCTTTGTAGGCCTCAGGGTCGCACGTCCCTCCACCCGTTCTTTGTAGGCCTCAGGGCCGCACGTCCCTTCACCCGTTCTTTGTAGGCCTCAGGGCCGCACGTCCTCGCACCTGTTCTTTGTAGGCCTCAGGGCCGCATGTCCCTCCACCCGTTCTTTGTATGCCTCAGGGCCGCATGTCCCTCCACCCATTCTTGGTAGGCCTCAGGGCCGCACGTCCCTCCACCCGTTCTTTGTAGGCCTCAGGGCCGCACGTCCTCCCACCTGTTCTTTGTAGGCCTCAGGGCCGCACGTCCTCCACCCGTTCTTTGTAGGCCTCAGGGCCGCACGTCCCTCCACCCGTTCTTTGTAGGCCTCAGGGCCGCACGTCCCTCCACCCGTTCTTTGTAGGCCTCAGGGCCGCACGTCCCTCCACCCGTTTTTGTAGGCCTCAGGGGCGCACGTCCCTCCACCTGTTCTTTGTAGGCTTCAGGGCCGCACGTCCCTCCACCCATTCTTTGTAGGCCTCAGGGCCGCACGTCCCTCCACCCGTTCTTTGTAGGCCTCAGGGCCGCACGTCCCTCCACCCGTTCTTTGTAGGCTTCAGGGCCGCTCGTCCCTCCACCCGTTCTTTGTAGGCCTCAGGGCCGCACGTCCCTCCACCCGTTCTTTGTAGGCCTCAGGGCCGCACGTCCCTCCACCCGTTCTTTGTAGGCCTCAGGGCCGCACGTCCCTCCACCCGTTCTTTGTAGGCCTCAGGGCCGCACGTCCCTCCACCCGTTCCTTGTAGGCTTCAGGGCCGCACGTCCCTCCACCCGTTATTTGTAGGCCTCAGGGCCGCACGTCCCTCCACCCGTTCTTTGTAGGCCTCAGGGCCGCACGTCCCTCCACCCGTTCTTTGTAGGCCTCAGGGCCGCACGTCCCTCCCCCGTTCTTTGTAGGCCTCAGGGCCGCACGTCCCTCCACCCGTTCTTTGTAGGCCTCAGGGCCGCACGTCCCTCCACCCGTTCTTTGTAGGCTTCAGGGCCGCACGTCCCTCCACCCGTTCTTTGTAGGCCTCAGGGCCGCACGTCCCTCCACCCGTTCTTTGTAGGCCTCAGGGCCGCACGTCCCTCCACCCGTTCTTTGTAATCCTCAGGGTCGCACGTCCCTCCACCCATTCTTGGTAGGCCTCAGGGTCGCACATCCCCCACCCATTCTTGGTAGGACTCAGGGTCGCACATCCCCCACCCATTCTTTGTAACCCTCAGGACCGCACGTCCACCAATGCGTTATTTGTAGGCCTCAGGGCCGCACGTCCTCCACCTGTTCTGTGTAGGCCTCAGGGCTGCACGCCCCCAAACCCGTTCTTTGTAGGCCTCAGGGCATCACGTCCCCAAACCCGTTCTTTGTAGGCCTCAGGGCATCACGTCCCCAAATCCGATCTTTGTAGGCCTCAGGGTCGCACGTCCCTTCACCCGTTCTTTGTAGGCCTCAGGGCCGCACGTCCCTTCACCCGTTCTTTGTAGGCCTCAGGGCCGCACGTCCTCGCACCTGTTCTTTGTAGGCCTCAGGGCCACATGTCCCTCCACCCGTTCTTTGTAGGCCTCAGGGCCGCATGTCCCTCCACCCATTCTTGGTAGGCCTCAGGGCCGCACGTCCCTCCACCCGTTCTTTGTAGGCCTCAGGGCCGCACGTCCTCCCACCTGTTCTTTGTAGGCCTCAGGGCCGCACGTCCTCCACCCGTTCTTTGTAGGCCTCAGGGCCGCACGTCCCTCCACCCGTTCTTTGTAGGCCTCAGGGCCGCACGTCCCTCCACCCGTTCTTTGTAGGCCTCAGGGCCGCACGTCCCTCCACCCGTTTTTGTAGGCCTCAGGGGCGCACGTCCCTCCACCTGTTCTTTGTAGGCTTCAGGGCCGCACGTCCCTCCACCCGTTCTTTGTAGGCCTCAGGGCCGCACGTCCCTCCACCCGTTCTTTGTAGGCCTCAGGGCCGCACGTCCCTCCACCCGTTCTTTGTAGGCTTCAGGGCCGCTCGTCCCTCCACCCGTTCTTTGTAGGCCTCAGGGCCGCACGTCCCTCCACCCGTTCTTTGTAGGCCTCAGGGCCGCACGTCCCTCCACCCGTTCTTTGTAGGCCTCAGGGCCGCACGTCCCTCCACCCGTTCTTTGTAGGCCTCAGGGCCGCACGTCCCTCCACCCGTTCTTTGTAGGCTTCAGGGCCGCACGTCCCTCCACCCGTTCTTTGTAGGCCTCAGGGCCGCACGTCCCTCCACCCGTTCTTTGTAGGCCTCAGGGCCGCACGTCCCTCCACCCGTTCTTTGTAGGCCTCAGGGCCGCACGTCCCTCCCCCCGTTCTTTGTAGGCCTCAGGGCCGCACGTCCCTCCACCCGTTCTTTGTAGGCCTCAGGGCCGCACGTCCCTCCACCCGTTCTTTGTAGGCTTCAGGGCCGCACGTCCCTCCACCCGTTCTTTGTAGGCCTCAGGGCCGCACGTCCCTCCACCCGTTCTTTGTAGGCCTCAGGGTCGCACGTCCCTCCACCCATTCTTGGTAGGCCTCAGGGTCGCACATCCCCCACCCATTCTTGGTAGGACTCAGGGTCGCACATCCCCCACCCATTCTTTGTAACCCTCAGGACCGCACGTCCACCAATGCGTTATTTGTAGGCCTCAGGGCCGCACGTCCTCCACCTGTTCTGTGTAGGCCTCAGGGCTGCACGCCCCCAAACCCGTTCTTTGTAGGCCTCAGGGCATCACGTCCCCAAACCCGTTCTTTGTAGGCCTCAGGGCATCACGTCCCCAAACCCGTTCTTTGTAGGCCTCAGGGTCGCACATCCCTCCACCCGTTCTTTGAAGGCCTCAGGGCCGCATGTCCCTCCACCCATTCTTGGTAGGCCTCAGGGTCGCACGTCCCTCCACCTGTTCTTTGTAGGCCTCAGGGCCGCACGTCCCTTCACCCGTTCTTTGTAGGCCTCAGGGCCGCACGTCCTCGCACCTGTTCTTTGTAGGCCTCAGGGCCGCATGTCCCTCCACCCGTTCTTTGTAGGCCTCAGGGCCGCATGTCCCTCCACCCCTTCTTGGTAGGCCTCAGGGCCGCACGTCCCTCCACCCGTTCTTTGTAGGCCTCAGGGCCGCACGTCCCTCCACCCGCTCTTTGTAGGCCTCAGGGCCGCACGTCCCTCCACCCGTTCTTTGTAGGCCTCAGGGCCGCACGTCCCTCCACCCGTTCTTTGTAGGCCTCAGGGCTGCACGTCCCTCCACCCGTTCTTTGTAGGTTTCAGGGCTGCACGTCCCTCCACCCGTTCTTTGTAGGCCTCAGGGCCGCACGTCCCTCCACCCGTTCTTTGTAGGCCTCATGGCCGCACGTCCCTCCACCCGTTCTTTGTAGGCCTCAGGGCCGCACGTCCCTCCACCCGTTCTTTGTAGGCCTCAGGGCCGCACGTCCCTCCACCCGTTCTTTGTAGGCCTCATGGCCGCACGTCCTCCACCCGTTCTTTGTAGGCCTCAGGGCCGCACGTCCCTCCACCCGTTCTTTGTAGGCCTCAGGGCCGCACGTCCCTCCACCCGTTCTTTGTAGGCCTCAGGGCCGCACGTCCCTCCACCCGTTCTTTGTAGGCAGTGTTGAATGGTGTCCGCGTAGCCTTCACAAGGGACATTGCTCCCTTCCTTGCACTCTACGGCCCAGATTTAAGAGGCCCTAGCGCCTCCCTGCGCCACAGCTGCGTCATTTTTATTTTTCACGCTAATATGCCCAACAGGCGCAAGAAAAGTGGGGTTGCACCGGGTGCCGTGCCACTTATCTTTAATCTGCCCCCAACATGTTGCGTACAGAGACATGTTGCATTCCTTAAGTGTGCACCTTTCTCAAGACAATAGGGTCAGTTAGCTGCTGAAACCCTTTTTGTGTTCATTCACAGCCTCTGTCAAATCTATGGACTTGTGTTACTAAGAAACTTTTACATTCACAAAAAATGTACCTTTCTGAATTGGGGTGTTTCCTGTAAAGCGCCACGTGAATCACAACCCGGCTTCCTAGCTCTTTGTCAGGAAAGAGACTGAATTCCGAAAGAAATGCAACCAAATCTCCTTTTGTGCTTAGTGCGGCGGCTCCCAGGGGGATCAGAGCCTGGGACAGCGCTGTGAGGCGTGTGGGTGACCCCTTCCCAGGCAGCTCATGGGGATCAGACCCTGATTAGTGACTGACCAGAGGGACATCCGCTGCCTCCCAGACAGGGCCCCCCATTGTACCCGAGGAGCCCCCACCTTCCTCCCGGCGTGTTCACGTCCGGCCCGGGCCCTGCCGGCGCCATCTTGTCCAGTCCTTTCTCAGAGCTTCGGACATCTAACACCAGGGCTCTGAGCGCCAGGCCCCCAAAGCTGCTTTACACCAGGGCTGGGAGCGGGTGGGGGGTCTGAGCAGTACCCGGTGACTCACGGGATAAGTGGGTTTGTGCCTCACAAAGCTCATTACTGCCCCCCTCTTCTCTTCCAGATAATGCTCTCAGGTGACAGGCGACACATGAGTCTAACAACGAGGACTGATAGATTTACCTCTTCTCAGCCAAATAACCAATGAGGATTTTCAATTGCGTATTTGAACCTAAAAATGTCAGGCTTCGAAGCACAAAAGACTGCACAATGATTAAAACTACCATTTAAAAAAATATATGGGAGATAAACAGGAAAGACCTGTCCCTTGAAAAAACTGAAAAGAGATGACAGACATAGGAGGGATGGAATGAAACGGGATGAGGGGGGGCGGAGGGGGGTCACAGAGGCCCTACTGAGTGTGGGGGCCCTTCAGGATATCACGCAGGCCCCCCCTGATGCTTTGTTATGCCACTGGATGCGGGATAGGGCGGTGGAGGGGAGACGGGTCCCAGATGACAGGCACTGCACACATCAGTGCCATGTTTCTTTCCACGAGCCCGGCATCACCCCCTACCCAGTGCTTAATTTGTAAATAAAAACGTGCTGGTGCCCAAAGCCCTCCTCTTAAACACGCAGCTGCTGCAATTACATGTGCGAGCACGGAATACTGAGGCGGCGTAATCTTGAAGCTATCTCGGGCCTCTTTAATCCATATAAAGCCACTCTCTGCCCCTTCAGCTCACTCTTGCAGCGTTCTGCTTTCTCTCTTTGTGACGCTTTTTCGTTTTTCCTTTCCTCCGTCTTTCTCATATGTGTCTTTTGCTCGCAGCAAATGCTTGAGGCAGAAGAACAAGCCCCGGCCCTCAAACATAAGTGCCGGTGCTCAGCACCGGAAACAACAAGCACAAATTAAGCACTGGTCCTACCGCAGCCAGACTGAGGCTGGTGTAGGGAGTGCAGACCTTTGCATCACTGGGGTGGATCTGAATGGCCAGTCAAGGCGCATGGTCTTCTCAAACCTCTCCACCACAGTCACTGCCCTACCTCATCCCACCGCGCCCCACTGCCCCAGGGCCACGCCAGGGCCCCCTCCTGTCCGAGGGTTTCCAGCTCTCTTCTCCCCCCTCAACTGGAGCCCGCTCTGTTCAGCATAAGCGTTGCGACCTGGAGGGCGCCTCATGGGCCCTGCAGTCCCCAGTTCTTTATAAGTGTTGTGAGAGTTATTTTTGGTTAAAATCATATTTGCTTAGAACTATGAAGATTCTGATTTTGAAAGGAAAATGTTACAGTTTACAGAACCATGGAGCATATTTACAAGAAAGTGGCACCCCCTACGGGCACTGACAACATCATGGTTGCACCGTATTTACAATACAGCACGCCATGGAGGTCGATAGCACAAGAGTGTCACGCTAGTGCAGCAACGCACAGAGAGGCCCATTGAATAAAATAGGTGCGTCATTTTAACGCCTGCTCCGAGCACGCGTTAAAAAATGACGTAAAAAACAAAGCAGTGAAACGTTGTGCATTTCACCGTGCCATTTTTTTTGGCCTCCCTGTGCCAGAACACCCCCCTTGCACGTATTATGCCTGGCGCAGCCATAATGTGGCACAAGGGTTTACAAAGTGGCGCAATGCAAGTATTGCACCACTTTGTTAGTATGGCGCAGCAGAAAGCCAACTTAGCCCCGCCTTAGCATTAAGAAATGGCGCTATGGTATCACTAAGGTGGTCCAAGGGGCTTGTAAATATGTCCCTATGTTTTCTTGGCATTGGCCAAACTAAGCCTCGACTATACCTTGACTCCATCATTGTTTTCATAAAAGCCATGTGTTCATCATGTTTTCCAGCTCCAGTCAAACACTGCGTAAGTGCATATATCTAGGGTGGGTAGGGAGGGCATGGTGCCAGTGGGGCAACATTACCCCCCCACAGACCCTGCGGTGCCGGGGGATGTCAAACTCCAGGGAGCCCCCTCAGCTAAATACTAGCCCTGAGAACTCCTGGCGGAGTCTGGGAGGGGCCCCTCCATGTACTTTGCAGGGGGGCCCCCTCAAGTTTGATTACGCCACTGCACAGGTTAGATTTATAACTCCAGTCCACGTACTATTGAGGAAACTGCGTATACTTAGGGAGGTCAGATTTACTGTCCCACAAACATGTGAACGTGCGTATATTTGGGTGCGGGGTCAGAGTCACTCTTCTAGTTTCACTACTTTCTATTGAGGGACATATTTACCATTTGTTCGCGCGATGCAGCAAGACACCTTGCGGTGCTGCGCTGTGTGAAAGGGAGGGCGCAGGATCTATCCAGATACAGCACATCCCTGCTCTCCGCTTGTGCTGATGCAGTTCTGGCCACCGAGTGCCAACGCAGGCACCCTGGTGCCACGGTGCAAGGGTGCCTGCATTGGAGGCAGGATTGCTTTCATGCAGGAAGGGGCACCTTCCTGCAGAAATACAATCACCAGAGGCTCTTCGTCTTTCTACGTACGCTGCAGAATGCAGGACAACTAGAAAGAGGAAACAACTGATAGAAATAAGGATACTTCTCCTCGTTCAAGGAATCCTTCTACAGGTCTCAATTTACAGTTAACTATGAATGGGCAGCCCCCCGCGGCCGCTTAAGTTAATTAAGGCTCTTAACCCTCCCCAACTGCCTTCACTGAAGAGGATCAGTCATATTCCTCACACCCATGCCTTCCTGCCAAAAGACCCAAGCCATTGCCGCTGCTATGGGACTCATTTTCACATCTCATCAAGGAGAAACCCCTGATGAGGGTAGGGAGTGGCTGCTGGCAGGCTAACGCTAATTACCCACTGGAGCATCAGGCAGGCAAATTCTAACTTTTTAAAAGTTAGTTTTCCTTTATATTTATCAAAAGTCCAACTTTACCGATGAATAGGATTTTCATTAAATAGTAAAAACAATGGTTGAATGAGGTCTGTAGCTTATTCCAATGCAACATTACCACAAAGAAAACTTTAATTATACTCAAATGTTTCTCATAGAAACAGCTGTAGCCTATGTAATGTAGGAGAAATGCAGCCTTCATTTCTTAAATGTTCCCCTTTTGAAATGGGAGGAAACTAACACAATTATTTCAAGGTAGGGAAGATGTGGCCAAACTTTATTTGGCTGGTGTCGAACTAATATATTAAGAAATTCTTTGTTTTTAATGAGGACTTTAGGAGACCAGTGAGTAGAGCCTTACCGCCATTGATGTTGGCTAACACGCAAGTATAAGTAGTCCACCTTATGTTCATAGGAGCAAAGATAGCCGTGAGAGTAGATCACAGTAACATGAAACAGTCCAAGTTGCAAAAACTCTTTTTCTGAGTCTGTTTCTTTTTAAATACAAATTAAGATCTGAATAACACCAGCTTTCAATGGGTAAATATAAGAGCGCTCATTCTATGTTAAATATTAAAGTTTTGTCTAGGCTTTGGCAAAGTCCCTGTTTCCAGGCAACCATTGGTTCGACCCATCTTCTAAAAGTTATCTTTGGTGAGGTCGCCTATGGCTGGAATATATGACCCAGTTCCCACCTTAGGAGCCTTCCAGTTCTTCAACATACTTTGTGCTGCTCTCTGGAGCGCTGGCCAATTTGCCGCATTTCATATTCTGTCTATTACCGGCTAAGTGCCACTTGTAGATATGGTTGGAGATCTGTCGCCATCAGTCTCCACAGGGATTGTAATGAGAAGCCTCGCGTAGACACCTTTTCCGTCTCCAGCTTTCTCATGTGGAGATGATAGAAGGTGGTTCTAACATCACTGTTTAGAGCTCATTTCATGAGACCTACTTTTCATACCATTACCAAGAGAGAACTGAAAGGGAAATGTCAGCTTGACTTTGCTCTTAAAATAATACGAGCTGCAGACAATTGAGTTCATCCGCAGTCTCTGGAAGGTGCTGTGCTCCACTGCGATTATAGTCAACTTGACATTTCTTGACCATAATTAGAAGGTAGTAAACAGGCCTATCAGAGCCTTTACACTAACATCAGCAAGCAGTATTAATGATAACAGCCTGGGATGGCACAAAGCCTCTCAGGTCACCAGCAATGAGAGACATTAGACATTCAAGGACTTGTCACAAGCTAAGCTGTTGGATAACCACGAGAAATAAATGATATGCAATGAAAATGTACCCATAAAGCGCACATTTACTCGAAGGCGTCTTGGATCTGTCCACCTGACAGGTAGAAAGGAGGGGAAAAGAGAGCACCTTCACCAAAGCCTCAGAGACAGCTGGAGCAGAAACAGACAGGTCTGTAGACTCCTTCTAAACAGCTTGTGCTCCTCAATTGGTTTCATCTGAAGGGACAATGAGCTCCAGAGTTTGGCTGTGGCGTTAGAGAGTGATCACCACCCCATCTAGCCTGTGCTGCTCTGGAAGCCACAGCCCTCTTGCAGGCTGTTGAATGAGGAGGGTGTCCAGGTATGGACCACTGGAACTTGGATCGCGAGAACTTAAGGATGTGATTTTGTAGCGCTTTATGTGCCAGGCATAGTGCCTTGAACATGATTCTTTTTCTCACAGGTAGACAGTGCTATGTAGGATCAGTGGTGCTGCAGCATTTTGCACTGCCATGTGACATCATGGCGTTCCTGTAAAGCACTAGAGTGTTCATAGACTTGCCTAATATTCACGGCCATGTTGGAATTCCCGGAGCTTTCAGTCACAGGACTACAGTAGGTATAAACTTTCCCTCCTTAACCCTGCACATATGTACCGTGGTAATATACATCTTCAAGGTGCGTAGATGTGGAGAAAAGTAAACCTGTCCTTACCTGTATACACACAGACAAGGTGTGTAGATGTGCAGTTGAGAAAAGTAAACGTGCCCATAAGTGTATGAACACAGACAAGGTGCGTTGATGTGGAGAAAAGAAACCTGTCCTTACCGGTATAAACACTGACAAGGTACGTAGATGTGGAGAAAAGTAAACCTGTCCTCACCGGTGTACACACAGACAAGGTGCGTAGATGTGGAGAAAAGAAACCTGTCCTGAAGAACCAGAACCTTTTGGGCCTGGCGGCGCAGGGTACGCCTAAAATCTCCTTGGATTCACCTGCCTCAACTAACAGAGACACGGGACACTCTGTCAGGCGTAAAAGATCAGATTTTATTAGCTGCAGCTAGTACAGTTGTCCAAGAAGTACACAAGGTATGTTCTCAGGAGACTGCCACTTTACTTTGTGGCGCACAATCTTATATACCGTATAAAAACATTTATTAACTACATACACTCCCAGAACACATAGAAAGGAGCCAGTAAGAATGATGTAAAGATAGAACAGAGTCAATAGAAATGTCGGAAAACAAGACAGAACAAAGTATCAAGTGACTTAAGGCTGCCTTCCCTCCAGCTGTGTTTGTCACCCCTCCCTTGAACTAATTCATTAACCGATCCACAACGAAGTTGCATGTGGTGTGATAAGTTTGTGTGCGTTTGGAGGACAGTTGTGAAATGAGAGAATACTAGCAAAGGACAGCGAAGGCCAGACGATAAGATAAGATCGGCGGAGAATAGTGTGAGCCTACAGATAGTTGAAACAAGGATTAGAAAACCAGACAGGGATTAGTGTACTCGGTCAGACCTTAATACTAGCCTTGTAAAGATAGAGGCAGAAAGCTGTTTTGAACACCATGTTGCAGAATAAGCAGAAAAGGCAGAATGGACTTCGTTCGCTGTGCTGCCTGAGTGAAGGCAACATAAAATGGCGGCGGGCCACAAAATGGCGGGTCGATACGATCGTATTAAAAAATCGAATTTCCTCAGACCCTCCTTTTGCCAGAACTCAGACAAGATACACAAACTCATGTTAGTCTGAGTCGATGTCTATGGCCATGAGGTCATCAAGCTGTTGCTGTACCATCATTTTGATATTCTCTGTTCTTTGTGACTTGGGTTTGGGAATACATGCAGTAGCACATAGGTTGCAGACGGCAGGACCGCAGTGCATACAAAGGCAACAAGAGAATATAAAAGCTAAAATTACTCCAAAGAATGTCAATACCTTCCAACCCCATTTGGACAGTAATCCCCAAAACCACTCTGAAAAGGACCAATCTCCTTCGTCCTGATGAATCGACTCGGAGATTATGTGTAACTTAGAGATAGCTTGGTATACTGTCGGAGCGTCATTAGGTATGAAAATACAGCAACTTGATCCGATTAATTTGCATACTCCACCACGGTCCGCAAGAACAAAGTCTAAGGCAACACGGTTCTGCAAGGTCATAAGACGATCAGCCTGTAGTTCAGCTGTAATGTTACTTAAAGCTCCTACAGTGATGTCTATGGTGGTTTCTACGACACGAACCAATTGCCTTATATTTCTGCTGTTGGCCATTGGACCCCAGAAGGGAAGAAATCCTTTGAGGAAATCTCCTCCCTCTTGTCCTGCTGTGTCTTTCGAATCCACAATCCCTCTGCCATATCTATTTTTATGATGGTTCGCAGGAGCGGTGTATGTAGGGGGAAGAAGAAAGGCTATATAACAAGTACCAGAAAAATCAGCTGGCAACCATGTATAAGCCCTATCGTGGCAAACGAAGTATGTACCTTGAGATGGTACTAACGGCGGTGAATTCAGGGCTGAATAAACATATGTATGGGAACATAAACTTTCTCTTTGTCCGGTGTTTGGAGTTCTTCCATTTATTTGCAGACAGAAATTTCCTTGTTGGGGTATGACCCGTATCGGAGGAGATTTTCCTTGCTCAATCTTATCATTGAGGCTAGAAATGTAATCAGTTATGTTCCAATTGGTATATGCTTTTCTTTCATCTATGGAAGCTTCACTTTTTTCCATGATTTTAGCCATAGCTACCATTCCCTTTATCAATAAACTATGACTGAAATCTGAACCAACATTATGTGAACTGACAGGTTGTTTAATTTTACTTTGATATGCATTATTGAAAATGACAAAATAAGCCCAAGCGGAACCTTCATAGGAGAATGGAAGAACTAAATATGGCATTCCTTTTTCTACTGTATGTGGTATGAGTCCACACACCCAACAGTCAGTTGTATTGATCACTAACTGATGTTGATGTAACAACTGGACGAAGGAATTGTTAAAGTATTCAGTTCTTCTGATGAGTTCATGCTGGGGAAGAGTGTGGAATAGGTGCGGAGAGATAGTAGAAGGAGATGTAGAGGTAGGAGAAGAGACAACTTTTTGCTGCAGAGTAATAATGATCCAGTTTACAGATGCCAAAAGAATACACGACAATATAATGACGCATAGAGCAATACTACAACGACTACATATTTCTTTACAATTATTCTGTACATTTTTACTTTCTCTTTTATTTAATGTAGCCTCCATCTTTCTAAGTGGATGCTCACGGCAATCTTCCTCAATCACTGTAGTCACGATTATCTACCGTCCTATGACACTGTGAGGTCCTGCAGGCCTATTGCCACTTACTCAGGTCGTGACTAAGACTCCTACCGTGACCCTGCAACCGGGATAGAGTACTACATAGGAGAGAAAGTTACAAGTTCTTTGGTCTTGGTCTCAAATTATAGCGTTCCTGTCCAGAGGCAGTCTGGTTTTGAAACAATGTTCCTGGATTTGTCGTGTTCAAGCGACGATGCGATGGTATTGCTTCTTGAAGGATGTCGTCGTCCTCTTTCTCAGAAAGTGTTCCAATTAGACGCGCATCACTGAATGGTACAAATTGCGGAACTTTCTCACTTTCAGAGTCACTGATGCCTCTACGGACCCACTGATCGAAAGGCAAGGGCAAAGGCACTTTCTTGCAGTGCACGGCATGCACCCAGTTTTTCTTTCCTTCGACTTTAACTGCTGTTCTTGTGGTCAAAAGAACCAGGCGTGGCTCTCTCCATCTGGGCTCCAAATTTCTCTGTCGTTGGAAATTTTTCGTGCATACCCAGTCACCTGGTCGGATGGAATGACCTGGGTCTGTGGAAGCCTCTGGTAGAGCACTCTGAACCTGTTGATGAAGAACACGCAATTTAGTTGTAAGGTCATGCAAGTAGTCAATCAACATCAGGTATGGCAAGTCTGAGTATTTCTTAGGGCGAGGAACTCCCCATACATTAGCTGGGCGACCAAATATCACTTCGTAAGGGCTAAGCCCCAAACGAGAGTGTACTGCTGTTCTGGTGGACAGAAGAGCCAATGGTAAAGCATCAGGCCAATTAAGTCCTGTGCTAGCTTGCACCTTAGCAATTTTAAGCTTCAAGGTTCCATTGTAGCATTCTACTAAACCAGCCGACTGTGGGTGATTCGCCGCGTGGAACTTCTGTTTTATGCCAAGACCTGCACAAACTTTCTGCATGACTTGACCCACAAATTCGCTCCCATTGTCACTCCAGACAATGCGCGGCAAACCAAACCTAGGGAAGAATTCTTTCAAAAGTATTTTGGCAGTTGATAAAGCAGTATTGTCCTTCAGAGGGTAGGCTTCTACCCATCTAGAAAAAGCACATACTACCACCAGAACATATTTGAGGTTGTTGCATCGTTCCATGTGAATATAATCGATCTGCAACACCTCAAATGGATATGTTGGAGGAGCAAAATGACCTGCTGGAGTTGGGGTTCCCTTTCCCGGATTGTACATCAAGCAAACAATACAATGTTTTACTACATTATTTGCACACTTTGGGATTCCCTCATTTTGCCACACTGGAGCCAGAAGTTTACATATTCCTTTTGCACTTAGGTGAGCTGGACCATGTGCCATAGTAACTACAGGTAGTACATAAGCATCTGGTAACAGCCAACGTTGATGTTCTGATAATTCAACCCAACATCCCATCTCATCTAACATTCCTGTACTTTCCTTCCACTTTCTCAACTCATTCTCCGTAGCCTCTCCTTGAATTGATTTCACACTCTCTACTGTATCTTCATACATTCCCTTTTCTCTTACGCAGTTTGCGGGACCTGCAACATACATTCGACTTGTGTTGTCTCTGGCTGTCTTTTTCGCTACCTCATCTGCAAATGCATTTCCTCGACCAACATCGTCCACAATCTTTTTGTGTGCACTACACTTCACAATCGCTATCTGAGTAGGCATTGTAAGTGACTCAAGAAGTTCAGTCACTAATTGACCATGTTGTATCTTAGTACCATGGGAAGTAAAGAATCCTCTTTCCTTCCATAAGCGCCCAAAGTTAAACGCTACACCAAAAGCGTATTGGCTATCAGTGTACACGTTTACTCTTTTTCCTTTGGATAACACACACGCTCTAGTTAAGGCTATCAATTCAGCTGCCTGAGCTGAATTATGTCTAATGCGTGCTGTCTCCACAATCGTATGCAAAGTAGTAATAGCGTAGGCTGAAATTGTATCTCCATTCGGGAGCTTGAAACAAGAACCATCTACCCATAGTGTTCCATCTGGATTCACTAATGGCGTGTCTTTTAGGTCAATTCTACCCTTAGTCTCTTCTTCAGTACGGAGAAAACAATCATGCTGTTCAGAAACATCTCTCTCTTCTGGAAGAGGCAACAAAGTAGCTGGATTCAGGGTATTACATCGTTTGATGTGTATGTGACTAGCCAAAAGCGTCAGCTCATATCCGGACAACCGAGCACTCGTAAGATGCTGCGTTTTTGTCCTATTTAGTAAAATATCCACTGCATGTGGCACCATAACAATGAGAGTATTATCTAGCACTACTCCAGCAGACTGTCGGATAGAAATTGCTGCTGCCGCTGTCGCCTTAAGACAACTAGGCAATGCTTTAGCTACTGGATCTAACGTAGCTGAGAAATATGCGCATGGTCGCTGTTGATCTCCAAAACGCTGCGTTAAGACTGACAATGCACAACCCTCTCTTTCGTGGACATAGAGCGTAAAGGGCTTACTGTAATCAGGAGTACCCAATACAGGAGCAGAACACAAAGCAATACGCAAATCAGTAAAACTCTTCTGACACTCGTCAGTCCACGGAAGAGGCTGAGGCGTATCTTTTAAAGTTAGCGCCAACAGCGGTTTAGCCAATAAAGAGAAACTCGGAATCCACTGTCTACAATAAGAAGTAATGCCCAAAAAGGCACGTACCTCTTTTTGTGTGGAAGGCACTGACATTTGTGCAATTGCCTGAATTCGTTCGGGGGTCAATCGTCGTCCCTCCTTTGACAAGAGATGACCCAAATAAGTCACCTCGCGACAGACATATTGTAATTTAGAAGGAGAAACCTTGTGATTCAGATCAAACAAATGACGCAACAGTGCAACGGTCACGTTTTTGCAAATCTCCTCTGAATCAGCTGCAACTAACAAGTCATCCATGTACTGAATGAGAGCGGCACCGGACGGTAAGGAAAAAGCATCAAGATGACATTTTAGAGCTTGACTGTAAACAGAGGGACTTTCACAATAACCTTGAGGTGCGCGTTTAAACCGGAAGCTTCGGCCTCCGAGGGAAAAACCAAAAATATCTCTACTCTCTTCGGCGATGGGAATACTAAAGAAAGCGTTCTTTAAATCGATAACTGAAAACCAAGTCGCTGTAGAAGGTATCATCGTCAACAGAGCAGTGATATCTGGGACTACAGGAAACTGCGGTACGACAATCTTGTTTACCTCCCGAAGATCAATTACAAAACGATAAACAGGAGGCTGAGAAGGATCAGTGCGTTTAAGAATCGGAAGAACAGGACTGTTACATATATTTCCTCTCGTTTCCTCAACCACACCCTTCTGAATCAAATCATGGACAATTTCCAGAAGTGCTTTCTCACCTTCAGTAGAGATTCTGTATTGCGGAATACGTGGCATTTCAGCATTGGGCTTAAGAGTAACAACATAAGGTGGGATCTCAAGACAACCAACGTCATTCGGACTCGTAGCCCAAAGCGTTTCGGGAAGAGAAAGCAATTCAGGTGGGAATTGATCTTTTGATAAGTACATTGGACTAGTCATTTTCTGTCCTAGAGTGAGGTATACACCAGAAGGTGAACAATATATCGTAGCATGCATTCTTTTTAATAGATCTAAACCCAACAGATTTTCACCACAACCATTCGTCAGAAGAAGCGGAGCTTCTAAATCATAAGGGCCTATTGAAACAGGCAAAGGGCAAGAAACTGGATTGCGAACAGGGGCGCCAGAAAATCCTACAGATACATTCGTTAAGCCAGACAAAGGTGCGCCAGGGAGTTTAGAATGAATGATAGAGCTTCTCATGGCACCAGTATCTAAAAGAAATGGCTCTGAAACACCCATTGTAGTGACATTAACATAAGGTCCATTCTGATCCACTGGAATTGACGTAACCCCCTTACTTTGTCCATGGCTGTCCTATTCAAAATGAAGACTTTCATTCCCTCCTTCAATATACTGATCCTCATTGTAATACTGTGTAGACCTAACATTTTGCTGGTCAAAGTAATTTCCGGAATTTGGAGGAACAAAAGAACGCTGCCCTTGGGTTAATACACCTCGACCTCTACCTCTATTTGCTGACTGAAAACCACCACGACCTCTTGAAGCAGATGTTGCTCCATTACGCTGCAACAATGCCGGACAACTGTTCTTAAAATGACCTTCCTCCCTACAATAAGCACATTGATTGGGACCTAGCAAAGGTCTTGGAATGAATGGTTCAGGCTTTTGATACAACCTCTGAAACTGCGGAGGCTGTTGAAACTGAGGCTGAACATAACGAGGAGGATAAGCCTGTTGCAAGAGAACTTTAGTTTTTAATTCTTTCGTCTTTTTCTCTTGTTTTTCCCTTTCTTCTTTGTCTCTATTTTCATAATATTGTGCAGTAGCCAATATCTGGGCGGAAGAAGAAACTGCCCATGAACTCTCGGAGTCTTTTAGCTTGTGTGATAGTTCAGGAAGCAAGTTATATACGAACTTATCCACAAATAATCGCTGTCCCCCTTCTGTAGCCATATCTTGACCACTGTGATCAATGAATGTCTCCTCGAATCGGGTAAAGAAATCGGAAACACTTTCATCTTTCTTTTGTTTACATGCTGCTAGCTTATCCCAATTAACTCTCAAAGCAGGCATCATTGTTTTCATTAATGTAATAATCCTACCAGGGAGTTCTGAGATCAAAGCGTCGGGTTTTGCACCACCTACTTGACCTCTATCTGCGGCAATAATAGCGTTCCAATCGCCGCCTAATTCTTGAGCGTGATCCTCTCTACGAATTTTAGCCCATATTGTCTGTGGAACTACATTTCCCATCAACATGTCAATATCTGCTAGATTCATAGTACATGCATCAACTGTTTGCGACAACTCTTTATAGTAACCAGCAGGATTTTTGCGTGAATCTGGTAGTGACTGTTTAAGTGCTAAAACTTCAGACCTTTTCCAGGGGACATGTATCCATATGCGCTGAAAATGCGCAGGAATAGCTGGATTAGCACCTACTGCTGCAACTTCTTCCTTCCATATTGGAGAAACCTCTCTCATGGGATAGTTTTTCAGTGCTGTCCTAACTGAAGGATCAGAATCAGGAAAAGTCTGTGAGAACAATAGGGATCTGAAAGAAATAAGTGTTCTGACAGCGTTTTCAACCTTAGGACCCACAATAAGTCCTTTGTCAAAGTCAGCCTGAACATCTAACAGATCCTGTGGGACCGAACCCAAATTCATATCCTCCCATTCTTTAGCGAGAGTATCGCACATAACTTTAAAAACATATCTCTGCGTAGGTGCATTCCATTGCAGAAAGGTGGACATAATATCAGACGTACTATATTGGGGACCCTTCTTGATCCATCTACAAGCAAGTGAGTCCAATTTTTCTCGCTCTTCGGAGTCTGGGAATTGACTACGAGACTGTCTTCGAGAAAAAGCTGGAGACACGTTTAAAGCTTCAAAGAAAGGTGATAAGAGACCAGAGACAGTATCGGTAAATCGCTTACGCGTAGATGGAGAATTTGACATAAGGATAGGGGACAAGGTATTAGGTGAATTAACTAAAGGAGCATTAGGAATTGCCAAAGGAGCAGAAGGCAAAGGAGTTAAAGGCAAAGCTGGCATAGGCAATACTTGAGGAGGCAAATGTGGAAAAGCTGGAGCAGGCGGAAGCACAACTGGCGGCTGAACAGGCTGTAACATCGGGGGTGCATTAGCACCTTGTACATAGGGCGGAGGCAATTTCAATAAGTGGGACATTAAGGAATCTTCCTCAAAATCTTTTCTCTTATCAAGGGAAGAGATAGGCAACGTCGGATAGCATTTATCTATTGCCATTCGATGCTGTCTGTCTGAAATTTCCATTGCATTATCTATTTCATCATCTTTGAATTGCTGAGCAGCCTGTATAATCGTCATTCCCTGTGTTTTCCTATCTCGTTTCGCTTGTTTAATTTCTCTCTGTTTGGCTTCCTTACGCCAAAGGCGAAAAGAGTCAAACATTGCCGGCCGGGCTTTTCTTTTAAATAACGTTGCTTCTAAATTATCTAGCACATCAGTTTCGAAACTACCATTTTCTGGCCATTTTAAAACACCATCTTTCTTTGTATATCGGGTCCATGTTTTATTAAAGGCAATAGGACCAACACCATGTTTAGAATAGAGCTCATATGTGGGAGTTCCAACCGAAGGAATCGGACAGGAGTCCTCAAGCTGGGAGTCCCTATTACAACCAAAGCAACAAAGTTTTCCAAACTTAGTCAGACCAGACATCTCACGATTTTTACTGGCTGTTCACAAACATCAAGGGGGTAAAACTTTCAGTTTACACAGCACAAATGCACTTACCCCTCGGCTTTGGCCACTGCAATGGCCAAATCTAAGGACCTAAGGACAAAACAAAGACCAAAATTTGTGGGCGCGACCCACCAAATACTTAACTAAGGATGTCTTCTTACACCAACAGAGGCCCGTCTATCGTCTCGCTTTACCATACATCATCAAAGAAAGGGCCAAGGCAGGGCGGCAGTCAGGGCAGCAGTCGTCAGTAGCTGTCAGGAAGGAGTAACCGCGCTGAAAAAGACCTTCGGACCACTTCGACATACAGGGGTCGCTTGACGTGGCTCGCGATTCCTCCAGAATTTTCTTGCGGGGTTCCTCACGACCTTCAGGCAGAACCGGTACCGCTGAAGCCGCCCCACGTTGGGCGCCAATTGAAGAACCAGAACCTTTTGGGCCTGGCGGCGCAGGGTACGCCTAAAATCTCCTTGGATTCACCTGCCTCAACTAACAGAGACACGGGACACTCTGTCAGGCGTAAAAGATCAGATTTTATTAGCTGCAGCTAGTACAGTTGTCCAAGAAGTACACAAGGTATGTTCTCAGGAGACTGCCACTTTACTTTGTGGCGCACAATCTTATATACCGTATAAAAACATTTATTAACTACATACACTCCCAGAACACATAGAAAGGAGCCAGTAAGAATGATGTAAAGATAGAACAGAGTCAATAGAAATGTCGGAAAACAAGACAGAACAAAGTATCAAGTGACTTAAGGCTGCCTTCCCTCCAGCTGTGTTTGTCACCCCTCCCTTGAACTAATTCATTAACCGATCCACAACGAAGTTGCATGTGGTGTGATAAGTTTGTGTGCGTTTGGAGGACAGTTGTGAAATGAGAGAATACTAGCAAAGGACAGCGAAGGCCAGACGATAAGATAAGATCGGCGGAGAATAGTGTGAGCCTACAGATAGTTGAAACAAGGATTAGAAAACCAGACAGGGATTAGTGTACTCGGTCAGACCTTAATACCAGCCTTGTAAAGATAGAGGCAGAAAGCTGTTTTGAACACCATGTTGCAGAATAAGCAGAAAAGGCAGAATGGACTTCGTTCGCTGTGCTGCCTGAGTGAAGGCAACATAAAATGGCGGCGGGCCACAAAATGGCGGGTCGATACGATCGTATTAAAAAATCGAATTTCCTCAGACCCTCCTTTTGCCAGAACTCAGGCAAGATACACAAACTCATGTTAGTCTGAGTCGATGTCTATGGCCATGAGGTCATCAAGCTGTTGCTGTACCATCATTTTGATATTCTCTGTTCTTTGTGACTTGGGTTTGGGAATACATGCAGTAGCACATAGGTTGCAGACGGCAGGACCGCAGTGCATACAAAGGCAACAAGAGAATATAAAAGCTAAAATTACTCCAAAGAATGTCAATACCTTCCAACCCCATTTGGACAGTAATCCCCAAAACCACTCTGAAAAGGACCAATCTCCTTCGTCCTGATGAATCGACTCGGAGATTATGTGTAACTTAGAGATAGCTTGGTATACTGTCGGAGCGTCATTAGGTATGAAAATACAGCAACTTGATCCGATTAATTTGCATACTCCACCACGGTCCGCAAGAACAAAGTCTAAGGCAACACGGTTCTGCAAGGTCATAAGACGATCAGCCTGTAGTTCAGCTGTAATGTTTCTTAAAGCTCCTACAGTGATGTCTATGGTGGTTTCTACGACACGAACCAATTGCCTTATATTTCTGCTGTTGGCCATTGGACCCCAGAAGGGAAGAAATCCTTTGAGGAAATCTCCTCCCTCTTGTCCTGCTGTGTCTTTCGAATCCACAATCCCTCTGCCATATCTATTTTTATGATGGTTCGCAGGAAAAGTAAACGTGCCCTTACCTGTATACACACCGACAAGGTGCGTATATGTGGGAAAAGTAAATCTGTCCTTACAGGTATACACACAGACAAGGTGCGTAGATGTGGAGAAAAGTAATCCTGCCCTTACCTGTATTCACACAGACAAGGTGCGCATATGTGAAGAAAAGTAATCCTGCCCATACCTGTATACACACAGACAAGGTGCGTATATGTGGGAAAAGTAAATCTGTCCTTACCGGTATACACACAGACAAGGTGCGTAGATGTGGAGAAAAGTAAACCTGCCCTTACGTGTATTCACACAGACAAGGTGCGCATATGTGAAGAAAAGTAATCCTGCCCATACCTGTATACACACAGACAAGGTGAGTATATGTGGGAAAAGTAAACGTGCCCTTACCTGTATACACACTGACAAGGTGCGTAGATGTGGAGAAAAGTAAACCTGTCCTTACCGGTATACACACAGACAAGGTGCGCAGATGTGGAGAAAAGTAAACCTGTCCTCACCGGTATACACACAGACAAGGTGCGTAGATGTGGAGAAAATTAATCCTGTCCTCACCGGTATACGCACAGACAAGGTGAGTAGATGTGGAGGAAAGTAAAGCTGCCCTTACCTGTATATACACAGACAAGGTGCGCAGATGTGAAGAAAAGTAATCCTGCCCATACATGTATACACACAGACAAGGTGCGTATATGTGGAGACAAGTAAATGTGCCCTTACCTGTATACACACCGACAAGGTGCGTAGCTGTGAAGAAAAGTAAACCTGTCCTCACCGGTATACACACAGACAAGGTGCGTAGATGTGGAGAAAAGTGAACCTGTCCTTACCTGTATACACACAGACAAGGTGCATAGATGTGGAGAAAAGTAATCCTGCCCATACCTGTATACACACAGACAAGGTGCGTAGATGTGGAGAAAAGTAAACGTGCCCTTACCTGTATACACATAGACAAGGTGCATAGATGTGGAGAAAAGTAAAACTGTCCTTACCGGTATACACACAGACAAGGTGCGTAGATGTGGAGAAAAGTGAACCTGTCCTTACCTGTATACACACAGACAAGGTGCATAGATGGGGAGAAAAGTAATCCTGCCCATACCTGTATACACACAGACAAGGTGTGTATATGTGGAGAAAAGTAAACTTGTCCTTACCTGTATACACACAGACAAGGTGCGTAGATGTGGAGAAAAGTAATCCTGTCCTTACCTGTATACACACAGACAAGGTGCGTAGATGTGGAGAAAAGTAGTCCTGCCCATACCTGTATACATACAGACAAGGTGCGTAGATGTGGAGAAAAGTAAACCTGTCCTTACCTGTATACACACAGACAAGGTGCGTAGATGTGGAGATGAGAAAAGTAAATCTGTCCTTACCTGTATACACACAGACAAGGTGCGTAAATGTGGAGAAAAGTAATCCAGTCCTTACCGGTATACACACCGACAAGGTGCGTAGATGTGGAGAAAAGTAAACCTGTCCTCACCGGTATACACACAGACAAGGTGCATAGATGTGGAGAAAAGTAAACCTGTCCTTACCGGCATACACACATACAAGGTGCGCAGATGTGGAGAAAAGAAACCTGTCCTTATATGTATACACACCGACAAGGTGCGTAGATGTGGAGAAAAGTAAACCTGTCCTCACCGGTATACACACAGACAAGTTGCGTAGATGTGGAGTTGAGAAATGTAAATCTGTCCTTACCTGTATACACACAGACAAGGTGCGCAGATGTGGAGAAAAGAAACCTGTCCTTATCTGTATACACACAGACAAGGTGCGTAGATGTGGAGAAAAGTAAACCTGTCCTCACCGGTTTACACACAGACAAGGTGCGTAGATGTGGAGTTGAGAAATGTAAATCTGTCCTTACCTGTGTACACACAGACAAGGTGCGTACATGTGGAGAAAAGTAAACGTACCCTTACCTGTATACACACAGACAAGGTGCGTAGATGTGGAGAAAAGTAAACCTGTCCTTACCGGTATACACACAGACAAGGTGCGTATATGTGGAGAAAAGTAAACCTGTTCTTACCTGTATGCACACAACAAGGTGCGTAGATGTGGAGAAAAGTAATCCTGCCCATACCTGTATACACACACAGACAAGGTGCGTAGATGTGGAGAAAAGTAAACCTGTCCTTACCTGAATACACAAAGACAAGGTGCGTAGATGTGGAGAAAAGTAAACCTGTCCTTACCTGAATACACACAGACAAGGTGCCTAGATGTGGAGAAAAGTAATCCTGTCCTTACCGGTATACACACAGACAAGGTGCGTAGATGTGGAGAAAAGTAATCCTGCCCATACCTGTATACACACAGACAAGGTGCATGGATGTTGAGAAAAGTAAACCTGTCCTTACCTGTATACACACAGACAAGGTGCGTAGATGTGGAGAAAAGTAAACCTGCCTTTACCTGTATACACACAGACAAGGTGCGTAGATGTGGAGAAAAGTAATCCTGTCCTTACCAGTACACACACAGAAAAGGTGCGTAGATGTGGAGAAAAGTAAACCTGTCCTCACCGGTATACACACAGACAAGGTGCATAGATGTGGAGAAAAGTAAACCTCCCTCACCGGTATACACACAGACAAGGTGCATAGATGTGGAGAAAAGTAAACCTGTCCTTACCGGTATACACACAGACAAGGTGCGCAGATGTGGAGAAATGAAACCTGTCCTAATCTGTATGCACACGACAAGGTGCGTAGATGTGGAGAAAAGTAAACCTGACCTCACCGGTATAAACACAGACAAGGTGCGTAGATGTGGAGTTGAGAAATGTAAATCTGTCCTTACCTGTATACACACAGACAAGCTGCGTATATGTGGAGAAAAGTAAACGTGCCCTTACCTGTATACAAACAGACAAGCTGCGTAGATGTGGAGAAAAGTAAACCTGTCCTTACCGGTATACACACAGACAAGGTGCGTAGATGTGGAGAAAAGTAAACCTGTCCTTACCTGTATACACACAGACAAGGTGCGTAGATGTGGAGAAAAGTAATCCTGCCCATACCTGTATACACACACAGACAAGGTGCGTAGATGTGGAGAAAAGTAAACCTGTCCTTACCTGTTTACACACAGACAAGGTGCGTAGATATGGAGAAAAGTAATCCTTTACTTACCGGTATACACACAGACAAGGTGCGTAGATGTGGGGAAAAGTAAACCTGTCCTTACCTGTATACACACAGACAAGGTGCACAGATGTGGAGAAAAGTAATCCTGCCCATATCCGTATACACACAGACAAGGTGCATAGATGTGGAGAAAAGTAATCCTGCCCATACCTGTATACACACAGACAAGGTGCGTAGAAGTGGAGATCAGTAATCCTGTCCTTACCGGTATACACACCGAAAAGGTGCGTAGATGTGGAGTTGCAAAATGTAGATCTGTCCTTACCTCTAAACTCACAGACAAGGTGCGTAGATGTGGAGAAAAGTAAACATGCCCTTACCTGTATACACACAGACAAGGTGCGTAGATGTGCAGAAAAGTAAACCTGTCCTTACCGGTATACACACAGACAAGGTGCGTAGATATGGAGAAAAGTAAACCTGTCCTTCCCTGTATACACACAGACAAGGTGCGTAGATGTAGAGTTGAGAAATGTAAATCTGTCCTTACCTGTATACACACGGACAAGGTGCGTAGATGTGGAGAAAAGTAATCCTGTCGTTACCGGTATACACACAGACAAGGTGAGTAGATGTGGAGTTGAGAAAAGTAAACCTGTCCTTACCGGTATACAAACAGACAAGGTGCGTAGATGTGGAGAATAGTAATCATGTCCTTACCAGTATACACACAGACAAGGTGCGTAGATGTAGAGAAAAGTAATCCTGTCCTTACCTGTATACACACTGACAATGTGCGTAGATGTGGAGAAAATTAGTCCTGCCCATACCTATGTAGATACAGACAAGGTGCGTAGATGTGGAGAAAAGTAAACCTGTCCTTACCTGTATACACACAGACAAGGTGCGTAGATGTGGAGAAAAGTAGTCCTGCCCATACCTGTATACACACCGACAAGGTGCGTAGATGTGGAGAAAAGTAATCCTGCCCATACCTGTATACACACAGACAAGGTGCATGGATGTTGAGAAAAGTAAACCTGTCCTTACCTGTATACACACAGACAAGGTGCGTAGATGTGGAGAAAAGTAAACCTGCCTTTACCTGTATACACACAGACAAGGTGCGTAGATGTGGAGAAAAGTAATCCTGTCCTTACCAGTACACACACAGAAAAGGTGCGTAGATGTGGAGAAAAGTAAACCTGTCCTCACCGGTATACACACAGACAAGGTGCATAGATGTAGAGAAAAGTAAACCTCCCTCACCGGTATACACACAGACAAGGTGCATAGATGTGGAGAAAAGTAAACCTGTCCTTACCGGTATACACACAGACAAGGTGCGCAGATGTGGAGAAATGAAACCTGTCCTAATCTGTATGCACATGACAAGGTGCGTAGATGTGGAGAAAAGTAAACCTGTCCTCACCGGTATAAACACAGACAAGGTGCGTAGATGTGGAGTTGAGAAATGTAAATCTGTCCTTACCTGTATACACACAGACAAGCTGCGTATATGTGGAGAAAAGTAAACGTGCCCTTACCTGTATACACACAGACAAGCTGCGTAGATGTGGAGAAAAGTAAACCTGTCCTTACCTATATACACACAGACAAGGTGCATAGATGTGGAGAAAAGTAAACCTGTCCTTACCTGTATACACACAGACAAGGTGCGTAGATGTGGAGAAAAGTAATCCTGCCCATACCTGTATACACACACAGACAAGGTGCGTAGATGTGGAGAAAAGTAAACCTGTCCTTACCTGTATACACACAAACAAGGTGCGTAGATATGGAGAAAAGTAATCCTTTCCTTACCGGTATACACACAGACAAGGTGCGTAGATGTGGGGAAAAGAAACCTGTCCTTACCTGTATACACACAGACAAGGTGCATAGATGTGGAGAAAAGTAATCCTGCCCATATCTGTATACATACAGACAAGGTGCGTAGATGTGGAGAAAAGTAAACCTGTCCTTACCTGTCCTTACCTGTATACACACAGACAAGGTGCGTAGATGTGGGGAAAAGAAACCTGTCCTTACCGGTATACACACCGAAAAGGTGCGTAGATGTGGAGTTGCGAAATGTAAATCTGTCCTTACCTCTAAACACACAGACAAGGTACGCAGATGTGGAGAAAAGTAAACATGCCCTTACCTGTATACACACAGACAAGGTGTGTAGATGTGCAGAAAAGTAAACCAGTATACACACAGACAAGGTGCGTAGATATGGAGAAAAGTAAACCTGTCCTTCCCTGTATACACACAGACAAGGTGCGTAGATGTAGAGTTGAGAAATGTAAATCTGTCCTTAACTGTATACACACGGACAAGGTGCATAGATGTGGAGAAAAGTAACCCTGTTGTTACCGGTATACACACAGACAAGGTGAGTAGATGTGGAGTTGAGAAAAGTAAACCTGTCCTTACCGGTATACAAACAGACAAGGTGCGTAGATGTGGAGAATAGTAATCACGTCCTTACCGGTATACACACAGACAAGGTGCGTAGATGTAGAGAAAAGTAATCCTGTTCTTACCTGTATACACACAGACAATGTGCGTAGATGTGGAGAAAAGTAGTCCTGCCCATACCTATATAGATACAGACAAGTTGCGTAGATGTGGAGAAAAGTAAACCTGTCCTTACCTGTATACACAAAGACAATGTGCGTAGATGTGGAGAAAAGTAATCCTGTCCTTACCGGTATACACACCAACAAGGTGCGTAGATGTGGGGAAAAGTAAACCTGTCCTCACCGGTATACACACAGACAAGGAGCATAGCTGGGGAAAAAAGTAAACCTGTCCTTACCGGTATACACACTGACAAGGTGCGTAGATGTGGAGAAAAGAAACCTGTCCTTACCTGTATACACACCGACAAGGGGCGTAGATGTGGAGAAAAGTAAACCTCTCCTCACTGGAATACACACAGACAAGGTGCGTAGATGTGGAGTTGAGAAATGTAAATCTGTCCTTACCTGTATACACACAGATAAGGTGCGTAGATGTGGAGAAAAGTAATCCTGTCCTTACCGGTATACACACCAACAAGGTGCGTAGATGTGGAGAAAAGTAAACCTGTCCTCCTCGGTATACACACAGACAAGGTGCATAGATGTGGAGAAAAGTAAACCTGTCCTTACTGGTATACACACAGACAAGATGCGCAGATGTGGAGAAAAGAAACCTGTCCTTACCTGTATACACACCGACAAGGTGCGTAGATGTGGAGAAAAGTAAACCTGTCCTCACGGGTATACACACAGACAAGGTGCATAGATGTGGAGTTGAGAAATTTAAATCTGTCCTTTCCTGTATACACATAGACAAGGTGCGTAGATGTGGAGAAAAGTAATCCTGCCCTTACCTGTATACACACAGACAAGGTGCGCAGATGTGAAGAAAAGTAATCCTGCCCATACCTGTATACACACAGACAAGGTGCGTATATGTGGGAAAAGTAAACGTGCCCTTACCTGTATACACACCAACAAGGTGCGTAGATGTGGAGAAAAGTAAGCCTGTCCTTACCGGTATACACACAGACAAGGTGCGCAGATGTGGAGAAAAGTAAACCTGTCCTTACCTGTATACATACAGACAATGTGCTTAGATGTGGAGAAAAGTAATCCTGTCCTTACCGGTATACACACCGACAAGGTGCGTAGATGTGGGGAAAAGTAAACCTGTCCTCACCGGTATACACACAGGCAAGGTGCATAGCTGTGGAGAAAAGTAAACCTGTCCTTACCGGTATACACACTGACAAGGTGCGTAGATGTGGAGAAAAGAAACCTGTCTTTACCTGTATACACACCGACAAGGGGCGTAGATGTGGAGAAAAGTAAACCTGTCCTCACTGGTATACACACAGACAAGGTGCGTAGATGTGGAGTTGAGAAATGTAAATCTGTCCTTATCTGTATACACACAGATAAGGTGCGTAAATGTGGAGAAAAGTAATCCTGTCCTTACCGGTATACACACCAACAAGGTGCATAGATGTGGAGAAAAGTAAACCTGCCCTCACCGGTATACACACAGACAAGGTGCATAGATCTGGAGAAAAGTAAACCTGTCCTTACTGGTATACACACAGACAAGAAGCGCAGATGTGGAGAAAAGAAACCTGTCCTTACCTGTATACACACCGACAAGGTGCGTAGATGTGGAGAAAAGTAAACCTGTCCTCACCGGTATACACACAGACAAGGTGCATAGATGTGGAGTTGAGAAATGTAAATCTGTCCTTACATGTATACACACAGACAAGGTGCGTAGATGTGGAGAAAAGTAATCCTGCCCTTACCTGTATACTCACAGACAAGGTGCGCAGATGTGAAGAAAAGTAATCCTGCCCATACCTGTATACACACAGACAAGGTGCGTATATGTGGGAAAAGTAAACGTGCCCTTACCTGTATACACACCGACATGGTGCGTAGATGTGGAGAAAAGTAAACCTGTCCTTACCGGTATACACACAGACAAAGTGCGCAGATGTGGAGAAAAATAAACCTGTCCTCACCGGTATACACACAGACAAGGTGCGTAGATGTGGAGAAAAGTAATCCTGTCCTCACCGGTATACACACTGACAAGGTGCGTAGATGTGGAGAAAAGTAATCCTGTCCTCAACGGTATACACACAGACAAGGTGCGTAGATGTGGAGAAAATTAAACCTGCCCTTACCTGTATATACACAGACAAGGTGCGCAGATGTGAAGAAAAGTAGTCCTGCCCATACATGTATACACACAGACAAGGTGCGTATATGTGGAGAAAAGTAAACGTGCCCTTACCTGTATACACACCGACAAGGTGCATAGATGTGAAGAAAAGTAAACCTGTCCTCACCGGTATACACACAGACAAGGTGCGTAGATGTGGAGTTGAGAAATGTAAATCTATCCTTACCTGTATACACACAGACAAGGTGCGTAGATGTGGAGAAAAGTAAACATGCCCTTACCTGTATACACATAGACAAGATGCATAGATGTGGAGACAAGTAAAACTGTCCTTACCGGTATACACACAGACAAGGTGCGTAGATGTGGAGAAAAGTGAACCTGTCCTTACCTGTATACACACAGACAAGGTGCATAGATGTGGAGAAAAGTAATCCTGCCCATACCTGTATACACACAGACAAGGTGTGTATATGTGGAGAAAAGTAAACTTGTCCTTACCTGTATACACACAGACAAGGTGTGAAGATTTGGAGAAAAGTAATCCTGTCCTTACCTGTATACACACAGACAAGGTGCGTAGATGTGGAGAAAAGTAGTCCTGCCCATACCTGTATACACACAGACAAGGTGCATAGATGTGGAGAAAAGTAAACCTGTCCTTACCTGTATACACACAGACAAGGTGCGTAGATGTGGAATTGAGAAATGTAAATCTGTCCTTACCTGTATACACACATACAAGGTGCGCAGATGTGAAGAAAAGAAACCTGTCCTTATCTGTATACACGCAGACAAGGTGCGTAGATGTGGAGAAAAGTAAACTTGTCCTCACCGGTATACACACAGACAAGGTGCGTAGATGTGGAGTTGAGAAATGTAAATCTGTCCTTACCTGTATACACACAGACAAGGTGCGTACATGTGGAGAAAAGTAAACGTGCCCTTACCTGTATACACACAGACAAGGTGCGTAGATGTGGAGAAAAGTAAACCTGTCCTTACCGGTATACACACAGACAAGGTGCGTATATGTGGAGAAAAGTAAACCTGTCCTTACCTGTATGCACACAGACAAGGTGCGTAGATGTGGAGAAAAGTAATCCTGCCCATACCTGTATACACACACAGACAAGGTGCATAGATGTGGAGAAAAGTAATCCTGCCCATATCTGTATACATACAGACAAGGTGCGTAGATGTGGAGAAAAGTAAACCTGTCCTTACCTGTCCTTACCTGTATACACACAGACAAGGTGCGTAGAAGTGGAGATCAGTAATCCTGTCCTTACCGGTATACACACCGAAAAAGTGCGTAGATGTGGAGTTGCGAAATGTAAATCTGTCCTTACCTCTAAACACACAGACAAGGTGCGCAGATGTGGAGAAAAGTAAACATGCCCTTACCTGTATACACACAGACAAGGTGCGTAGATGTGCAGAAAAGTAAACCTGTCCTTACCAGTATACACACAGACAAGGTGCGTAGATATGGAGAAAAGTAAACCTGTCCTTCCCTGTATACACACAGACAAGGTGCGTAGATGTAGAGTTGAGAAATGTAAATCTGTCCTTACCTGTATACACACGGACAAGGTGCGTAGATGTGGAGAAAAGTAATCCTGTCGTTACCGGTATACACACAGATAAGGTGCGTAGATGTAGAGAAAAGTAATCCTGTCCTTACCTGTATACACACAGACAATGTGCGTAGATGTGGAGAAAAGTAGTCCTGCCCATACCTATATAGATACAGACAAGGTGCGTAGATGTGGAGAAAAGTAAACCTGTCCTTACCTGTGTACACACAGACAATGTGCGTAGATGTGGACAAAAGTAATCCTGTCCTTACCGGTATACACACCAACAAGGTGCGTAGATGGTGGGAAAAGTAAACCTGTCCTCACCGGTA
Organism: Pleurodeles waltl; assembly: GCF_031143425.1. Taxonomy (NCBI): domain Eukaryota; kingdom Metazoa; phylum Chordata; class Amphibia; order Caudata; family Salamandridae; genus Pleurodeles; species Pleurodeles waltl. The sequence goes on along the minus strand of NC_090448.1, from coordinate 7,395,865 downwards.
TACACACAGACAAGGTGCATAGCTGTGGAGAAAAGTAGTCCTGCCCATACCTATATAGATACAGACAAGGTGCGTAGATGTGGAGAAAAGTAAACCTGTCCTTACCTGTGTACACACAGACAATGTGCGTAGATGTGGACAAAAGTAATCCTGTCCTTACCGGTATACACACCAACAAGGTGCGTAGATGGTGGGAAAAGTAAACCTGTCCTCACCGGTATACACACAGACAAGGTGCATAGCTGTGGAGAAAAGTAAACCTGTCCTTACCGGTATACACACTGACAAGGTGCGTAGATGTGGAGAAAAGAAACCTGTCTTTACCTGTATACACACCGACAAGGGGCGTAGATGTGGAGAAAAGTAAACCTGTCCTCACTGGTATACACACAGACAAGGTGCGTAGATGTGGAGTTGAGAAATGTAAATCTGTCCTTATCTGTATACACACAGATAAGGTGCGTAAATGTGGAGAAAAGTAATCCTGTCCTTACCGGTATACACACCAACAAGGTGCATAGATGTGGAGAAAAGTAAACCTGCCCTCACCGGTATACACACAGACAAGGTGCATAGATCTGGAGAAAAGTAAACCTGTCCTTACTGGTATACACACAGACAAGAAGCGCAGATGTGGAGAAAAGAAACCTGTCCTTACCTGTATACACACCGACAAGGTGCGTAGATGTGGAGAAAAGTAAACCTGTCCTCACCGGTATACACACAGACAAGGTGCATAGATGTGGAGTTGAGAAATGTAAATCTGTCCTTACATGTATACACACAGACAAGGTGCGTAGATGTGGAGAAAAGTAATCCTGCCCTTACCTGTATACTCACAGACAAGGTGCGCAGATGTGAAGAAAAGTAATCCTGCCCATACCTGTATACACACAGACAAGGTGCGTATATGTGGGAAAAGTAAACGTGCCCTTACCTGTATACACACCGACATGGTGCGTAGATGTGGAGAAAAGTAAACCTGTCCTTACCGGTATACACACAGACAAAGTGCGCAGATGTGGAGAAAAATAAACCTGTCCTCACCGGTATACACACAGACAAGGTGCGTAGATGTGGAGAAAAGTAATCCTGTCCTCACCGGTATACACACTGACAAGGTGCGTAGATGTGGAGAAAAGTAATCCTGTCCTCAACGGTATACACACAGACAAGGTGCGTAGATGTGGAGAAAATTAAACCTGCCCTTACCTGTATATACACAGACAAGGTGCGCAGATGTGAAGAAAAGTAGTCCTGCCCATACATGTATACACACAGACAAGGTGCGTATATGTGGAGAAAAGTAAACGTGCCCTTACCTGTATACACACCGACAAGGTGCATAGATGTGAAGAAAAGTAAACCTGTCCTCACCGGTATACACACAGACAAGGTGCGTAGATGTGGAGTTGAGAAATGTAAATCTATCCTTACCTGTATACACACAGACAAGGTGCGTAGATGTGGAGAAAAGTAAACATGCCCTTACCTGTATACACATAGACAAGATGCATAGATGTGGAGACAAGTAAAACTGTCCTTACCGGTATACACACAGACAAGGTGCGTAGATGTGGAGAAAAGTGAACCTGTCCTTACCTGTATACACACAGACAAGGTGCATAGATGTGGAGAAAAGTAATCCTGCCCATACCTGTATACACACAGACAAGGTGTGTATATGTGGAGAAAAGTAAACTTGTCCTTACCTGTATACACACAGACAAGGTGTGAAGATTTGGAGAAAAGTAATCCTGTCCTTACCTGTATACACACAGACAAGGTGCGTAGATGTGGAGAAAAGTAGTCCTGCCCATACCTGTATACACACAGACAAGGTGCATAGATGTGGAGAAAAGTAAACCTGTCCTTACCTGTATACACACAGACAAGGTGCGTAGATGTGGAATTGAGAAATGTAAATCTGTCCTTACCTGTATACACACATACAAGGTGCGCAGATGTGGAGAAAAGAAACCTGTCCTTATCTGTATACACGCAGACAAGGTGCGTAGATGTGGAGAAAAGTAAACTTGTCCTCACCGGTATACACACAGACAAGGTGCGTAGATGTGGAGTTGAGAAATGTAAATCTGTCCTTACCTGTATACACACAGACAAGGTGCGTACATGTGGAGAAAAGTAAACGTGCCCTTACCTGTATACACACAGACAAGGTGCGTAGATGTGGAGAAAAGTAAACCTGTCCTTACCGGTATACACACAGACAAGGTGCGTATATGTGGAGAAAAGTAAACCTGTCCTTACCTGTATGCACACAGACAAGGTGCGTAGATGTGGAGAAAAGTAATCCTGCCCATACCTGTATACACACACAGACAAGGTGCATAGATGTGGAGAAAAGTAATCCTGCCCATATCTGTATACATACAGACAAGGTGCGTAGATGTGGAGAAAAGTAAACCTGTCCTTACCTGTCCTTACCTGTATACACACAGACAAGGTGCGTAGAAGTGGAGATCAGTAATCCTGTCCTTACCGGTATACACACCGAAAAAGTGCGTAGATGTGGAGTTGCGAAATGTAAATCTGTCCTTACCTCTAAACACACAGACAAGGTGCGCAGATGTGGAGAAAAGTAAACATGCCCTTACCTGTATACACACAGACAAGGTGCGTAGATGTGCAGAAAAGTAAACCTGTCCTTACCAGTATACACACAGACAAGGTGCGTAGATATGGAGAAAAGTAAACCTGTCCTTCCCTGTATACACACAGACAAGGTGCGTAGATGTAGAGTTGAGAAATGTAAATCTGTCCTTACCTGTATACACACGGACAAGGTGCGTAGATGTGGAGAAAAGTAATCCTGTCGTTACCGGTATACACACAGATAAGGTGCGTAGATGTAGAGAAAAGTAATCCTGTCCTTACCTGTATACACACAGACAATGTGCGTAGATGTGGAGAAAAGTAGTCCTGCCCATACCTATATAGATACAGACAAGGTGCGTAGATGTGGAGAAAAGTAAACCTGTCCTTACCTGTGTACACACAGACAATGTGCGTAGATGTGGACAAAAGTAATCCTGTCCTTACCGGTATACACACCAACAAGGTGCGTAGATGGTGGGAAAAGTAAACCTGTCCTCACCGGTATACACACAGACAAGGTGCATACCTGGGGAAAAAAGTAAACCTGTCCTTACCGGTATACACACTGACAAGGTGCGTAGATGTGGAGAAAAGAAACCTGTCCTTACCTGTATACACACCGACAAGGGGCGTAGATGTGGAGAAAAGTAAACCTCTGCTCACTGGAATACACACAGACAAGGTGCGTAGATGTGGAGTTGAGAAATGTAAATCTGTCCTTACCTGTATACACACAGATAAGGTGCGTAGATGTGGAGAAAAGTAATCCTGTCCTTACTGGTATACACACCGACAAGGTGTGTAGATGTGGAGAAAAGTAAACCTGTCCTCACCGGTATACACACAGACAAGGTGCATAGATGTGGAGAAAAGTAAACCTGTCCTTACTGGTATACACACAGACAAGATGCGCAGATGTGGAGAAAAGAAACCTGTCCTTACCTGTATACACACCGACAAGGTGCGTAGATGTGGAGAAAAGTAAACCTGTCCTCACGGGTATACACACAGACAAGGTGCATAGATGTGGAGTTGAGAAATTTAAATCTGTCCTTACCTGTATACACATAGACAAGGTGCGTAGATGTGGAGAAAAGTAATCCTGCCCTTACCTGTATACACACAGACAAGGTGCGCAGATGTGAAGAAAAGTAATCCTGCCCATACCTGTATACACACAGACAAGGTGCGTAGATGTGGAGAAAAGTAATCCTGTCCTTACCGGTATACACACCGACAAGGTGCGTAGATGTGGGGAAAAGTAAACCTGTCCTCACCAGTATACACACAGGCAAGGAGCATAGCTGTGGAGAAAAGTAAAACTGTCCTTACCGGTATACACACTGACAAGGTGCGTAGATGTGGAGAAAAGAAACCTGTCCTTACCTGTATACACATCGACAAGGTGCGTAGATGTGGAGAAAAGTAAACCTGTCCTTACCGGTATACACACAGACAAGGTGCGCAGATGTGGAGAAAAGTAAACCTGTCCTTACCTGTATACATACAGACAATGTGCGTAGATGTGGAGAAAAGTAATCCTGTCCTTACCGGTATACACACCGACAAGGTGCGTAGATGTGGGGAAAAGTAAACCTGTCCTCACCGGTATACACACAGGCAAGGAGCATAGCTGTGGAGAAAAGTAAAACTGTCCTTACCGGTATACACACTGACAAGGTGCGTAGATGTGGAGAAAAGAAACCTGTCCTTACCTGTATACACACCGAGAAGGGGCGTAGATGTGGAGAAAAGTAAACCTGTCCTCACTGGTATACACACAGACAAGGTGCGTAGATGTGGAGTTGAGAAATGTAAATCTGTCCTTACCTGTATACACACAGATAAGGTGCGTAGATGTGGAGAAAAGTAATCCTGTCCTTACCGGTATACACAGCAACAAGGTGCGTAGATGTGGAGAAAAGTAAACCTGTCCTCACCGGTATACACACAGACAAGGTGCATATATGTGGAGAAAAGTAAACCTGTCCTTACTGGTATACACACAGACAAGATGCGCAGATGTGGAGAAAAGAAACCTGTCCTTACCTGTATACACACCGACAAGGTGCGTAGATGTGGAGAAAAGTAAACCTGTCCTCACCGGTATACACACAGACAAGGTGCATAGATGTGGAGTTGAGAAATGTAAATCTGTCCTTACATGTATACTCACAGACAAGGTGCGTAGATATGGAGAAAAGTAATCCTGCCCTTACCTGTATACACACAGACAAGGTGCGCAGATGTGCAGAAAAGTAATCCTGCCCATACCTGTATACACACAGACAAAGTGCGTATCTGTGGGAAAAGTAAACGTGCCCTTACCTGTATACACACAGACAAGGTGCGTAGATGTGGAGAAAAGTAAACCTGTCCTTACCGGTATACACACAGACAAGGTGCGCAGATGTGGAGAAAAGTAAACCTGTCCTCACCGGTATACACACAGACAAGGTGCGTAGATGTGGAGAAAAGTAATCCTGTCCTCACCGGTATACACACAGACAAGGTGCGTAGATGTGGAGTTGAGAAATGTAAATCTGTCCTTACCTGTATACACACAGACAAGGTGCGTACATGTGGAGAAAAGTAAACGTGCCCTTACCTGTATACACACAGACAAGGTGCGTAGATGTGGAGAAAAGTAAACCTGTCCTTACCGGTATACACACAGACAAGGTGCGTATATGTGGAGAAAAGTAAACCTGTCCTTACCTGTATGCACACAGACAAGGTGCGTAGATGTGGAGAAAAGTAATCCTGCCCATACCTGTATACACACACAGACAAGGTGCATAGATGTGGAGAAAAGTAATCCTGCCCATATCTGTATACATACAGACAAGGTGCGTAGATGTGGAGAAAAGTAAACCTGTCCTTACCTGTCCTTACCTGTATACACACAGACAAGGTGCGTAGAAGTGGAGATCAGTAATCCTGTCCTTACCGGTATACACACCGAAAAAGTGCGTAGATGTGGAGTTGCGAAATGTAAATCTGTCCTTACCTCTAAACACACAGACAAGGTGCGCAGATGTGGAGAAAAGTAAACATGCCCTTACCTGTATACACACAGACAAGGTGCGTAGATGTGCAGAAAAGTAAACCTGTCCTTACCAGTATACACACAGACAAGGTGCGTAGATATGGAGAAAAGTAAACCTGTCCTTCCCTGTATACACACAGACAAGGTGCGTAGATGTAGAGTTGAGAAATGTAAATCTGTCCTTACCTGTATACACACGGACAAGGTGCGTAGATGTGGAGAAAAGTAATCCTGTCGTTACCGGTATACACACAGATAAGGTGCGTAGATGTAGAGAAAAGTAATCCTGTCCTTACCTGTATACACACAGACAATGTGCGTAGATGTGGAGAAAAGTAGTCCTGCCCATACCTATATAGATACAGACAAGGTGCGTAGATGTGGAGAAAAGTAAACCTGTCCTTACCTGTGTACACACAGACAATGTGCGTAGATGTGGACAAAAGTAATCCTGTCCTTACCGGTATACACACCAACAAGGTGCGTAGATGGTGGGAAAAGTAAACCTGTCCTCACCGGTATACACACAGACAAGGTGCATACCTGGGGAAAAAAGTAAACCTGTCCTTACCGGTATACACACTGACAAGGTGCGTAGATGTGGAGAAAAGAAACCTGTCCTTACCTGTATACACACCGACAAGGGGCGTAGATGTGGAGAAAAGTAAACCTCTGCTCACTGGAATACACACAGACAAGGTGCGTAGATGTGGAGTTGAGAAATGTAAATCTGTCCTTACCTGTATACACACAGATAAGGTGCGTAGATGTGGAGAAAAGTAATCCTGTCCTTACTGGTATACACACCGACAAGGTGTGTAGATGTGGAGAAAAGTAAACCTGTCCTCACCGGTATACACACAGACAAGGTGCATAGATGTGGAGAAAAGTAAACCTGTCCTTACTGGTATACACACAGACAAGATGCGCAGATGTGGAGAAAAGAAACCTGTCCTTACCTGTATACACACCGACAAGGTGCGTAGATGTGGAGAAAAGAAACCTGTCCTTACCTGTATACACATCGACAAGGTGCGTAGATGTGGAGAAAAGTAAACCTGTCCTTACCGGTATACACACAGACAAGGTGCGCAGATGTGGAGAAAAGTAAACCTGTCCTTACCTGTATACATACAGACAATGTGCGTAGATGTGGAGAAAAGTAATCCTGTCCTTACCGGTATACACACCGACAAGGTGCGTAGATGTGGGGAAAAGTAAACCTGTCCTCACCGGTATACACACAGGCAAGGAGCATAGCTGTGGAGAAAAGTAAAACTGTCCTTACCGGTATACACACTGACAAGGTGCGTAGATGTGGAGAAAAGAAACCTGTCCTTACCTGTATACACACCGACAAGGGGCGTAGATGTGGAGAAAAGTAAACCTGTCCTCACTGGTATACACACAGACAAGGTGCGTAGATGTGGAGTTGAGAAATGTAAATCTGTCCTTACCTGTATACACACAGATAAGGTGCGTAGATGTGGAGAAAAGTAATCCTGTCCTTACCGGTATACACAGCAACAAGGTGCGTAGATGTGGAGAAAAGTAAACCTGTCCTCACCGGTATACACACAGACAAGGTGCATATATGTGGAGAAAAGTAAACCTGTCCTTACTGGTATACACACAGACAAGATGCGCAGATGTGGAGAAAAGAAACCTGTCCTTACCTGTATACACACCGACAAGGTGCGTAGATGTGGAGAAAAGTAAACCTGTCCTCACCGGTATACACACAGACAAGGTGCATAGATGTGGAGTTGAGAAATGTAAATCTGTCCTTACATGTATACTCACAGACAAGGTGCGTAGATATGGAGAAAAGTAATCCTGCCCTTACCTGTATACACACAGACAAGGTGCGCAGATGTGCAGAAAAGTAATCCTGCCCATACCTGTATACACACAGACAAAGTGCGTATCTGTGGGAAAAGTAAACGTGCCCTTACCTGTATACACACAGACAAGGTGCGTAGATGTGGAGAAAAGTAAACCTGTCCTTACCGGTATACACACAGACAAGGTGCGCAGATGTGGAGAAAAGTAAACCTGTCCTCACCGGTATACACACAGACAAGGTGCGTAGATGTGGAGAAAAGTAATCCTGTCCTCACCGGTATACACACAGACAAGGTGCGTAGATGTGGAGTTGAGAAATGTAAATCTGTCCTTACCTGTATACACACAGACAAGGTGCGTACATGTGGAGAAAAGTAAACGTGCCCTTACCTGTATACACACAGACAAGGTGCGTAGATGTGGAGAAAAGTAAACCTGTCCTTACCGGTATACACACAGACAAGGTGCGTATATGTGGAGAAAAGTAAACCTGTCCTTACCTGTATGCACACAGACAAGGTGCGTAGATGTGGAGAAAAGTAATCCTGCCCATACCTCTATACACACACAGACAAGGTGCATAGATGTGGAGAAAAGTAATCCTGCCCATATCTGTATACATACAGACAAGGTGCGTAGATGTGGAGAAAAGTAAACCTGTCCTTACCTGTCCTTACCTGTATACACACAGACAAGGTGCGTAGAAGTGGAGATCAGTAATCCTGTCCTTACCGGTATACACACCGAAAAAGTGCGTAGATGTGGAGTTGCGAAATGTAAATCTGTCCTTACCTCTAAACACACAGACAAGGTGCGCAGATGTGGAGAAAAGTAAACATGCCCTTACCTGTATACACACAGACAAGGTGCGTAGATGTGCAGAAAAGTAAACCTGTCCTTACCAGTATACACACAGACAAGGTGCGTAGATATGGAGAAAAGTAAACCTGTCCTTCCCTGTATACACACAGACAAGGTGCGTAGATGTAGAGTTGAGAAATGTAAATCTGTCCTTACCTGTATACACACGGACAAGGTGCGTAGATGTGGAGAAAAGTAATCCTGTCGTTACCGGTATACACACAGATAAGGTGCGTAGATGTAGAGAAAAGTAATCCTGTCCTTACCTGTATACACACAGACAATGTGCGTAGATGTGGAGAAAAGTAGTCCTGCCCATACCTATATAGATACAGACAAGGTGCGTAGATGTGGAGAAAAGTAAACCTGTCCTTACCTGTGTACACACAGACAATGTGCGTAGATGTGGACAAAAGTAATCCTGTCCTTACCGGTATACACACCAACAAGGTGCGTAGATGGTGGGAAAAGTAAACCTGTCCTCACCGGTATACACACAGACAAGGTGCATACCTGGGGAAAAAAGTAAACCTGTCCTTACCGGTATACACACTGACAAGGTGCGTAGATGTGGAGAAAAGAAACCTGTCCTTACCTGTATACACACCGACAAGGGGCGTAGATGTGGAGAAAAGTAAACCTCTGCTCACTGGAATACACACAGACAAGGTGCGTAGATGTGGAGTTGAGAAATGTAAATCTGTCCTTACCTGTATACACACAGATAAGGTGCGTAGATGTGGAGAAAAGTAATCCTGTCCTTACTGGTATACACACCGACAAGGTGTGTAGATGTGGAGAAAAGTAAACCTGTCCTCACCGGTATACACACAGACAAGGTGCATAGATGTGGAGAAAAGTAAACCTGTCCTTACTGGTATACACACAGACAAGATGCGCAGATGTGGAGAAAAGAAACCTGTCCTTACCTGTATACACACCGACAAGGTGCGTAGATGTGGAGAAAAGTAAACCTGTCCTCACGGGTATACACACAGACAAGGTGCATAGATGTGGAGTTGAGAAATTTAAATCTGTCCTTACCTGTATACACATAGACAAGGTGCGTAGATGTGGAGAAAAGTAATCCTGCCCTTACCTGTATACACACAGACAAGGTGCGCAGATGTGAAGAAAAGTAATCCTGCCCATACCTGTATACACACAGACAAGGTGCGTAGATGTGGAGAAAAGTAATCCTGTCCTTACCGGTATACACACCGACAAGGTGCGTAGATGTGGGGAAAAGTAAACCTGTCCTCACCGGTATACACACAGGCAAGGAGCATAGCTGTGGAGAAAAGTAAAACTGTCCTTACCGGTATACACACTGACAAGGTGCGTAGATGTGGAGAAAAGAAACCTGTCCTTACCTGTATACACATCGACAAGGTGCGTAGATGTGGAGAAAAGTAAACCTGTCCTTACCGGTATACACACAGAAAAGGTGCGCAGATGTGGAGAAAAGTAAACCTGTCCTTACCTGTATACATACAGACAATGTGCGTAGATGTGGAGAAAAGTAATCCTGTCCTTACCGGTATACACACCGACAAGGTGCGTAGATGTGGGGAAAAGTAAACCTGTCCTCACCGGTATACACACAGGCAAGGAGCATAGCTGTGGAGAAAAGTAAAACTGTCCTTACCGGTATACACACTGACAAGGTGCGTAGATGTGGAGAAAAGAAACCTGTCCTTACCTGTATACACACCGACAAGGGGCGTAGATGTGGAGAAAAGTAAACCTGTCCTCACTGGTATACACACAGACAAGGTGCGTAGATGTGGAGTTGAGAAATGTAAATCTGTCCTTACCTGTATACACACAGATAAGGTGCGTAGATGTGGAGAAAAGTAATCCTGTCCTTACTGGTATACACACCGACAAGGTGTGTAGATGTGGAGAAAAGTAAACCTGTCCTCACCGGTATACACACAGACAAGGTGCATAGATGTGGAGAAAAGTAAACCTGTCCTTACTGGTATACACACAGACAAGATGCGCAGATGTGGAGAAAAGAAACCTGTCCTTACCTGTATACACACCGACAAGGTGCGTAGATGTGGAGAAAAGTAAACCTGTCCTCACGGGTATACACACAGACAAGGTGCATAGATGTGGAGTTGAGAAATTTAAATCTGTCCTTACCTGTATACACATAGACAAGGTGCGTAGATGTGGAGAAAAGTAATCCTGCCCTTACCTGTATACACACAGACAAGGTGCGCAGATGTGAAGAAAAGTAATCCTGCCCATACCTGTATACACACAGACAAGGTGCGTAGATGTGGAGAAAAGTAATCCTGTCCTTACCGGTATACACACCGACAAGGTGCGTAGATGTGGGGAAAAGTAAACCTGTCCTCACCAGTATACACACAGGCAAGGAGCATAGCTGTGGAGAAAAGTAAAACTGTCCTTACCGGTATACACACTGACAAGGTGCGTAGATGTGGAGAAAAGAAACCTGTCCTTACCTGTATACACATCGACAAGGTGCGTAGATGTGGAGAAAAGTAAACCTGTCCTTACCGGTATACACACAGACAAGGTGCGCAGATGTGGAGAAAAGTAAACCTGTCCTTACCTGTATACATACAGACAATGTGCGTAGATGTGGAGAAAAGTAATCCTGTCCTTACCGGTATACACACCGACAAGGTGCGTAGATGTGGGGAAAAGTAAACCTGTCCTCACCGGTATACACACAGGCAAGGAGCATAGCTGTGGAGAAAAGTAAAACTGTCCTTACCGGTATACACACTGACAAGGTGCGTAGATGTGGAGAAAAGAAACCTGTCCTTACCTGTATACACACCGACAAGGGGCGTAGATGTGGAGAAAAGTAAACCTGTCCTCACTGGTATACACACAGACAAGGTGCGTAGATGTGGAGTTGAGAAATGTAAATCTGTCCTTACCTGTATACACACAGATAAGGTGCGTAGATGTGGAGAAAAGTAATCCTGTCCTTACCGGTATACACAGCAACAAGGTGCGTAGATGTGGAGAAAAGTAAACCTGTCCTCACCGGTATACACACAGACAAGGTGCATATATGTGGAGAAAAGTAAACCTGTCCTTACTGGTATACACACAGACAAGATGCGCAGATGTGGAGAAAAGAAACCTGTCCTTACCTGTATACACACCGACAAGGTGCATAGATGTGGAGAAAAGTAAACCTGTCCTCACCGGTATACACACAGACAAGGTGCATAGATGTGGAGTTGAGAAATGTAAATCTGTCCTTACATGTATACTCACAGACAAGGTGCGTAGATATGGAGAAAAGTAATCCTGCCCTTACCTGTATACACACAGACAAGGTGCGCAGATGTGCAGAAAAGTAATCCTGCCCATACCTGTATACACACAGACAAAGTGCGTATCTGTGGGAAAAGTAAACGTGCCCTTACCTGTATACACACAGACAAGGTGCGTAGATGTGGAGAAAAGTAAACCTGTCCTTACCGGTATACACACAGACAAGGTGCGCAGATGTGGAGAAAAGTAAACCTGTCCTCACCGGTATACACACAGACAAGGTGCGTAGATGTGGAGAAAAGTAATCCTGTCCTCACCGGTATACACACAGACAAGGTGCGTAGATGTGGAGTTGAGAAATGTAAATCTGTCCTTACCTGTATACACACAGACAAGGTGCGTACATGTGGAGAAAAGTAAACGTGCCCTTACCTGTATACACACAGACAAGGTGCGTAGATGTGGAGAAAAGTAAACCTGTCCTTACCGGTATACACACAGACAAGGTGCGTATATGTGGAGAAAAGTAAACCTGTCCTTACCTGTATGCACACAGACAAGGTGCGTAGATGTGGAGAAAAGTAATCCTGCCCATACCTGTATACACACACAGACAAGGTGCATAGATGTGGAGAAAAGTAATCCTGCCCATATCTGTATACATACAGACAAGGTGCGTAGATGTGGAGAAAAGTAAACCTGTCCTTACCTGTATACACACAGACAAGGTGCGTAGAAGTGGAGATCAGTAATCCTGTCCTTACCGGTATACACACCGAAAAAGTGCGTAGATGTGGAGTTGCGAAATGTAAATCTGTCCTTACCTCTAAACACACAGACAAGGTGCGCAGATGTGGAGAAAAGTAAACATGCCCTTACCTGTATACACACAGACAAGGTGCGTAGATGTGCAGAAAAGTAAACCTGTCCTTACCAGTATACACACAGACAAGGTGCGTAGATATGGAGAAAAGTAAACCTGTCCTTCCCTGTATACACACAGACAAGGTGCGTAGATGTAGAGTTGAGAAATGTAAATCTGTCCTTACCTGTATACACACGGACAAGGTGCGTAGATGTGGAGAAAAGTAATCCTGTCGTTACCGGTATACACACAGATAAGGTGCGTAGATGTAGAGAAAAGTAATCCTGTCCTTACCTGTATACACACAGACAATGTGCGTAGATGTGGAGAAAAGTAGTCCTGCCCATACCTATATAGATACAGACAAGGTGCGTAGATGTGGAGAAAAGTAAACCTGTCCTTACCTGTGTACACACAGACAATGTGCGTAGATGTGGACAAAAGTAATCCTGTCCTTACCGGTATACACACCAACAAGGTGCGTAGATGGTGGGAAAAGTAAACCTGTCCTCACCGGTATACACACAGACAAGGTGCATACCTGGGGAAAAAAGTAAACCTGTCCTTACCGGTATACACACTGACAAGGTGCGTAGATGTGGAGAAAAGAAACCTGTCCTTACCTGTATACACACCGACAAGGGGCGTAGATGTGGAGAAAAGTAAACCTCTGCTCACTGGAATACACACAGACAAGGTGCGTAGATGTGGAGTTGAGAAATGTAAATCTGTCCTTACCTGTATACACACAGATAAGGTGCGTAGATGTGGAGAAAAGTAATCCTGTCCTTACTGGTATACACACCGACAAGGTGTGTAGATGTGGAGAAAAGTAAACCTGTCCTCACCGGTATACACACAGACAAGGTGCATAGATGTGGAGAAAAGTAAACCTGTCCTTACTGGTATACACACAGACAAGATGCGCAGATGTGGAGAAAAGAAACCTGTCCTTACCTGTATACACACCGACAAGGTGCGTAGATGTGGAGAAAAGTAAACCTGTCCTCACGGGTATACACACAGACAAGGTGCATAGATGTGGAGTTGAGAAATTTAAATCTGTCCTTACCTGTATACACATAGACAAGGTGCGTAGATGTGGAGAAAAGTAATCCTGCCCTTACCTGTATACACACAGACAAGGTGCGCAGATGTGAAGAAAAGTAATCCTGCCCATACCTGTATACACACAGACAAGGTGCGTAGATGTGGAGAAAAGTAATCCTGTCCTTACCGGTATACACACCGACAAGGTGCGTAGATGTGGGGAAAAGTAAACCTGTCCTCACCGGTATACACACAGGCAAGGAGCATAGCTGTGGAGAAAAGTAAAACTGTCCTTACCGGTATACACACTGACAAGGTGCGTAGATGTGGAGAAAAGAAACCTGTCCTTACCTGTATACACATCGACAAGGTGCGTAGATGTGGAGAAAAGTAAACCTGTCCTTACCGGTATACACACAGAAAAGGTGCGCAGATGTGGAGAAAAGTAAACCTGTCCTTACCTGTATACATACAGACAATGTGCGTAGATGTGGAGAAAAGTAATCCTGTCCTTACCGGTATACACACCGACAAGGTGCGTAGATGTGGGGAAAAGTAAACCTGTCCTCACCGGTATACACACAGGCAAGGAGCATAGCTGTGGAGAAAAGTAAAACTGTCCTTACCGGTATACACACTGACAAGGTGCGTAGATGTGGAGAAAAGAAACCTGTCCTTACCTGTATACACACCGACAAGGGGCGTAGATGTGGAGAAAAGTAAACCTGTCCTCACTGGTATACACACAGACAAGGTGCGTAGATGTGGAGTTGAGAAATGTAAATCTGTCCTTACCTGTATACACACAGATAAGGTGCGTAGATGTGGAGAAAAGTAATCCTGTCCTTACCGGTATACACAGCAACAAGGTGCGTAGATGTGGAGAAAAGTAAACCTGTCCTCACCGGTATACACACAGACAAGGTGCATAGATGTGGAGAAAAGTAAACCTGTCCTTACTGGTATACACACATACAAGATGCGCAGATGTGGAGAAAAGAAACCTGTCCTTACCTGTATACACACCGACAAGGTGCGTAGATGTGGAGAAAAGTAAACCTGTCCTCACCGGTATACACACAGACAAGGTGCATAGATGTGGAGTTGAGAAATGTAAATCTGTCCTTACATGTATACTCACAGACAAGGTGCGTAGATATGGAGAAAAGTAATCCTGCCCTTACCTGTATACACACAGACAAGGTGCGCAGATGTGCAGAAAAGTAATCCTGCCCATACCTGTATACACACAGACAAGGTGCGTATATGTGGGAAAAGTAAACGTGCCCTTACCTGTATACACACCGACAAGGTGCGTAGATGTGGAGAAAAGTAAACCTGTCCTTACCGGTATACACACAGACAAGGTGCGCAGATGTGGAGAAAAGTAAACCTGTCCTCACCGGTATACACACAGACAAGGTGCGTAGATGTGGAGAAAAGTAATCCTGTCCTCAACGGTATACACACAGACAAGGTGCGTAGATGTGGAGAAAAGTAAACCTGCCCTTACCTGTATATACACAGACAAGGTGCGCAGATGTGAAGAAAAGTAATCCTGCCCATACATGTATACACACAGACAAGGTGCGTATATGTGGAGAAAAGTAAACGTGCCCTTACCTGTATACACACCGACAAGGTGCATAGATGTGAAGAAAAGTAAACCTGTCCTCACCGGTATACACACAGACAAGGTGCGTAGATGTGGAGTTGAGAAATGTAAGTCTATCGTTACCTGTATACACACAGACAAGGTGCGTAGATGTGGAGAAAAGTAAACATGTCCTTACCTGTATACACATAGACAAGGTGCATAGATGTGGAGAAAAGTAAAACTGTCCTTACCGGTATAC
The DNA here is from genome assembly GCF_031143425.1 of Pleurodeles waltl. Taxonomy (NCBI): domain Eukaryota; kingdom Metazoa; phylum Chordata; class Amphibia; order Caudata; family Salamandridae; genus Pleurodeles; species Pleurodeles waltl. Next base: position 7,380,450 of record NC_090448.1, on the reverse strand, counting down.
ACACAGACAAGGTGCGTAGATGTGGAGAAAAGTGAACCTGTCCTTACCTGTATACACACAGACAAGGTGCATAGATGTGGAGAAAAGTAATCCTGCCCATACTTGTACTGTATACACACAGACAAGGTGTGTATATGTGGAGAAAAGTAAACTTGTCCTTACCTGTATACACACAGACAAGGTGCGAAGATGTGGAGAAAAGTAATCCTGTCCTTACCTGTATACACACAGACAAGGTGCGTAGATGTGGAGAAAAGTAGTCCTGCCCATACCTGTATACACACAGACAAGGTGCATAGATGAGGAGAAAAGTAAACCTGTCCTTACCTGTATACACACAGACAAGGTGCGTAGATGTGGAATTGAGAAATGTAAATCTGTCCTTACCTGTATACACACAGACAAGGTGCGTAGATGTGGAGAAAAGTAATCCTATCCTTACCGGTATACACACCGACAAGGTGCGTAGATGTGGAGAAAAGTAAACCTGTCCTCAACGGTATACACACAGACAAGGTGCATAGATGTGGAGAAAAGTAAACCTGTCCTTACCGGCATACACACATACAAGGTGCGCAGATGTGTAGAAAAGAAACCTGTCCTTATATGTATACACACCGACAAGGTGCGTAGATGTGGAGAAAAGTAAACCTGTCCTCACCGGTATACACACAGACAAGTTGCGAAGATGTGGAGTTGAGAAATGTAAATCTGTCCTTACCTGTATACACACAGACAAGGTGCGCAGATGTGGAGAAAAGAAACCTGTCCTTATCTGTATACACACAGACAAGGTGCGTAGATGTGGAGAAAAGTAAACCTGTCCTCACCGGTATACACACAGACAAGGTGCGTAGATGTGGAGTTGAGAAATGTAAATCTGTCCTTACCTGTATACACACAGACAAGGTGCGTACATGTGGAGAAAAGTAAACATGCCCTTACCTGTATACACACAGACAAGGTGCATAGATGTGGAGTTGAGAAATGTAAATCTGTCCTTACATGTATACACACAGACAAGGTGCGTAGATATGGAGAAAAGTAATCCTGCCCTTACCTGTATACACACAGACAAGGTGCGTATATGTGGAGAAAAGTAAACCTGTCCTTACCTGTATGCACACAGACAAGGTGCGTAGATGTGGAGAAAAGTAATCCTGCCCATACCTGTATACACACACAGACAAGGTGCGTAGATGTGGAGAAAAGTAAACCTGTCCTTACCTGAATACACAAAGACAAGGTGCGTAGATGTGGAGAAAAGTAAACCTGTCCTTACCTGAATACACACAGACAAGGTGCGTAGATGTGGAGAAAAGTAATCCTGTCCTTACCGGTATACACACAGAAAAGGTACGTAGATGTGGAGAAAAGTAATCCTGCCCATACCTGTATACACACAGACAAGGTGCATAGATGTGGAGAAAAGTAAACCTGTCCTTACCTGTCCTTACCTGTATACACACAGACAAGGTGCGTAGATGTGGAGAAAAGTAAACCTGCCTTTACCTGTATACACACAGACAAGGTGCGTAGATGTGGAGAAAAGTAATCCTGTCCTTACCAGTACACACACAGAAAAGGTGCGTAGATGTGGAGAAAAGTAAACCTGTCCTCACCGGTATACACACAGACAAGGTGCATAGATGTTGAGAAAAGTAAACCTGTCCTTACCGGTATACACACAGACAAGGTGCGCAAATGTGGAGAAATGAAACCTGCCCTAATCTGTATACACACCGACAAGACGCGTAGATGTGGAGAAAAGTAAACCTGTCCTCACCGGTATACACACAGACAAGGTGCGTAGATGTGAAGTTGAGAAATGTAAATCTGTCCTTACCTGTATACACACAGACAAGCTGCGTATATGTGGAGAAAAGTAAACATGCCCTTACCTGTATACACACAGACAAGCTGCGTAGATGTGGAGAAAAGTAAACCTGTCCTTACCGGTATACACACAGACAAGGTGCGTAGATGTGGAGAAAAGTAAACCTGTCCTTACCTGTATACACACAGACAAGGTGCGTAGATGTGGAGAAAAGTAATCCTGCCCATACCTGTATACACACACAGACAAGGTGCGTAGATGTGGAGAAAAGTAAACCTGTCCTTACCTGTATACACACAGACAAGGTGCGTAGATGTGGAGAAAAGTAAACCTGTCCTTACCTGTATACACACAGACAAGGTGCATAGATGTGGAGAAAAGTAAGGGGCGTAGATGTGGAGAAAAGTAAACCTGACCTCACTGGTATACACACAGACAAGGTGCGTAGATGTGGAGTTGAGAAATGTAAATCTGTCCTTACCTGTATGCACACAGATAAGGTGCGTAGATGTGGAGAAAAGTAATCCTGTCCTTACCGGTATACACACCAACAAGGTGCGTAGATGTGGAGAAAAGTAAACCTGTCCTCACCGGTATACACACAGACAAGGTGCATAGATGTGGAGAAAAGTAAACCTGTCCTTACTGGTATACACACAGACAAGATGCGCAGATGTGGAGAAAAGAAACCTGTCCTTACCTGTATACACACCGAAAAGGTGCGTAGATGTGGAGAAAAGTAAACCTGTCCTCACCGGTATACACACAGACAAGGTGCATAGATGTGGAGTTGAGAAATGTTAATTTGTCCTTACATGTATACACACAGACAAGGTGCGTAGATGTGGAGAAAAGTAATCCTGCCCTTACCTGTATACACACAGACAAGGTGCGCAGATGTGAAGAAAAGTAATCCTGCCCATACCTGTATACACACAGACAAGGTGCGTATATGTGGGAAAAGTAAACGTGCCCTTACCTGTATACACACCGACAAGGTGCGTAGATGTGGAGAAAAGTAAACCTGTCCTTACCGGTATACACACAGACAAGGTGCGCAGATATGGAGAAAAGTAAACCTGTCCTCACCGGTATACACACAGACAAGGTGCGTAGATGTGGAGAAAAGTAATCCTGTCCTCACCGGTATACACACTGACAAGGTGCGTAGATGTGGAGAAAAGTAATCCTGTCCTCACTGGTATACACACAGACAAGGTGCTTAGATGTGGAGTTGAGAAATGTAAATCTGTCCTTACCTGTATGCACACAGATAAGGTGCGTAGATGTGGAGAAAAGTAATCCTGTCCTTACCGGTATACACACCAACAAGGTGCGTAGATGTGGAGAAAAGTAAACCTGTCCTCACCGGTATACACACAGACAAGGTGCATAGATGTGGAGAAAAGTAAACCTGTCCTTACTGGTATACACACAGCCAAGATGCGCAGATGTGGAGAAAAGAAACCTGTCCTTACCTTTATACACACCGACAAGGTGCATAGATGTGGAGAAAAGTAAACCTGTCCTCACCGGTATACACACAGACAAGGTGCATAGATGTGGAGTTGAGAAATGTTAATTTGTCCTTACATGTATACACACAGACAAGGTGCGTAGATGTGGAGAAAAGTAATCCTGCCCTTACCTGTATACACATAGACAAGGTGCGCAGATGTGAAGAAAAGTAATCCTGCCCATACCTGTATACACACAGACAAGGTGCGTATATGTGGGAAAAGTAAACGTGCCCTTACCTGTATACACACCGACAAGGTGCGTAGATGTGGAGAAAAGTAAACCTGTCCTTACCTGTATGCACACAGACAAGGTGCGTAGATGTGGAGAAAAGTAATCCTGCCCATACCTGTATACACACACAGACAAGGTGCATAGATGTGGAGAAAAGTAATCCTGCCCATATCTGTATACATACAGACAAGGTGCGTAGATGTGGAGAAAAGTAAACCTGTCCTTACCTGTCCTTACCTGTATACACACAGACAAGGTGCGTAGAAGTGGAGATCAGTAATCCTGTCCTTACCGGTATACACACCGAAAAAGTGCGTAGATGTGGAGTTGCGAAATGTAAATCTGTCCTTACCTCTAAACACACAGACAAGGTGCGCAGATGTGGAGAAAAGTAAACATGCCCTTACCTGTATACACACAGACAAGGTGCGTAGATGTGCAGAAAAGTAAACCTGTCCTTACCAGTATACACACAGACAAGGTGTGTAGATATGGAGAAAAGTAAACCTGTCCTTCCCTGTATACACACAGACAAGGTGCGTAGATGTAGAGTTGAGAAATGTAAATCTGTCCTTACCTGTATACACACGGACAAGGTGCGTAGATGTGGAGAAAAGTAATCCTGTCGTTACCGGTATACACACAGACAAGGTGCGTAGATGTAGAGAAAAGTAATCCTGTCCTTACCTGTATACACACAGACAATGTGCGTAGATTTGGAGAAAAGTAGTCCTGCCCATACCTATATAGATACAGACAAGGTGCGTAGATGTGGAGAAAAGTAAACCTGTCCTTACCTGTATACACACAGACAATGTGCGTAGATGTGGAGAAAAGTAATCCTGTCCTTACCGGTATACACACCAACAAGGTGCGTAGATGGTGGGAAAAGTAAACCTGTCCTCACCGGTATACACACAGACAAGGTGCATAGCTGGGGAAAAAAGTAAACCTGTCCTTACCGTTATACACACTGACAAGGTGCGTAGATGTGGAGAAAAGAAACCTGTCCTTACCTGTATACACACCGACAAGGGGCGTAGATGTGGAGAAAAGTAAACCTCTCCTCACTGGAATACACACAGACAAGGTGCGTAGATGTGGAGTTGAGAAATGTAAATCTGTCCTTACCTGTATACACACAGATAAGGTGTGTAGATGTGGAGAAAAGTAATCCTGTCCTTACCGGTATACACACCGACAAGGTGCGTAGATGTGGAGAAAAGTAAACCTGTCCTCACCGGTATACACACAGACAAGGTGCATAGATGTGGAGAAAAGTAAACCTGTCCTTACTGGTATACACAAAGACAAGATGCGCAGATGTGGAAAAAAGAAACCTGTCCTTACCTGTATACACACCGACAAGGTGCGTAGATGTGGAGAAAAGTAAACCTGTCCTCACGGGTATACACACAGACAAGGTGCATAGATGTGGAGTTGAGAAATTTAAATCTGTCCTTACCTGTATACACATAGACAAGGTGCGTAGATGTGGAGAAAAGTAATCCTGCCCTTACCTGTATACACACAGACAAGGTGCGCAGATGTGAAGAAAAGTAATCCTGCCCATACCTGTATACACACAGACAAGGTGCGTATATGTGGGAAAAGTAAACGTGCCCTTACCTGTATACACACCGACAAGGTGCGTAGATGTGGAGAAAAGTAAACCTGTCCTTACCGGTATACACACAGACAAGGTGCGCAGATGTGGAGAAAAGAAAACCTGTCCTTACCTGTATACATACAGACAATGTGCGTAGATGTGGAGAAAAGTAATCCTGTCCTTACCGGTATACACACCGACAAGGTGCGTAGATGTGGGGAAAAGTAAACCTGTCCTCACCGGTATACACACAGGCAAGGAGCATAGCTGTGGAGAAAAGTAAAACTGTCCTTACCGGTATACACACTGACAAGGTGCGTAGATGTGGAGAAAAGAAACCTGTCCTTACCTGTATACACACCGACAAGGGGCGTAGATGTGGAGAAAAGTAAACCTGTCCTCACTGGTATACACACAGACAAGGTGCGTAGATGTGGAGTTGAGAAATGTAAATCTGTCCTTACCTGTATACACACAGATAAGGTGCGTAGATGTGGAGAAAAGTAATCCTGTCCTTACCGGTATACACAGCAACAATGTGCGTAGATGTGGAGAAAAGTAAACCTGTCCTCACCGGTATACACACAGACAAGGTGCATAGATGTGGAGAAAAGTAAACCTGTCCTTACTGGTATACACACAGACAAGATGCGCAGATGTGGAGAAAAGAAACCTGTCCTTACCTGTATACACACCAACAAGGTGCGTAGATGTGGAGAAAAGTAAATCTGTCCTCACTGGTATACACACAGACAAGGTGCATAGATGTGGAGTTGAGAAATGTAAATCTGTCCTTACATGTATACACACAGACAAGGTGCGTAGATGTGGAGAAAAGTAATCCTGCCCTTACCTGTATACACACAGACAAGGTGCGCAGAAGTGAAGAAAAGTAATCCTGCCCATACCTGTATACACACAGACAAGGTGCGTTTATGTGGGAAAAGTAAACGTGCCCTTACCTGTATACACACCGACAAGGTGCGTAGATGTGGAGAAAAGTAAACCTGTCCTTACCGGTATACACACAGACAAGGTGCGCAGATGTGGAGAAAAGTAAACCTGTCCTCACCGGTATACACACAGACAAGGTGCGTAGATGTGGAGAAAAGTAATCCTGTCCTCACCGGTATACACACTGACAAGGTGCGTAGATGTGGAGAAAAGTAATCCTGTCCTCAACGGTATACACACAGACAAGGTGCGTAGATGTGGAGAAAAGTAAACGTGCCCTTACCTGTATACACACCGACAAGGTGCATAGATGTGAAGAAAAGTAAACCTGTCCTCACCGGTATACACACAGACAAGGTGCGTAGATGTGGAGTTGAGAAATGTAAATCTATCGTTACCTGTATACACACAGACAAGGTGCGTAGATGTGGAGAAAAGTAAACATGTCCTTACCTGTATACACATAGACAAGGTGCATAGATGTGGAGAAAAGTAAAACTGTCCTTACCGGTATACACACAGACAAGGTGCGTAGATGTGGAGAAAAGTGAACCTGTCCTTACCTGTATACACACAGACAAGGTGCATAGATGTGGAGAAAAGTAATCCTGCCCATACTTGTACTGTATACACACAGACAAGGTGTGTATATGTGGAGAAAAGTAAACTTGTCCTTACCTGTATACACACAGACAAGGTGCGAAGATGTGGAGAAAAGTAATCCTGTCCTTACCTGTATACACACAGACAAGGTGCGTAGATGTGGAGAAAAGTAGTCCTGCCCATACCTGTATACACACAGACAAGGTGCATAGATGAGGAGAAAAGTAAACCTGTCCTTACCTGTATACACACAGACAAGGTGCGTAGATGTGGAATTGAGAAATGTAAATCTGTCCTTACCTGTATACACACAGACAAGGTACGTAGATGTGGAGAAAAGTAATCCTGTCCTTACCGGTATACACACCGACAAGGTGCGTAGATGTGGAGAAAAGTAAACCTGTCCTCACCGGTATACACACAGACAAGGTGCATAGATGTGGAGAAAATTAAACCTGTCCTTACCGGCATACACACATACAAGGTGCGCAGATGTGGAGAAAAGAAACCTGTCCTTATATGTATACACACCGACAAGGTGCGTAGATGTGGAGAAAAGTAAACCTGTCCTCACCGGTATACACACAGACAAGTTGCGTAGATGTGGAGTTGAGAAATGTAAATCTGTCCTTACCTGTATACACACAGACATGGTGCGCAGATGTGGAGAAAAGAAACCTGTCCTTATCTGTATACACACAGACAAGGTGCGTAGATGTGGAGAAAAGTAAACCTGTCCTCACCGGTATACACACAGACAAGGTGCGTAGATGTGGAGTTGAGAAATGTAAATCTGTCCTTACCTGTATACACACAGACAAGGTGCGTACATGTGGAGAAAAGTAAACGTGCCCTTACCTGTATACACACAGACAAGTTGCGTAGATGTGGAGAAAAGTAAACCTGTCCTTACCGGTATACACACAGACAAGGTGCGTAGATGTGGAGAAAAGTAAACCTGTCCTTACCTGTATGCACACAGACAAGGTGCGTAGATGTGGAGAAAAGTAATCCTGCCCATACCTGTATACACACACAGACAAGGTGCGTAGATGTGGAGAAAAGTAAACCTGTCCTTACCTGAATACACAAAGACAAGGTGCGTAGATGTGGAGAAAAGTAAACCTGTCCTTACCTGAATACACACAGACAAGGTGCGTAGATGTGGAGAAAAGTAATCCTGTCCTTACCGGTATACACACAGAAAAGGTACGTAGATGTGGAGAAAAGTAATCCTGCCCATACCTGTATACACACAGACAAGGTGCATAGATGTGGAGAAAAGTAAACCTGTCCTTACCTGTCCTTACCTGTATACACACAGACAAGGTGCGTAGATGTGGAGAAAAGTAAACCTGCCTTTACCTGTATACACACAGACAAGGTGCGTAGATGTGGAGAAAAGTAATCCTGTCCTTACCAGTACACACACAGAAAAGGTGCGTAGATGTGGAGAAAAGTAAACCTGTCCTCACCGGTATACACACAGACAAGGTGCATAGATGTGGAGAAAAGTAAACCTCCCTCACCGGTATACACACAGACAAGGTGCATAGATGTTGAGAAAAGTAAACCTGTCCTTACCGGTATACACACAGACAAGGTGCGCAAATGTGGAGAAATGAAACCTGTCCTAATCTGTATACACACCGACAAGATGCGTAGATGTGGAGAAAAGTAAACCTGTCCTCACCGGTATACACACAGACAAGGTGCTTAGATGTGGAGTTGAGAAATGTAAATCTGTCCTTACCTGTATACACACAGACAAGCTGCGTATATGTGGAGAAAAGTAAACATGCCCTTACCTGTATACACACAGACAAGCTGCGTAGATGTGGAGAAAAGTAAACCTGTCCTTACCGGTATACACACAGACAAGGTGCGTAGATGTGGAGAAAAGTAAACCTGTCCTTACCTGTATACACACAGACAAGGTGCGTAGATGTGGAGAAAAGTAATCCTGCCCATACCTGTATACACACACAGACAAGGTGCGTAGATGTGGAGAAAAGTAAACCTGTCCTTACCTGTATACACACAGACAAGGTGCGTAGATGTGGAGAAAAGTAAACCTGTCCTTACCTGTATACACACAGACAAGGTGCATAGATGTGGAGAAAAGTAAGGGGCGTAGATGTGGAGAAAAGTAAACCTGTCCTCAATGGTATACACATAGACAAGGTGCGTAGATGTGGAGTTGAGAAATGTAAATCTGTCCTTACCTGTATGCACACAGATAAGGTGCGTAGATGTGGAGAAAAGTAATCCTGTCCTTAACGGTATACACACCAACAAGGTGCGTAGATGTGGAGAAAAGTAAACCTGTCCTCACCGGTATACACACAGACAAGGTGCATAGATGTGGAGAAAAGTAAACCAGTCCTTACTGGTATACACACAGACAAGATGCGCAGATGTGGAGAAAAGAAACCTGTCCTTACCTGTATACACACCGACAAGGTGCGTAGATGTGGAGAAAAGTAAACCTGTCCTCACCGGTATACACACAGACAAGGTGCATAGATGTGGAGTTGAGAAATGTTAATTTGTCCTTACATGTATACACACAGACAAGGTGCGTAGATGTGGAGAAAAGTAATCCTGCCCTTACCTGTATACACACAGACAAGGTGCATATATGTGGGAAAAGTAAACGTGCCCTTACCTGTATACACACCGACAAGGTGCGTAGATGTGGAGAAAAGTAAACCTGTCCTTACCGGTATACACACAGACAAGGTGCGCAGATATGGAGAAAAGTAAACCTGTCCTCACCGGTATACACACAGACAAGGTGCGTAGATGTGGAGAAAAGTAATCCTGTCCTCACCGGTATACACACTGACAAGGTGCGTAGATGTGGAGAAAAGTAATCCTGTCCTCAACGGTATACACACAGACAAGGTGCGTAGATGTGGAGAAAATTAAACCTGCCCTTACCTGTATATACACAGACAAGGTGCGGAGATGTGAAGAAAAGTAATCCTGTCCTTACCAGTACACACACAGAAAAGGTGCGTAGATGTGAAGAAAAGTAAACCTGTCCTCACCGGTATACACACAGACAAGGTGCATAGATGTGGAGAAAAGTAAACCTCCCTCACCGGTATACACACAGACAAGGTGCATAGATGTTGAGAATAGTAAACCTGTCCTTACCGGTATACACACAGACAAGGTGCGCAAATGTGGAGAAATGAAACCTGTCCTAATCTGTATACACACCGACAAGATGCGTAGATGTGGAGAAAAGTAAACCTGTCCTCACCGGTATACACACAGACAAGGTGCGTAGATGTGGAGTTGAGAAATGTAAATCTGTCCTTACCTGTATACACACAGACAAGCTGCGTATATGTGGAGAAAAGTAAACATGCCCTTACCTGTATACACACAGACAAGCTGCGTAGATGTGGAGAAAAGTAAACCTGTCCTTACCGGTATACACACAGACAAGGTGCGTAGATGTGGAGAAAAGTAAACCTGTCCTTACCTGTATACACACAGACAAGGTGCGTAGATGTGGAGAAAAGTAAACCTGTCCTTACCTGTATACACACAGACAAGGTGCATAGATGTGGAGAAAAGTAAGGGGCGTAGATGTGGAGAAAAGTAAACCTGTCCTCAATGGTATACACACAGACAAGGTGCGTAGATGTGGAGTTGAGAAATGTAAATCTGTCCTTACCTGTATGCACACAGATAAGGTGCGTAGATGTGGAGAAAAGTAATCCTGTCCTTACCGGTATACACACCAACAAGGTGCGTAGATGTGGAGAAAAGTAAACCTGTCCTCACTGGTATACACACAGACAAGGTGCATAGATGTGGAGAAAAGTAAACCTGTCCTTACTGGTATACACACAGACAAGATGCGCAGATGTGGAGAAAAGAAACCTGTCCTTACCTGTATACACACCGACAAGGTGCGTAGATGTGGAGAAAAGTAAACCTGTCCTCACCGGTATACACACAGACAAGGTGCATAGATGTGGAGTTGAGAAATGTTAATTTGTCCTTACATGTATACACACAGACAAGGTGCGTAGATGTGGAGAAAAGTAATCCTGCCCTTACCTGTATACACACAGACAAGGTGCGCAGATGTGAAGAAAAGTAATCCTGCCCATACCTGTATACACACAGACAAGGTGCGTATATGTGGGAAAAGTAAACGTGCCCTTACCTGTATACACACCGACAAGGTGCGTAGATGTGGAGAAAAGTAAACCTGTCCTTACCGGTATACACACAGACAAGGTGCGCAGATATGGAGAAAAGTAAACCTGTCCTCACCGGTATAAACACAGACAAGGTGCGTAGATGTGGAGAAAAGTAATCCTGTCCTCATCGGTATACACACTGACAAGGTGCGTAGATGTGGAGAAAAGTAATCCTGTCCTCAACGGTATACACACAGACAAGGTGCGTAGATGTGGAGAAAAGTAAACCTGCCCTTACCTGTATATACACAGACAAGGTGCGCAGATGTGAAGAAAAGTAATCCTGCCCATACATGTATATACACAGACAAGGTGCGTATATGTGGAGAAAAGTAAACGTGCCCTTACCTGTATACACACCGACAAGGTGCATAGATGTGAAGAAAAGTAAACCTGTCCTCACCGGTATACACACAGACAAGGTGCGTAGATGTGGAGTTGAGAAATGTAAATCTATCCTTACCTGTATACACACAGACAAGGTGCGTAGATGTGGTGAAAAGTAAACATGTCCTTACCTGTATACACATAGACAAGGTGCATAGATGTGGAGAAAATTAAAACTGTCCTTACCGGTATACACACAGACAAGATGCGTAGATGTGGAGAAAAGTGAACCTGTCCTTACCTGTATACACACAGACAAGGTGCATAGATGTGGAGAAAAGTAATCCTGCCCATACCTGTATACACACAGACAAGGTGTGTATATGTGGAGAAAAGTAAACTTGTCCTTACCTGTATACACACAGACAAGGTGCGAAGATGAGGAGAAAAGTAATCCTGTCCTTACCTGTATACACACAGACAAGGTGCGTAGATGTGGAGAAAAGTAGTCCTGCCCATACCTGTATACACACAGACAAGGTGCATAGATGTGGAGAAAAGTAAACCTGTCCTTACCTGTATACACACAGACAAGGTGCGTAGATGTGGAATTGAGAAATGTAAATCTGTCCTTACCTGTATACACACAGACAAGGTGCGTAGATGTGGAGAAAAGTAATCCTGTCCTTACCGGTATACACACCGACAAGGTGCGTAGATGTGGAGAAAAGTAAACCTGTCCTCACCGGTATACACACAGACAAGGTGCATAGATGTGGAGAAAAGTAAACCTGTCCTTATCGGCATACACACATACAAGGTGCGCAGATGTGGAGAAAAGAAACCTGTCCTTATATGTATACACACTGACAAGGTGCGTAGATGTGGAGAAAAGTAAACCTGTCCTCACTGGTATACACACAGACAAGTTGCGTAGATGTGGAGTTGAGAAATGTAAATCTATCCTTACCTGTATACACACAGACAAGGTGCGCAGATGTGGAGAAAAGAAACCTGTCCTTATCTGTATACACACAGACAAGGTGCGTAGATGTGGAGAAAAGTAAACCTGTCCTCACCGGTATACACACAGACAAGGTGCGTAGATGTGGAGTTGAGAAATGTAAATCTGTCCTTACCTGTATACACACAGACAAGGTGCGTACATGTGGAGAAAAGTAAACGTGCCCTTACCTGTATACACACAGACAAGGTGCATAAATGTGGAGAAAAGTAAACCTGTCCTTACCGGTATACACACAGAGAAGGTGCGTATATGTGGAGAAAAGTAAACCTGTCCTTACCTGTATGCACACAGACATGGTGCGTAGATGTGGAGAAAAGTAATCCTGCCCATACCTGTATACACACACAGACAAGGTGCGTAGATGTGGAGAAAAGTAAACCTGTCCTTACCTGAATACACAAAGACAAGGTGCGTAGATGTGGAGAAATCTAAACCTGTCCTTACCTGAATACACACAGACAAGGTGCGTAGATGTGGAGAAAAGTAATCCTGTCCTTACCGGTATACACACAGACAAGGTGCGTAGATGTGGAGAAAAGTAATCCTGCCCATACCTGTATACACACAGACAAGGTGCATAGATGTGGAGAAAAGTAAACCTGTCCTTACCTGTCCTTACCTGTATACACACAGACAAGGTGCGTAGATGTGGAGAAAAGTAAACCTGCCTTTACCTGTATACACACAGACAAGGTGCGTAGATGTGGAGAAAAGTAATCCTGTCCTTACCAGTACACACACAGAAAAGGTGCGTAGATGTGGAGAAAAGTAAACCTGTCCTCACCGGTATACACACAGACAAGGTGCATAGATGTGGAGAAAAGTAAACCTCCCTCACTGGTATACACACAGACAAGGTGCATAGATGTGGAGAAAAGTAAACCTGTCCTTACCGGTATACACACAGACAAGGTGCGCAGATGTGGAGAAATGAAACCTGTCCTAATCTGTATACACACCGACAAGGTGCGTAGATGTGGAGAAAAGTAAACCTGTCCTCACCGGTATACACACAGACAAGGTGCGTAGATGTGGAGTTGAGAAATGTAAATCTGTCCTTACCTGTATACACACAGACAAGCTGCGTATATGTGTAGAAAAGTAAACATGCCCTTACATGTATACACACAGACAAGCTGCGTAGATGTGGAGAAAGGTAAACCTGTCCTTACCGGTATACACACAGACAAGGTGCGTAGATGTGGAGAAAAGTAAACCTGTCCTTACCTGTATACACACAGACAAGGTGCGTAGATGTGGAGAAAAGTAATCCTGCCCATACCTGTATACACACACAGACAAGGTGCGTAGATGTGGAGAAAAGTAAACCTGTCCTTACCTGTATACACACAGACAAGGTGCGTAGATGTGGAGAAAAGTAAACCTGTCCTTACCTGTATACACACAGACAAGGTGCGTAGATGTGGAGAAAAGTAATCCTGCCCATACCTGTATACACACACAGACAAGGTGCGTAGATGTGGAGAAAAGTAAACCTGTCCTTACCTGTATACACACAGACAAGGTGCGTAGATGTGGAGAAAAGTAAACCTGTCCTTACCTGTATACACACAGACAAGGTGCATAGATGTGGAGAAAAGTAATCCTGCCCATACCTGTATACACACAGACAAGGTGCGTAGATGTGGAGAAAAGTAAACCTGTCCTTACCTGTCCTTACCTGTATACACACAGACAAGGTGCGTATATGTGGAGATCAGTAATCCTGTCCTTACCGGTATACACACCGAAAAGGTGCGTAGATGTGGAGTTGAGAAATGTAAATCTGTCCTTACCTCTAAACACACAGACAAGGTGCGTAGATATGGAGAAAAGTAAACATGCCCTTACCTGGATACACACAGACAAGGTGCGTAGATGTGCAGAAAAGTAAACCTGTCCTTACCGGTATAGACACAGACAAGGTGCGTAGATATGGAGAAAAGTAAACCTGTCCTTCCCTGTATACACACAGACAAGGTGCGTAGATGTGGAGAAAAGTAAACCTGTCCTTACCTGTATACACACAGACAAGGTGCGTAGATGTGGAGAAAAGTAATCCTGCCCATAACTGTATACACACAGACAAGATGCATAGATGTGGAGAAAAGTAAACGTGCCCTTACCTGTATGCACACAGACAAGGTGCGTAGATGTTGAGAAAAGTAATCCTGTCCTTACCGGTATACACACAGTCAAGGTGCGTAGATGTGGAGAAAAGTAAACCTGTCCATAACTGTATACATACAGACAAGGTGTGTAGATGTGGAGAAAAGTAATCCTGCCCATACCTGTATACACACAGACAGGGTGCGTAGATGTGGAGAAAAGTACACCTATCCTTACCTGTATACACACATACAAGGTGCGTAGATGTGGAGAAAAATAATCCTGTCCTTAC